>NW_003852415.1:9638031-9762331 GCF_000181295.1 Otolemur garnettii | reverse complement strand
AAATAGTTTATCAAAGAGGATGTGAACTATGTGATTTTATATTCTACATTTATCTATTAATATCAGTTATAAGGGTTGTTATTTCTATTTTAAATATGGAAAAATGGGGTGAATGATTTAAAAAGGTACATTTGTTTAACGAGTAGCAATTAATTCCAAACTAACCCTATAAAAGAGGACATAAGATAGGACTTAAGACATAAGATAAAAGTTCTCTACAATGTTTTGCTGCCATCTCAATCCAGTGAAAATAATGGGTTACTCTAAGCCATTCATTCTCATGCTTTTCGTCCTTTCCATAGCCAATGGTTTGGAAAGAGAACCTAGGGTCCTGGAATAGGAATTCTTCTATCTGTCTTTATAGCTAACTGGACAGCAACATTACAAAAATCTTTGCCAGTGATCTTACTACCATATAGCCAATTACTCTTAATGAGTAAACAGATGAATTTTGTCCTTTATGTATTATTTTATAGATTTTGTTTCTACCATGCTAATTATTAATTTGGCTTTATTATTTGAATTTAGGAGGAAAAAGAAAAGTAGAATTAAAATAATATTTAGGATAATATCAAGTATTTCTCATTTGATGAAAAAGTAAACCATTTGAGGAAAAACTGACATTTACCTTAGTCACTTATAATTAATGAATTTTTATTCTCATAAAGCAATAAAAAGCCAGGTAATAGTGAAAGCTTACAGAGTAACATTTGTTAAGAAAAATGGCAGTAAGATTTAAGTAACAAGTCTTTAATTATAACTATTAATAATGACTATAATCATTGTAATAATTATAACTATTAATAATGACTATAATTGTTATAATAATTATAACTATTAATAATGACCCTCTCTCATTTTATTTTGAAAATGAAAGCCTTAAAGTGCCTTAAGATTTAGTATAATTCAGAAACTCCTGTGAACTTTGTAAATAGCTATAATAAGCCTAATTATTTTAATAAAAGAAACTTTCTTTAAAGGAAGAATTAGATAGAAAAAAAGATAACAATAGCTATAAGCAAACAAGAGTTTGCCTTCTCTCTTCCTATGCATTTATCACCAAAGGCAAAATGAAAACGCAGAATAATGATTACCTTCATTTTAAATTTTGGCTAGAGAATAGGAAGAAAAAATTTACTCTTCCCACTCTAATTAGCAGGCAGAATATATTCCCTGCACCAAAATTGTAAAAGATGTGATTACAGAAATTGGAAAAAATTAATTCTGAAAGTGACTCCAATTCCTCCTCTCTTTGGATTTTTTATTTATTAATTCATTTACTTATTTATTTTTATTGTTTGGGATTCATTGAGGGTACAAAGAATCAGATTACACTAATTGCATTTGTTAGGTAAAGTCCCTTTTATGATTGTGTGGCCTCAGGAGGTATGTCATACCCTGTGACCATCTCCCTCCCACCTGTCCTCTCCCTGATCCCTCTTTCCCCATCCCATCCCTTATATTAGATCATCTTTTGCCTTCACATTGGAATTGAGTACATTGGATTCTTGCTTCTCCATTCCTGTAATGCCCTACTAAGAAGAATGTGTTCCACCTCTATCAGGATAATACAAAAAGATGTGAAGTCTCCATCTTTTTAATGGCTGAATAGTATTCCATGGTACACACAGACCACAGTTTGTTAATTCATTCCTGGGTTGGTGGGCATTTAGGTTGTTTCCACAGTTTGGCAATTATAAATTGAGTTGCGATAAGCAGTCTAGTGCACATGTCTTTATGATAAAGAATTTTTTTTCTTCTTCTGGAGAGATGCCTAGTAATGGGACTGTAGGATCAAATGGGAGGTCTAATTTGAGTTCTTTGAGGAGTTTCCATACTTCCTTTCCAAAAGGTTGTGTTAGTTTGCAGTCCCACCAGCAGTGTAAAAGTGTTTCCTTCTCTCCACATCTGTGCCAATATCTGCAGCTTTGAGACTTGGTAATGTGGGCCATTCTCATCAGGGTTAGGAGCTAAGGAAACAACAATCAAAGCAAGTAGACAACCTTCAGAATGGGGAATGATATTTGTATATTATGAATTGGACAAAAGCTAGGAAGTACCGAAAACTGAAATTAATCAACGAAAAAAGACCCAACAATCCCATATATCACTGGCAAGAGACATGAATAGCACCTTCTCTAAGGAAGTCAGACAATGGTTAACATATATCTGAAAAAAATGTTCATCATCTCTAATCATCAGAGAAATGCAAAACTGCCCTGAGGTTTCACCTCTTTGGATTATTTAATAACCTCAGAGCTGTTTTCCTTCTCAGTTGTCTCCTGATTCACTGCTTCTATTTACTTTCCCAGACTTACTTTCTTCCTCACAAGTGGAGGCTGATTAGTTTTTGTTACGATTATATGAGATTATATGACTTGATCGCTGTGGAGACTCTGGGGGGAGTGATGAGAGGTGCATAATGAAAAGACATGTTGCTTCTCCTGAGATTACAAAATTAAATGTAATGCAAAATTTATGCACAAAGAATGCAATCACTTGAATGAGTTGAAAGAAAGATGAGGAACAACAGCATCGCGATGGTTATGATGCTAATCTAAATTAAAATATATACTGAAATCAATTTTGTCTTTGCAGATATCTGTATTTCCCCTGCTTGTTTTGTCTTAGAGTGTTGAATAATGCCTTCACTTCCAAATACATGTGTCATCAACCAAAACATTCTCTCCGAGGAAATTTTTTAAGCAGATAACGTTTTCCTAAAATTGTCATAGTTGCCTATTAGGGTGAATGAATCAATCAGTTTCATAGGATTCACCACTTATGGATAGGAAAATAAATGTTTGATAAGAATTATAAAGTGCATTCCATCTTTACTCCCACAGGCAAAAACTAATTTGATTAAATGAAGCCTGGAAGAAATTTAGATCAAATGGAGTACTAATAGACAAGCCATGAAAACTCATATTAAAAATATTTATATTGCCTTTAATATACTACATTTTAAGTACTAAATACAAAATTTTCATGCAAGTATTGCCCTTTCTGTGAGATTCCTTCTTAGTAAAGATAATCTGGAAGATACTTTATTTCACTTTAATCCTTATAATAATTAACATCATTGAACCCAACTTGTAAACCTATATCTTTTCTATTATTTATCCAGTGTTGTGTTAAATAATAATTTTTAAAATTATTTTATATTTCTCATATCCCAGTTATAATATAATCTCCTCTAGGGCTGAGAGCTTCCCTAACTTTTTATAACCTTCATAATACCTATCAAAATCTTATCAAAATATGACTTCCATTCTAAAAGTTTGCCCTCTCTGTCTCCTTTCTCTGCCAGGGCATCTTTGTGCTTTAAATTATCTTATTTTTATCTCTACATCATTTGTGTGATTCTCCATAGAAAATGCAGCTAGTTTGCACTATATTTGGATAATATAGTTTTGTTAGGTTATAGTCTGTTTTTCTTTAGGTTATATTCTGGGTTTTTTTCCTAGGTTTTTTGCTATTTATTTCAAATGAGTAACAGGTGTAGATGTTGGAAAGCTTAAGAAGAAAACAAACCCAAACTCAAGTATATGCTATTGTGTTTGTTAGCCTAGTTTCTTTCTATCCATGTTTTTTTTTTTAATTATTTTTTCATTAAATCATAACTTTGTACATTGATGCATTTATGGGGTTCAGGGTACTGCTTTGATATACAATGAACTAAGTAACACAACCATCACAATCTATGCACATTTAATAACCCCATAAGTAGTAGTTATTTAATAGAGAATATCTTTCCTCTTAATACTCATCGGGAAGCTTGGGGTGCCTTGTCAAAAGGCAAACTAAGTTGCATATTCCCATAACTATCACAGATCAATCTCTTGGTAGAAAATTAAACACAGGAACAAAAATAGAATTATATTTTCAAATTTACTTCTGTGCATCCCAGCTGTCATTTTAAATCCCCTCTCTTTTATTGCCTGGTTTTTCATTTGCATCCCTGTCCAGACTCAACAGGAGGACACTAAGCCAAGGTCAAAAGACGAAAATTAATGCGTCAGTGGTTGAGAAAATACCCATTATCGTAAAGAATAACAGCCAGATCAAACATTTCATAAGCTTCTTGGTACACACCAGGGTACAAAGCAATAACAGAATGATTGCAAAAAGTATAGATACAGTTATTGACGCGATTTTGATTGTGTTTCAGAGAGAATTAATTTTTTAAAGAACGGGATGGTGGTTTTCCAATTCTAGCTCTCTAATTTAAAATAGTATACTTTTGTAACTAGGAAGAAATGATCTCTTTCTGCAATCCTGTTAGTGCTTAATAGGTTGTATTTATTTATTCTATTCCAAGACAAATGAAAACTAGTTTAAGTCAGTAAACATTCTAAATGAAGATATATACATAAATATAGTTTTTCATTAATAATCAAAATTTTAAAATATCATAGTTAAAATAATGAAAGCAGATTGATTCTCTGAAGCTGTCTTTATTCCTGTCATTCACCATGTGCAAGAACTCTGTTAAAAAATTTGCTACTTTCATTCATATAAATCTAAATATAAAAAGGCAGTCAAGTGCTTATTTGGAACAATTGAACTATAGAAAATAATACCACCCTTAATGGAGGATATGGCTGATTTTCCTTACTTACTGACAGAAATCTCTTGAAATTCTAAACTATATTATCTGATAGCTGTTTATCCATCTGTAACAGAATTGACAGGTAGGTAAACCATAATCTCTTTAATGCTGCATTTTAATGCCTTGCAAGCTGTGGATTCAGGAATTCAGTGATTATGACAAATTCTTGATAAATCATAGAATTGAATACTGACCTAACATAAGCTTCTTATATATTCCATTCTCTTTATTTCTTAAAATCTTAAAAGAGAATATAGAATTTATGATCAATTTGTTTTCAAATAATATTCTTTCAATAAAAATTAATTAGATGTATTTTGCCTTTTATTTTCTTTGTGAAATATCAAAATGTCAATACATAAACCCTAAATATTGATAATCCACTTGAGTACAGAGAGAATTAAACAAGTCAGTTCTCTGTATCACAGAGAAAAGTTAAGTAGGGCCACATAAATAAGGTGACCAGACGTCCTGCTTTTGGCTGGACAGTCCCAATTTTTAACAATTTGTCTCGTGTCCTGCAACGTTTTAAAGAAGTCCCAATTTTTGGAAAGAACGCACGACAAGCTAGGGAAGGCGGGAGAACAGGAAGGGAATATAATTTTTGGCTGCCATGTGGCTATTTTGCCAGGATATGAGTTTTATATTATTTTTGTTAATTTTATAATGTTAAACTTTAATAATAACAAATAATTGTTGAGACTGATTATTAAGAACTGCTTATCAAAGTTTGCATTGTTGTCAGGCCCCCCTCAGACCCCGCCCCTTCCCAGCCCCCCCACCCAGTCAATGGTGTCCCACTTTATCAATGTTAAAATCTGGTCACTTTACACATAAAAGAACTTTGGTTGGGCCCAGTAGCTCACCTCTGCAATCCTAGTACTTTAGGAGCACTTTGAGAGGCTGAGGTAGGAGCATTGGGTGAGGGAAGGAGTTTTAGACCAGCCTAAGTGATAATGAGAACCTGTCTCTACAAGAAAGAGAAAAAGAGAGAAAGAAGGGAAAGAAGAAGGGAGGGATAAAAGAAGGCAAAAAAAATAAAAAAAGAAAAGAAAAGAAGGAAAGGAAAATTAGGTGGGTTGCACATACTGGTAGTCTTAGCTACCTGGGAGGCTGACACAGAAGGATCACTTGAGCCTAGAAGTTTGAGCTATGATGACATCACTAAACAGTAGTCCAGACAACAGCAAGAGACCATCCACCCCCCTCAAAAAAATAAAGAAGTTTAAGACTTTCTAACACATTTGGAGTAGGAAAAGATATTTCTAAAATACAGGAAGGGACAAAGATCATCTCCCACAGTGTTAAAATCAAAGAAAGAGATCAAGGTGACTTTGTTATGGAAATATGGAGACTTTATCCTCCAGATAAAACCAACTGAATGATCTCCAAACTACAGATAAAAACAAATAAACCCTAGCTTCTGGCTTCTGGTAATCACAGAATCTCAAAATCATGGCAACGTATTATTTAAAAACAAGGTGTCTAAAAGCATTGGCAAATAATCACAAGCAACGTAAGCAGAATGTGCAAGAAGGTTGATGGTTGAAAGGTGGGAACTCTGCTCGATAAATTGTGACATTTTGCTGAAGGGCACTCTCAAAGCAAAGTGACCAAAGTAGCAGGAATTATGCAGTTCACCTCTTGATGGAGGACAGAGTATTTGGAAAGAGAAGCCACAAATTTTGGGAGAGAGACCCAGAAGGAAAGGAGATGACGAAAGAGAGAACTCTAAAATATTCACGTAAATTCTGCCCAAACCTGTGACTTACTGCCACACTATGAGTTTGGGAACACCCTTATGGGCCTGGCATAAAAGGCAGAGTTGGAAGCTGGAAGAACTAAGATTACAGTGTCACAACTAGAGATTTCTCTATGAAACGTAAATAATTTGCAAGTAGATTTCCTCATTTGAAAATATGCAATAATTTTCTAGTCATATGAAACAATTAAATCAATTGCACCATGACTGAAGAACAAACTATTGGTTATTGATTTCATTTCTCTGAAAGTTGTAGAGATTGTTCTATGGCTTAATATGACAATAACTCATACATGGTTAACTTTTGATAAACATTTCATAATTATTTAAGAAAAATGCATATTCTAAAAGTTTTGGAGTATGGTGCCCATGTTTGTTTATCTTGTTCTTTGAATGTTCTATGTTATGATTATTTTGTGTGTTTCTTTGCTTTGTTTAGTAAAAGAATGATTTCACTGTAACTGTAACTGTAATAGCTCTTATTTTTATTTGCTAATGTTTGCTTTATATATTTTCAGCTATATTGGTAGGTTCATGCACTTGAAATAATTAATTACATATTTAATTATTTGAGCTCACCTTTGTTTCTGGTAATACTACTTTCACTAAAAGATATATTTTTAATATTAACGTAATAATATTTTGATCTTTTGTTAGAGTTTACATGTTAGATATCATTAAATTCTTTACTTTTAATTTTCTTCTACCCTTCTAGTTTAAAAATATTTTTCAAAAAGGCCTAGGTTTCGCTTTTTTTCCCCTAATTCAACCATCTTGTCCTTTAGTTACTTAATTTTTAACATTAAATTACTATTATATAAATGTATATCTTCCTTATTATTTGCTACTTATCTTCTTTCTCCTTTCCTTCCTCTCTTTCTTTATGACTTTTAATTAATTAATTTTTACTTGAAAAATCATTTTCTCCTCTATAAATTACCTGAGGTTCATATGCACATATGCCTGTATACCTGCAGAAATTACACAGACGAGCTTCAGAGATCAGATGGACTGGATGTGTAAAGGAAATTTAACAATCTTTATGTTTAGTGCTTAGATGTTTGGTGGGAAATGGGTCTTTATTGCAAATACGTAAGGAAGCCTGTTTAATTTTTGTTTTATTTCTGTTGCCCAAAATAATTTTGTGAAGTAATAGGCACAGTGACTTCTGAGTTGCTTGTCTCTTGACAAAAGAAATGTGAGGTTTACAGAGATGAAGAAACAACTTCTCTGACTTCGAGAGAAACATACACATCAGCTTAGCCTGGCTAGGACTTTTTTTTGTCCCTTCACTAAAAAATGTCAGTCAGACCTACTGGGCAGGTCCCCTCCACCTAGGGTTGAACACAGACCCTATTTTCTGGGCCCAAACAAGCTCATAAACCAGTTTGATCAACGTTCCAAATGTGCCATCAGAGTTGGCACTCCCCAGGAGGGGAAGGATGCTGCCAACAGGAGCTCAGTCCTACACAATGGGATTGTAAAATTAGCCTCTGTTCACAGGCCTCTGGCCCCAACAATTGTGACATATTGTAGATGTATATTCCATCTCAGACCTCCATCCCTGCAGGGCAGAAAAAGCTGCATATAATCCCCTAGACAGCTAAAGTGGGCGACCCACTAGTGACAACTCTGCTGTGCTGGTGGCTTTGTCTGCTTTCTCCTCTTATCGATCAACAAAATCTCTCCTTTTTCTTGCTGATGGTGGTCTTTGAATTCATGGCTTGAATTTCTGAGACCAAGGACCTGGCGAAGTGATTACGGTACCACTCACCCACTGTTAGTGTGTGGAGGGTTGAACAAAGTAGACATTGTAATTGATAATATTAAGTCATTTATGCTGGATGATATTTGCATTTTGATTCCTGTATAACAAGATGTACTAGAAAGCATTCACATATGCATAAGATAGAAAGGGAAGTCGTTATGAAATAGAAGTCCTAGAAAGTATATACTTTTTTCTGGAAATGAAAACCATGGGCAGGGTGGCACCTGTGGTTCAAAGGAGTAGGGTGCCAGTCTCGTATACTAGAGGTGATGGGTTCACTGGGTTCAAACCCGGCCCTGGACAAAAACTGCAAAAAAAAAAAAAAAAAGAAAAGAAAAGAAAAGAAAAGAAAAAGAGAAAGAAAACCACGGGCAGAACTATGCTCTACACAATACTGAATGAGATTCAAAAAGACTATTTCTTGCTAAGTAACAAGATTTCCAAACAGTTGAAGCATATAATGTGATACATTTAATGCAACTAAAAATCAGTTTTTTTTTTCAATTGGGCACAACATACTGATGTCCTTAATATAAGGCATATTGCAGAGAAAGGAATTATCCAGAACACTCATATATGTATATTGGGGGAAAATGCAACAAAGAAGTGAATTTTATGGCTCAGTGCCCATAGTTCAGTGAGGAGGGTGCTGGCCACATACACCGAAGCTGGTAGGTTCAAGCCTGGCCCGGGCTTGCTAAACAACAATGACAACTACAACCAAAAAGTAGTTGGGCATTGTGGTCCCAGCTACTTAGGAGGCTGAGACAAGAGAATCGCTTAAGCCCAAGAGTTTGAGGTTGCTGTGATTTGTGACGCCACAGCACTCTACCGAGGACGTCATAGTGAGACTCTCTAAAAACAAAAAAAGAAGGAGCAAATTCTATATGCCACACTCTCTTCCTCTAGGAATTACCTATAGGCTCCAAAAATTAAGATTCTACCTGCCAGTTTTCTCCCAGAGGAAACAAAAAAAGTGATATCTAGTCAGAATTCTGTCCCTTCTGTTGCATTCTATGCTTTTGGTATGAAGTCTGCATCTCCCAGTATTAATCCATAGGATAAATGGCATCTTTTTCTGCCAATACAAACATCCTACAGCTCCTGTTGTGTGTATGATGCAGCAGGTTTGCTTTCTGGTGTCGGTCATCACCTGACAACACCTACTCGTGTCCAGAGATCCTTCACATGGGTAAAACAGGAACTGCCCAGGTCGCACCTCCTTTGTTCAAGGACTAGATTTTAAGAGTGAGAGATTTATTTTACAGTGATGGAAATTCACCTAAATTTTCTCCACTTAGGAAAGTTGAATCACCAATGGCTGCTGAAAGGCAAGGAGATTCAGTGACTGTAGATAAAGCTTGTGGTGGGAAGGTCTGAGTAGTAGAACTTTAGTTTCATGGCATTAGGAACAATAATGACTGTCATTTAAATGAGATTCTTCATGAGCTCCTATCATTCATATGAAAAACGTCCAATATAATTGAGGTGGTGAACAAGTGATTTATTAAAGGACAAGCCCCAGGAAGAGAAGGGAAAAGGAACACACAGAAAAAGGGAAGAACAATGGCAAGAAAAGCAATATTTGCTTAATGTTAATTTTGTGCAAGGCTCTGTTTTCAAAATTTATAGCTTTGTTCAGATACACATAGAGTTATGCTGTGAGGAATAATATGATCACCATTTTCCAGATGAGAAGTCTGTGGTTTAGACAGGGTGTGTGACTTGTTCGATGCTGTCCTTAGAGGAGGCTTCAACATGAGAACTGGCTGCAGCAGGTACAGAATTAAGCATATTTTAAATACTCCTCATCCGTTTAGAACTGCCAAGTCCAAAGGATCATCTGAAAAAATACACTCATTTTATAAAATTTGTTTTGGACTAAATGTAATAGGAAAATCAATGCTAATCCCTCCAGGTCAGGAATCTGGATGAACCAATCACAAGAAGAGTCAAAAATAAATTCATTCAGAACACAAGCTAGCTATTTCCTCTATGCAGAAGACTCTTAGATGGGCTTTTATTTTTTTTATTAAATGATAGCTGTATACATTAATGCAAACATGGGGTACAGTGTAGTGTTTTCATATATATTTTGAAATACTTTCATCAAGCTGGTTCACATAAATTTAATGTCATTTGCATAGTCACTGTGTCAAAACATTTATATTCTAGTTCTAGAAAAGTTCACTTGTACCCTTGTTAGACAGAAATATAGGTGATCTTTCCAGTCACCCTCCCACCACCCAGCCGCCCTTCTCCCCTCCCCTTCCCCACCCCCTCCCCATATTCTTGGGCTAGAATTAAGTTGTATCTTTCATTTGAGAGCTATAAATTAGTTTCATAAAAGGGCTGTGTACATTGGATACTTTTTCTTCCATTCCTGTGATACTTTGCTAAGAAGTACATTTTCCAGTTCCATCCATGTAAACATGAAGGAGGTAAAGTCTTCATTTTTCTTTAGGGCTGCATAGTATTCCATGGTGTACATATACCACAGTTTATTGATCCATTTGTGGATTGATGGGCATTTGGGCTTCTTTCATGACCTGGCAATTATGAATTGGGCTGCAGATGAGCTTTCTTGATACCTGTGGTCTGCCGAGAAAGAAGGGCAAATCAAGAGGGAGATTAATCGGGCACACATTTAAACTAATCAATTTAGTTGCAAATCTATTGTAGTCATTCTAAGGAATGACCTTAATAATTTTAAAATTAGAGGAATAAAAAGAAGTGAATATACATGGCACAGTTGTGAGTTCCTTTTTTTATAATATGAACATTTTATTTTTAAAAAATCTGTATATCTGCCTGGCATGGTGCCTCATGCCTGTAATCCCAGCACTGTGGGAGGCTGAGGAGGGAGAATTGCTTGAGCTCAGGAGTTCAAGACTTACCTGAGTGAGAGTGAAACCTGACTCCTAAAAAAAATGAAAAGCAGCCAGGCACAGTAGCAAGTGCCTGTAATCACAGCAGCTTCCGGAGATTGAGGCAGTGGGATGCCCACAGTTTGAGTCTGAGGTTACAGTGAGCTATGACACCATTGCACTCTGCTCAGGGAAGAGGGTGGGACTCTGTCTCAACAACAACAACAACAAAGAAATCTGTATATCTACATAGAAAATCCTCAAAACATGTAAGCAATGTTAATAGTGATTATCATGGGAAAAGTGATTTTAAAGAAAAACCTCAAAACCAAAGAAGGAAACTGTTTTTCTGTATTTGGAAAGAGCTCCACCCATGGGCTGGACATAGCATTGCCCCCATAGACCACCAGGCCCACAACACACAACTAGAAAAAGATAAATTATCCTGAGGGGGGCGGTGGTTGTTGTGGAATACACATGTTATTACATTATGGCTTCTTCCCTCCTCTGTCCTAACCTATGGATTTGGGAGTCAGTGTATGCATTCATCGTAGGTAAAGAATGGGAGATTAGAACATGTATTTTCTCCTAAGAATAAATAAATCCTTGCCTGTCACATAAGAAATAAAGCTCCTTCAACCAGCAAAGAGTGAATAATGTTCCAGACCTCACCAAAACATGTCTTTCTTTTTTTCTCTTTGGGAACAATATTCTTTTCACCCACACCCCATACTACTCCTGCCAGACTCTGCCTTTCCCAAAAGCCTCCTTTGTCTGGATTTTTCTCTCTCAGGATACCCTTTATCAGCTCCAGCTGTTGAAGTTAAGCTTTTTTTTTTCTTTACTTCACAAGGAGTTTTTAGAATAGGGAAACTTTAACTACAATGCTTTAGAGAGTCACCTGGATTATTTAGAACTGTTGTCTGGATCCTCTAATTTTTATCCGATCCTGCCTTTGGGGCTAGTCCTGTACTGGGGAAATCAGGTGTTTTTAAATAAATCTATCTTTATAAAAATTCCTCCTACCCCATTAAAAAGATGGTGAACGAGGTATATCATTCCCCCTAAGGACAAAGTGGAGAGAATAACTCCTGTGATATAGGGAGATCGTGCAGGGGAAGTGACATGTATGATTTGGGCATTTATTGGGGGCATTTTAGGAATCCCTGGGAAGAAAGAAAGGTGAAACTTTGGAGCTTTGACAGGAGTTTGGGAGCTGTGGAAACAGTGGAAAAGGAGAGCGGTGAGGCGTGAAGAAGATAAGTTGGTCTTCACAAGAAGAAACCATGATAAAGAGTTGTGAGGCTCGGATCAATTTAGGGATCAGAAAATGTTGATGACCTGGGGAAGCTTAGGCCTTCTCCCTTCCCACGCAATTATCCTCATGCCTTAAACTGTAAATCAGGCCTCTTGTTTTAATCAGTTCAGGCAGCTACAACAAATTACTACAGACTAGAGGGCTTATAAATAACTGAACTGTATCGCACATGGTTTTGGAGGTAGGAGTTCCGTGGCAAGTGTGCCTGCAGGTTCTGGTGAGGGCTGTCTTTGGGGTGAAGTCTGTCTGTAACTTCTCTTGTATCCTGACATTAAGAGAAGAGGGTGAGAGAACCCTCTGGGGCCCCTTCCATAAGCAGTAATTCCATGTATGAGGGCTCCACCCTCCTGACCCTGTTAATGCCCAAAGGCCTCCTATACCATCTCTGCAAGGGTTAGGATTTCAGCTTCTGAATTTTGGAAGGATATAAACATTAAGGACATGGCATTTCCTTAACTCTTTTCTTTCTTGCCTCAGTTCTTCAGGAAAATTCTGAAGTGGGGAACAGGTGTGAGAGTGCAGTCATACTTCATTTTTCTGATACTCAAGACTCTGTCCCCAATGAAGGACAATTCAGTGTTTACGTTCTGCAGTGTATTTAGACATGAAAGGTAGAATTGGGGGACTGAGTGTCCCAATATCTCTTACCTGTGTTGGGACATAGATGCTAGTCAGTGTCAATGCCAGGCCAGTCCCCTCTGCTAGATGGCATGCACTCCTTGGCTAAATATGATTTGTGAAAGGAGAGATTGATCTATCATTTTATGACCTTCTATTTGTATTTTTTGGAAAAATATGAACTCAAGATATTTCATAAAATAATGGTCACAAAAGTGATAATGATAATAATAATGATAATTTAAACAAAAACAAAATACATTATTATTGTTAAGGAACTACTAGGTGACATGGGGGGACAATTATTAAATGCATTATTTTATTTGATTCTCATAAAAATGTGTGTAAGTTTTAATATACTTACTATACAGAGAAGATTCCCAAGACAATCATGGGGACAATTATTAAATGCATTATTTTATTTGATTCTCATAAAAATGTGTGTAAGTTTTAATATACTTCTTTTCCGGGGAGGTTTCCCAGGCATATCAGTCAAGTTATATACTCAGGCTCATGGCTCGGCACCTGTGGCTCAAGTGGCTAAGGTGCCAGCCACATACACTTAAGGTGGCAGGTTCAAATCCAGCCTCGGCCCGCCAAACAACAATGATGGCTGCAACCAAAAAATAGCCGGGCATCGTGGCAGATGCCTGTGGTCCCAGCTATTTGGGAGGCTAAGGCAGGAGACTCACTTGAGCCCAGGAGTTAGAGGTTGCTGTGAGCTGTGATGCCACAGCACTCTACCCAGAAGGATAGCTTGAGGCTCTGTCTCAAAAAAAAAAAAAAAATATATATATATATATATATGTATATATATATACACTTAGGCTCATGCAACTATGTGAACAACTTAGTGGCATAGCTGAAATTGTGAACAAGGAGTAATTGTTCCAATATGATCCCAACATATTGGACAGAGACACAATTTATATATGTACAGTTAAAACGCTAAAATAAGGCAACACCTACAAGGGAGTGAAGACTATACTGACTTTTTTTCTCTTGGATTTTGGTATTTTCTTTGATGTGTGTATGTGTGTGTGTCTGTTTGTTTATTTACTATGTTTTAGACACTGTGCGGCCACATATTTAAATGAATTACAAAAATTTTGTAGTACACGTATTATTAGCTCCAAATTTGCAGATGTGCTATAGGAAACTCAGAGAAATGAAGAACTTCTCCAAGATCACCCCCCTAATAAGCATAAGCAATGAAATCCAAATTAAGTCAAGGTCCCCTAGGGTTTCTCCCAGTTCATTTCTTCTGTGGTTTATGGTTATGTTTATGATGTAGAAGTTAAATTAAAGTTACACACATATGTTTTATGTTACTTGGAAATATATATATGTGCATCCATTTATTTTTTTTCATATTTTATTTTATTTAATACTTGGTAATACCCAATGAAAGTTGTAAATGTGAAGAACTTGCGTTTATCAGATGAACATAGCAATCAGCTAACAAAGTTGTTATGGTCACTTTGGTGGAAATTTAAGAGGCTTCTGCAGTTTGAGCTTGGAACACAGCTAGTACTGTGTGTATAAATGCTTACCAATTGGATCTCTGGAAGGAACCCTCGTTTTTCGCATGTGCCTCTGCCTTCGTGGTATAAATGCTCTCCCTCTGACCAATGGCAAGCTAGCAACCTCATGTCACTTACTATGAAGTCAGGAAGAAATGTATACGATGTACGCTGCAGCTATTACAGCCCTCTCTGCACAGCACCAAAGGTCATGTCTCAAAAGCCACACTTTAATCTGAACGTGAAGCAGGAGGATAATGAAGTCATAAAGTGGCCACCTGAATTTAGTCAGCGTCAAGTGTATATTGTATCCAAAGGAAAAAGACAAATTTTACCCTGCTGGGACGTTGGTACCACACAGCTTTGACTTTACGTTGCGTCCACTGTAGTTAACATCTTGAATCTTTTCAATCTCAGTTTGTTCCTTCCATGGCCACATTTCTAAGAAATTTTACAATGTCCTTCTCTATAAATTTCAAGAATCCGTACCACTACTAAATTGGACTTCTGAAAGAAAGGTGAGTCACATTTATCAAAAATGACAGGCTGTGATGAGCAGGCAAACTTCTTCCTCTCTCTCATTGCTCCAATAAATCATTCATTTATGGAAAAGGACGTTAAGGACATCCTAATAATTTCACTTCCACACCTCCACTAATATCAAAACATCTACCGAGCAAGGAATGGTTTTCAAACCACCCATGAGAACACTGGTTCAGGTTCAGGATCACGGGGTTCAGACCAATTTCTATGACTCCACCAAGGAGCTCAATAGTTTGAACTGTCAAACAACCACAGGAGAATAACTGAATTGGATTGTAAATGAGTTTCAGTAATATTATTTTGAGATTTATGTTTAGCATGTATCTATTAGATTCATTTAATGCAAGGCCCTAAGGGTGATATGAAAGGAAAAAAGAGATCATTACATTGCATTGGCTTGCCCAAATTTACACAGAGACAATAGCAACACAACATTCCTATGAGAGGGTGACCACAGGTTATAGAAGGAAGTGACTAACTCTAATAGGAGTTAGAGGAGTGCACAAAATGACGGTATTTTTATGAACTGATAGAATCTGAGGAGAATTTATAAAGATGCTAGGATGTAAGTCTGGGTTTGAAATTGTAGAGATGAGGAAGCTTCCCCAAGAAAGGTACAAAATGGAAGATTTGGTGATTACATCCGGAGAATAAATTGTAACTATTTTAAGAACTGATTCATCCGTCACTGATGAAAGGAGAGGACTCTTAGGAAGAAAGAATATGAGATAGAATATGTACACACATTGGGCAGCACCTGTGGGTCAAAGAGGTGGGGCATCGGCACCATACATGGGAGGTGGTGGGTTCAAATCCAGCCTCGGCCAAAAAAAAAAAAAGAATATGTACACGCAGGTGATTACATAGAGCCCAGTAGGTCAGACAAATCAACATGTGGGCACAATATAAGAGGAAAAAAAGACCTGAATTTTGTGGCAGTATCATTTATTTATTGCCAGATTCCATTGAACTTTTAGTCCTATTTCAAATAGTCATCATTCACAGCATTTTCTGAAAACTTCCATAGATCCTCTAATCATTGATTTTGTAAGGTTGTGTTTAAGTTACTCATTTATGCACACAAAAAAAATCCCCACTAAGAAATTTATTCTCTTTCCTGTTTTATTTTTTGTTTTCTCAAATGCGAGAGATACTTGGATAAAGAATAAGATGCAAATATGTAAATTAAAGAAAATTTACCCACAGACTTCATTGAGCTCCCTGACTGTGAAATTGCCAACTTTTGTTGAGTATGTTTCATCAGTCAGCCATGTCCCTGTAAGTTCCTTCCCTGTAGAATGGATCAAATTGACACCAAATGTTTAAAAAAAATTAAGAAGTGAACATGATCTGAGTGATAACTATAGGACAGAAAAGTAACTGAAAAAGTAAATATTGCACATTAGTTGAAAATACTGTTGCTAGATATGTGTTTTGAAGGTAAACAGCCTACTTTTATAATAAAAAATGGTGGAATTATAAAGAATAATGGTTGAACTCATTTATAGATGGTGAATTTACTATAGATCATTCAACTGTGATATAGAAATGATAAACTATGAAAACTGTACAGAATGCCAACCAGGGAAAACTACTGACTCGCTTGGGTAATCATTGCCCAAGAAGACGCGCTACACCCCCAACAACATAGAGTTATTTTAATTCTTTTCTTTCTTTTTTTTTGCAGTCTTTGGCTGGAGCTAGGTTTGAACCCTCCACCTCCGGCATATGGGGCCAGTGCCCTACTCCTTTGAGCCATAGGTCCCATCTAGAGTTATTTTCATTCTAGTTATAGCCACTTTAGTGGTATGTCATTTTAGTTTCCTTTCATTAATACTTTGTCAGTCAGCTGTATTGCAAACCTCCCACTCCATTGCTGTTCTTCTCACGTTTCTTAAAGTTGTATTGCACATTTATGAGCATAGTCTCTGAATTTCTTTTTTTTTTTTTGAGACAGAGCCTCAAGCTGTCCCCCTGGGTAGAGTGCCGTGGCATTACAGCTCACAGCAACCTCCAACTCCTGGGCTCAAGCGAGTCTCCTGCCTCCGCCTCCCAAGTAGCTGGGACCACAGGCGCCCACCACAACGCCCGGCTATTTTTTGGTTGCAGCCGTCCTTGTTGTTTTGGCAGGTCTGGGCTGGGGATTGGAACCCGCCACCTTAGGTGTATGTGGCTGGCGCCTTAGCCGGTTGAGCTATAGGCGCCGAGCCAGTCTCTGAATTTCAATGTGATGTTTGTCAAGTCTTTTTTGATGATTAGAGTTTTTGTCCTATTGAATCTTTATATGTATGTGATGTAATGAAATATTATCTATATTATCTCCTAAAAGATTTACAATTTTACTTTTTTTCCTAGAAATCTGAAGTGCCCTTGACATTATTGCTTATTCTGTAAGATAAAAACAAAAAGCTCTCGCTGTATCTTTCTCTCTCACTGATACTGAATCGATGATGTAGACTTTACTGAAATGACTGCCCTTTCCCCCTCCTTCCATGCCACTTGTACCATTGGTGAGTGTATGTCTGGGTTTGTTTATGAACTTTTTATTCTTTATCTTGAGTGGTTTGTCTACTGTTGTACCAATACTTACTATCTTAATTACTGTAGCTTTCTGATACCCATTATCAGAAAGCTATAATTTTCATTATCAGTTTGTGCCTGTTTCTTCCAGATTTTACAGGCTATTCTTTAAATTTTTTTATGAATTTCATAGTAAACTTGTCAATTTCAAAAGGAACAGTAACAACAAACACCTCTTGCTGAAATTTCTCTTGAGACTATAGTAAATTCAGACGGATTGGGGGATAACTGGCTTTTTGACGTCCCAAGTCTTCCATTTCATGATTCCTTCCTAATTTGTTTAGGTCATAAGCCTTCTTTCTCAAGAATGTTTTATAATTTACTCTGTATAGGTTCTTCTCTTCTCTTGCTGTCATTTTCTTAGTCATGTGATTCATTTATGATTTGATCAGTTCAGAAGTATTGAGGACATAAATGTTCAAGGCATTTAAAACTTTTTTCAAGAATACTTAGAAAAATATCTTCATAACTAATAGTCTGGGATGATTTCTTATCTATGATCAAATATTACAAATTATAAATTTAAAATGGAAAACTTGAAAACATGAAAAGGAATTTCATTTATTGAGAGACACAAGATATTAGCAGTATCCATAACTAATCAATGTGAAGAATTCGTATATTAATCTGAAAGGGACAAATATCTCAATTTAAAAATATACCAACATCATGGGGAAGCTTTAGAAGACACAGAAACACAAATGACATACACACATGTGAATCTCATTAATATATAAAATGAAAATTATACCCAAATCAGACATAATTATGCAGTACTTGATTATCAAACAATAAAATGTCACACAAAGCAAAGTGGTGGTGAAGACACTTAACAAGGGAAATATTCATAGACTGTGAAAAAGAGAGTAAGAAGTAACTGATAAGTCACTTCATAAAATAATTCAGTGTATTTTAAGGTAGCATATATACCTTAACATAGTGATTTAAATTTTTTTTTGTAAATTGATAATTACTACCTATTAGTTTGTTAAATATTTTTAATGGTCATACATACATTTTTTAAAGATGAATTAGAATACAAAGGAAAAGGTCAACATTCACTAAACACAAGGGCTTTGGTCAAAAATAATTTGCTGGGGGAGGTTATACATGGTGGGCTCTCATGTCCCAGGACATCCTTGCTGCGTGTGCCAAGAATTGAAAACTCTGACCATTTTCTTCCCAGGGCACTGCCCAGGATTATGTTCATAGTGAACAGCCTTGAAAGATGAGGTAGAGTCTCCCTACAGACAAAGTGCAGGATTACTATTACATATAAGCAGAAGATCACCCGCACTCATTGTTTCTCTCTTTTAACACAGCCGTGTTCAGACATCCATCATGGGCCCTTCGTACCCTGCCTCTGGGACATGAAGGGCATGAGCAATTGAGGCCAGCAAACATAAAGCTCTGGCTACTGCTTGTGCCATGAGTATTAAAGTCCTTTTTCTCTGACCTGGAAATTTTGTGTCTTCTATCAGCATCCATGAAATAATAACAAGCTAAGTTATCAGCTTGCACAATGTACTACACTCTGCAAAGTTCTTCAGAGTATTCCCTGGCCACAGTATAAAATGTTTCTGGTTGTGGATCCCTGTCAAAAAATCTTCAAAGCTATGAATACTCTCTTGTACACATAAACTAAGAAATATATAAAACATGCTATACGTATAATAGTATTGTTTGTAATAACTAAAATAAAACAAGAGCAGCAAACAACACAAATGTGAATCATCAGGAAGACAGCTAAATAAAGGATAGCATAGCTGTCCAATGCAGGACTACACAGCCATGAAAATCAACTACAGCCACATGCACGAAACGGTATAATCATAGAAACATGATTGGGGAAAATCAGGCCAGGAACAGAAGACTCCCTACAGTAAGGTACTTTATAAACATTTTGCAATAAAGGCCTTTAAGCAACATATCATTTAAGACTCTATACATGTGTGGTAAATTGTAATCTATAAACTAGCAAGAAAACTATGAACATAGTAAAGGTAGTGGTTACTTTACTGTAGACTCCAGATCATGTGACTGGAGTAAGCATTTTAGGGAGTGTAAATGGAGAGTGTGTGTTCAGGAGTGCGCTAGTGGGTCACTGTAAAAATATAAATTTTCATATGTCCAAAACTATTGGATACATTAAAGACAAAGTATGACCCACGTCCTAAAATAATGTAATACGGCTATTATTGGAGGAAAATGGACAAACCATGAATGCTAAAAATAATGAAATCTATTTAAACTATTTGTTACAATCTTTAATATAATGGCACCAATAGAGCATAAAATAATTTAATTTCAAATTGCATTAGTTTTTATTGCATGGAGCATGGACTATGGAAAGTTAAAAAGTATCCTTTTATATGAAATTCCATTTTATTTTGTATAAATAGAAAATTTAAAACAACACCAGTAAATTTAGACTCTAAAGCTCTTATTTAGTCATAATTTGAGGATGAATATGGAGCACTCCCCTCCACACCACTTTTTTTTAATTGAAAATAAAGCTCAAGGAGGATTTTATTTAATCCTTTACCCAGAATTTAAGAAAACTAACCACAAGAATATAGGGAGAATGTTTGAGGGATTGAAAGTTAAATAAATCACTATATATATATCATGCTGAGTGAAATATTAAATTAAATTGAATTCATGAAGAAAAATCCCAGCTTTCAAATGTTGCTAGTGGTTCTCAGCTTCAATGCTACAGAGATCCAAAAATTACTTTGCGTTATGAAGGCATGCCTTTTCTTTGTGAAACCATGGTATTATACGGCTAATGAGTGTTTACAAAGAAGGAGAAAATCTTAAAACCATTAGTGAACCATCACACTTATTTTGTGACATGCATTTGTTTGTAAGAGTTAAAGTAAATGCATAAAACACTGTATATTTTTCCCTTTGCAAGTATAAACAGATAAAGTAAAGTAATGTAAGATAAATTTTCTTGTGTTACTTTGTCCACGCTATCACACAGGTTTATGCCTAATTTTGTTTGTATGTGTGGCGCAAATGGAGTCTTATTAAATCTATGGCTTCTAGTCTCATGATTCCTTCTTCACAATGTATTCCATATGCCAATGCATTTCTAAATTATACGCCATTGAAATCCTGGCTCCTCGATAGCTCTATGACTTTCCAGGGAAGCTGAGCCTATTTCATTTGCAGCAATGTCACCTCAGCAAAAAATTTCTCTGCACAAAGATGTTTGCTTGATACAAAATCCATCATGGCCATGACTGGGTTTCTGTATCTGGAATTGGGGGCAACCAACCTGCTCACAGCTCAGGCCCTTTCCTGGCACCCCACGTTATATATTTGGCCTTCTCTTGTACGGTAGAAAAAGAAACAAGCCACAGTCACGTTCTGACCAGCAATGAGCCAATTAGCCTCAGGATATCAGAAATATACCTCTTTCTCCCCCATTTCCCCCCAAAGCAATAGAACCTTTCCCAACCAGTTATGGGGAAAGTGTTAAAAAGGCAAGAACATGAAGCGGGTGGGAATATGCTAGATTTCTAAATCGATGCTGGGATTGGCTCCAATCTGCTGAGGGAGTTTAAATCTTCTCAAGGCTTGGACACAATGTAGCAGAAATAGAACAAAAGCCAAAATAGTAGGATTCCAGATGGTAATGCTGAAATAGCTCTGAACAGAAAAGCCCACCATCTCTGAGCTTGCTTTAATCCTCTTACTAATATAAGCATCACCCAAATTATTAGGTATGTTATTTCTAGAGAAAGAAACAGCATTCGGCATTAAGTACTAGCACAATAGAAACAAACACAAGTTTCTACCTATCATACCTACCGTGTGTTAAAAAAGTTTACAGCACAAAATTCTCTCCATTCATGTCTTGGGTTTTTATAGTGATAATGACGTATGTGTTAAGTTTAGTGCAGACTGCTCTTCCCATCTTCCCTCATACCTATGGAGGCTATCATTGGATTTCTCTACTCAATTATTTTGTCATGTTAATTATTTCCAAGAAGAGCTAATCCGAAGTAGATTACAATAAACACTATCCTATATCAGTGTGATATTCTGTGTGGACCTACCTTTCTATCATCTGAACAAATGTCTACCACCCTTTCCCTAAACCAAAACAATTGTCATCCTCTGAGGCATCTTATGGCCCCCATGACATTACTCTTCCCGTCTTTGAAAGAGATTGAGATAGAGGGCTTTGGAATGAACTAGGCCAAAGCACCAAAAGGCCATTTTTCAGCTCTCTTGTGGCCCAGGGTCAGATAGTGAATGTCTCTGAGACTTAATTTCCTCCTCAGTAAAAGTACTTGCTGCTGCTTCTTGGCATGAAGGTGGAGCTGAGGGAGGTACAACATGACCTAGTGACTGGAGCAGGGTTCTGACTTGGTTTGTGGCACTAATGATGATGAAAAGGAGAAGGACACAGAAGACACAGTGATACCAAAAATAATACACATTAATGTAAACCCAATGAAGTTAAAGAGGTCTCAATATCTTTGCAGATGTAGATCAATATAAAAATATTTTGGATGATCAAAGCAAAATGTTTTTGAATATCAAAATGTTATTAAGATGATAGCAGAATATTTCCTTTTGGACATAATAGCCAAACTATGACCTAGGAAAATGATAAAATATATCAGTTCAGCACTAGACAATAAAAGGCATAAAATTTATAATCAAGTAATCCCTTTCCAAAAAATTCCTTTCAAGGACATTTTCTAATAATAATTTTAAAGGAAGCAAGCTTGAGAAATGAGATTACACATGGCCTGATGCAAAGCTGTGGAAATATCCCCTTTATGATTTGTGTTTTAAATGAACTAGATTCATTACACATTCTTTTGGTAAAATACACCAGTACCTTCAAGAAACTATATTATTCTTTCCCTATACTTTGTATATTTTAATATAAGACAAAATATGCTTACAATTTTATCTTATCAGTTCTCTGAATTATAAAATGTTTTCTTTCACAGATTTAAAGGAATTAATATTCAAAAGGTCTTCTTGTTACATAGAGCTTTTAAAGAATTTAAGCCTTTCATTTCTGGGTTGTTTTTTTTTTTTTTCTTTTCATTTTCTCATAGAAATGTGTGTTTGAAAAATTGGGGAGAGAGGATGTGCCTTTTCTGTTAGTTTTAAACTGTCCTAAAAAAAAAAATCAGAGAGACCATGAAGAAAAAGTATAATTGGAAAGTGAAGGAGTCAGTAGGGGACATTTCACACAGGGAACTTGATCAAGCAAAAGCACGGAGACTAAAAAGTTGGAGTACTGCCTTAGCAAATTGACTTTTGATTGAGTGCAACAGAAGCCAACTCAAAGCAGATTACACTAGAAGGGAACATTTAGTGTAAGAACGCAGAAGTCTCATGGGGAAGCCATAGCCAACAGGGTCTGGGCCTCACTAGAGCCTGGAAATAAAAAAAAGAAAAAAGAAGCATGAACATCATTGAAAAGATAAGCAGATGCCCTGTCCTCTGTCTCTGTCTCAAGGTAAATGAGCGCTCATCTCCAATTCCCCTGGGGTCATCTTCTGATTTTCTTCCTCTGCATATCAGTCTTCCAGGCTTTTCTTATATTGATCCATTTTGATGGTCTCAGCATGGCACCTCCAGGGTCCTTTAGGGTTGACCTCTTGTCACTATTCAACTAGTGTCTACCCCCGTTTGGCACAGATAATAGAACTGACTGTTTTGACTATAATTTCTAAAATCAGCTGTGACTTCAGGGAGGAAGAATGTAATATATAGATTACAGGCTCTATTTCTGTGAAATGTGCACTATACCAAGTACAAAGTAGTCTTTTACACATGAAAGGAGATGGGTATGAACTCATTTGACTGCAGGAAATTTATCTAAAGGAGAATAGTGGCATACATAAGTGTATATTAGATAAGCAATACTAGATTATGTAATTGTTAAGTCTAAAAATCTCAGTGACTTAACAAAATAAAAATAGATTTCCAACTAATGCAAAGCCCAACGGATAGATGTGAGAGGTATAGGCAGTTTGCTGCACACATTCAATTATACTGTCTGATGGAGGATCTGCCATCTTTATGATGAGGTGACCAAGATGGCCCTGGATTTGTCACCTGGCAACCAGAAAGGAGAAGATAAAAGAGAATCACATATTGGAGTGGATGAACCCTCCCTGGCAGTGAGGCTCATCACTATGGTTGAATTCCATTGACTGAAACTCAGTTCCGTGTGCACACCTAACTTTAAGAATGATTGGTGTCTTAGTCCAGTTCATGTTGCTTTAACAGAGCACCTGAGACTGACGGACCAGCCAATCTTAAAGACACTTCTTGTAGGCTGGGCAGTTAAAGGACACAGCCCCAAAGGAAGTGGCCTCATGCAAAGAAACAAAAGTCAAGGATTATCTTGGGTTAATAACAACCCACTTTTGCAAAAACCAATTCATTTATGTGAGAACTAATCTGTAGAACTCATGAAGAGAAGAACATAAAAGCCATTTATGAGGGATCTGTTCCCATGACCCAAACACATCTACCTCACAACTCCAACAAACTGGGAATCAAATTTCAACATGTGTTTTAGTGGACACAAGAAAACACTGTCCAAACTATAGCAAATGGAAAATGAATGCAGTATAGATTTTAGAGAATATTTGGGGGTACGAATTAACAGTGAAATAATGTTGGGTATCATATTTTTTACTAATGTGTAATTAAGGAACATTTTTGTGTTACTTTGGTAAAATATTTTGAACAGTAGTTCAAGTGATATAATTTGACCCCTTTGCATCAAATAAACTAGAAGTGGGAAGACTAGTGGTTTAAATTTACAAAAGTTGGGGTAAAAGCTTGCAATACAAAGATTTTACAGGATTGATTTCAGCAGATCTATGAAAATAATTGGACATGGAGATTAATGTTTCCTTTATTCATTCAAGATCTATTTATTAAATATTTACTCTGTGCCAAATACTTGCCTAGTCATTAATGATAAAGTAGTCCAGTCCTCATGTACCACTGTGAGCTAGGGGGATTACTAGGTACGGAGAGATAATAAATTACTCATGCTATCCCTAATTCAGTTGTTATCAATATTGTGAAAATGATAGAAATCAATAAGCAAGTATAACTTGGCTTAATCAATAAGCCAAGTTCTCTGAATAAATGAAATATAAGCTATATGTATATGTGCATGTGTTTATGTGATTTCGAAGATGCTTATGACTTTACAGGTTGGGAATTCAAAAAAAGGGAAGGAGTTCCATAAGAAAGGCACATTTGGTGAGAAGGTGATGGTAGGAATGGAAAGAAAGTCCACTCATGGATTTAGACAATTCTGATGTAATGTAGACAATTTTGTTGCCACTTTCGTTACATTCAAGTCTCATTTGGATCTCCCATAAAAATATTTTTAAAAATGATTTATAATGTACATATGTCTTTTGCATTCAAAAATGTGTGGAGTTTTCTTTATATAGATATCCTGCTGCATTACAATGAAATGTCAATGTGACTGAAGTTGCTCGAGAGTGATGTGTATTTATACATTCTCCCTGCCCTCCATATTCTTCAGACAGCCAGAAATGGAGCAGGTGCTCCATAATTACTTGATGAGTGAGAGAAGATACAGAAATGAATGATGAATGGAGACTTTTCGTGTGGAGAGGCACAAGGTGCTTGGAGGCTAGGCAACAGAAGGTTCAAGAATGTTGTGAACATAAAAAACCATGTTGTACAGCCAGGGAAAAGTGTGAGCAGGGGAAGGTGGTAGGAGACAGACCAGAGGCATATAATGCGAAGCCTGTTGTGATGCATTAAGCAACTCAGACTTTATTCTGGAGAAAAAGAAGTCATCATGTTTTAAAGTTCAAGCAGTTGTCTCGGCGCCTGTGGCTCAAGCGGCTAAGGCACTAGCCACATACACCTAAGGTGATGGGTTCGAATCCCCAGCCCGGGCCCACCAAACAACAATGATGGCTGCAACCAAAAAATGGCCAGGCCTTGTGGCGGGCGCCTGTGGTCCCAGCTACTTGGGAGGCTGAGGCAGGAGACTCGCTTGAGCCCAGGAGTTGGAGGTTGCTGTGAGCGTGATGCCATGGCACTCTACCCAGGGACATAGCTTGAGGCTCCGTCTCAAAAAAAAAAAAAAAAAAAAAAAAAAGTTCAAGCAGTTGAAAGAAAAAAGATTGATGAGAACATGGAAGACAGCTAGCCATTGAAGTAACAAAAAGCTATTTAAATATTTCAGATTAAGAATACTGATAGTCAACTCAGGCATGCTCTGTGTCTCCATGTGGAAAAAGAATCCGGAAAGCTGGAGAAATGCCTCTTCAGGGAAAAACCGTGAATCTTGATCCTTGTGATTAGTGTGGAGATTTTTCCTCAAATACCTGTAAAACTTTTCAGATACACTTAGAAAGTATAAATTATGGACATGTATGTACGCGCACACACACATATACGCTTAGGAAATCCAGAAAGAGGTGGCGGCACGATGAAGTTGTAAAAGGAAATCTCCTAGGTGTGTTTCTTCCAGAAATCTATGAGCAGACTTCCCCACCAGAGGGGGTTCTATAGAATCGTAGGTGCTCATGTTGGAAACAATATCTAGGGACTCTAGTCACAATAAATCAACATCACAAGAGTAGCTATAGACTGGGTGTGAAAGGATGAGTGTGACTGAGCTTCAGCTTTAATAAAAAGAATTGGTCCTCCAAATTTGGCCCATATGGTCGTAGTTTGCAAATCTGTGGCCTGGTACCTTATTATTGTAAGAAATAGTGTTTTAGCTGTGTAGGTCAATATCAAGACTAACATAATCTCCACCAAAGATGTCTCAGGATCCTACTGAATATTATGCAATGCCATTGCTAATAGATTACTGTCTGTGTGTGAAGAAAACGACAAATGAGGCACATAGTGAACATGATTCTTTGACTTTTGCAGGGTCGGCAGCCTGAAGCTGCTTGGAATGAGTTCCAGGCCGGGTGCAGTGGCTCACACCTGTAATCCCAGCATTCTGGGAGGCAAAGGCAGGTGGATGGCTTGAGCTCACGAGTTCACAACAAGCCTGAGAAAGATTGAGACCCCATCTCTACTAAAAATGAAAAACAAACAAAAAACTGAGGCAAGAGGATCACTTGAGCCCAAGAGTTTAAGATTGCTGTGAACTATGACACCACAGCACTCTACCAAGGGCAACAAAGTGAGACTATGTCTTAAAAAAAAAAAATGAGTTCCCTCAGATTACACTGATCTGAAATATCTGTTTAAAATATCTGCTTAGTAACTTCAGAGATGTTTTTTCAGATACTATGTTCAACTCTTAAGAAGTCCCCATCACTCTCAAAAACCTGAGATAGCTGTATTACAGAAACAATTGGACATACATAAAGTTGGAGAGAGAAGAAGAAAGATACTCGTATTATGAGGAAGTGGCTTACGTGATTCTGGAGTCTGAGAATTCCCAGAATCTACCACCTGCAATCTGGAGACCAAGTAAATCTGGTGGTGTAATTCATTCTGAGCCCAAAACCTGAGGATTGGAGCAACCCATGATGTAAACTGCTCTCCAACTGCAGGTGATGAGATGGAGTGTCCCAGCTCATACTGTAATGTACAAAAATAAGAAGATGAATTCCTCCTCCTCTCATTTTTTATTCTATTCAGGCCCTCAACAGGTTGCATGATGCCTGACCACAGAGGGGGAGGCATCTGCTCTGAATCCACCTATTCAAATTCTAACCTCATCTGGAAATAGCAGACACACAGAAAAAGATGGTTTAAGTTGGATCCCCTTAAATGGTTAACTTGACGTGGTTAATAAACTTCACCATCACAATATTCTGTCCACTGACCATTTAATGATTTGATAACTGAAGAAGTATCTTCAGGCTCAAACCTCCTTAGTTCCATTCTATTAATATTCCCCACTACAGAATTTCCACTGTGCTATTTTTCCACCCATATTCCACCCCCTACCAAGACCCTTGACTCTAAAATCTCATATGGAATTTAAATTTCACTTTATGATGTAATTTTTCTAATTACCCCTTTGTATCTGTCATTTGAGGATTTTTCTTGCTAACTGTAGGGCCTAGTCCAAGGGCTCAGAATCTCAGCTTGAGCACACACTTGTTCTGGAGGGTGGTTCAGATGTTTATGTATAGCATTCATTCACATAATAATTTATAATAATTATAAACTATCATAATAGATTATAACAATTATAATTAAATGCTTACTTTGTGTTTAAGACTATATTGACATTCTTTTGGAAATAGTCTTTTGGAATATTTTTCTTATATAGTCTTTTCATTGTATATTTGTGAATATGCATATTTACACAAATATATTAACATAAATATTAAATATGTATGTGTTTCCAAGCACCCCCTATTTAATAATACAAGCTTATAGTTTATATCTGGATTTTTTAAGAAAACTTCTAAGATATTTACTAGAATATTTTGACTTCTTATGAATTCTGTCATTTTCTGAGAGTTCAGTCAAGGACATGGAATGCTCAATTTTTAATCAGTTATTTAAGACCAGGATTGATAGTTTTCAACATCAATGACTAATACTTCTTCTGGAAGTTTTGCCCATCTTTCTGCATCTCTTCTCCATCACTCTCTTTTATTATCCTGAAGAGAAAGTATTATTTTTGATTTTATGACAGCTCAGCCACTTCTATCAAAGAACAATCTTTGTCATTTCTCAGTATCTATCTTCTTCTTGGCTGATCTCCTGCTCCCTCTGAATCAGAAACATTCCTTAGATTTATGGACACTTTCTGTACAATGTTCTTCTCATTTCATTGCTTGGATCTTTACTCATTTTGGTTCCAGTTTCTTTAGCTTCATTTTGGATTTTTTCCAGTCGCCCAGTATTTGAAGTTTCAGTCCATTAGTCTTTTGCTATATTTGCTCTTTATCCACTTGTAGACTGGTCTAACCCATTTATTTTTCTCCCTAAGCAGAGAGAGTTCTCCATTTGAACAGATGATTTTTTTTGTTTGTTTGTTTAGGCATATCCTTCCCATAAGGTTTTCAAATACTAAATGATTAAATTTTAATTTACTGAGGGCCTACTATGTGTTAACAGTATTTACAAGAGAATGGTTAATTCATTCTCATAACACCCATAAAACTGATACGATTCTACTGATAAGTGACCTGAAACTCAGATGAAGAAGCAAAATGTTATACAACAGGTCCTGAATTCATTCTCCAAATATTTACTGCATTATTTCCAAATTTAGGCACTGGGCCAGATGTTGGGAAGATAGCAGAGAGTAAGACTTCTCATGTCTTTGCCCTCATGAACCTTTATATAGGACATACTAAGTAAGGCAAATGTACAACCACATATAAAATAATATAAATATTGGCTGGGTGTGGTGGCTCACACCTGTAATCCTAGCACTCTGTGAGGCCAAGGTGAGTGGATTGCCTGAGCTCACAGGGTTGAGACCAGCCTGAGCCAGAGCAAGTGTCTAAAAAAAATAAATAAATAAGAAAAGAAAAATGAAAAAAAAATTAGCTGGGCTTTGTGTTGGGCAACTGTAGTCATAGCTACTTAGGAGGCTGAGGTAAGAGAATTGCTTGAGCCCAAGAGTTTGAGGTTGCTGTGAACTCTGATGTCATAGCACTCTATTGTTTGAGGGTGACAAAGTGAGACTCTATTTAAAAAAAATAAAAAATAAAAAAATCCAAATACTTAAACATATAAATAAATACATAATCTGATCAATACAATGAAGAAAATGGCTGGCCCGGCATCATGTCTCATGCTTATAATCCCAGCACTTGGGAGGCTGAGGTTGGTAGATTGCCTGAGATCATAGGTTGGAGACCAGCCTGAGTCAGAGCGAGACCTCATCTCTAAAAGTAACTGGGCATTGTGGTGGGGGCCTATAGTCCCAGCTATATGGGAGGCTGAGGCAAGAGAATTGCTTAAGCTCAGGAGTTAGAGGTTGCTGTGAGCTATGATGCCATGGCACTCTACCAAGGTTGACAAAGTGAGACTTTGCCTCAGAAAAAAAAGGGGGAGGGCATGCATTTGGATAGACTGGAACTGGTTGCAAAATGTTTAACATAGGCTTCAATGAGGAGATGGCTTTTTCTTTTGGCAGAGATCTAAATGGGCAGATGGATTAGTTATCAGAAGGGAGTGGACAGGGCATATCAAGCCCAGGAATGAGACTAAGACAAGGGCAAATGGCAGAGATAACATAGGTTTATTCAAAGAACAAAATATATCCAACATTGCTACAGGAATCAGTATGATATAAGGAGAGGGGGGCAAGGACCAAACTGTCATTCTCTAACGGATATACTCCTCCACCTCTCTGAGGTCTATATTATTTTTGTGACCAAGAAATAAAATAACACTAAATGTTCTATCACATTTATTTGTCCTGCTATTACATCAAGATTGAAGTTAGGTTTTGGTCATGGTTAGTCTTATATAACTACATTCCCTATCTTGGTGAATTCATCTAGTCTCAAGATTTTAAATACTGATGACTTTTCCAATGTTTCCTATGGAGCAGACCTCTCCCCTGCATTCAGAACTGCATATTCAGTACAAACTAGACATCTTCATTTTTTTCTTTTTTTGCAGTTTTTGGCCAGGGCTGGGTTTGAACCCACCACCTCTGGCATATAGGACCAGTGCCCTACTCCTTTGAGCCACAGGCACCGCCCTTTTTTTGTTGTTGTTGTCCTGGGTAGATTGCCATAGCATTATAGCTCCCAGCAACCTTAAGCTCTTGGGCTTAAGTGATCCTCTTGTCTCAGGCTCCTGAGTAGCTGGGACTATAAGCATCTTCCAAAATGACTGGCTATTTTTTCTATTTTTAGTAGAAGACAGAGTTTTACTCTTGCCCAGGTTAGTCTTGAACTCCTGAGCTCAAGAAATCTACTCACTTCAGCCTCCCAGAATGCTAGGATTACAGGTGTCAGCCACCATGCCCAGCCTGGACATCTTTATTTAAATATTTAGTAAGCTTCTCAAACACAACTTGACCAAAAGTAAACACCACCTGCAGACTTCCTATCAGGTTTATATTTTCTTTAACCCCAATAATAAGCGAAAAACTTAGCTTGTACTCCTTCATGTTGTCAGAAGAACTGAAATTTCTGGTTCAGAGACAAAGGACTTTATTACTTATGATACCATGAACAACAGTGACATCAAGAAATGTGTGGTTTCCCCTTGCCCTTAAGTCCCTGCATACAGGGGTCTAGGTGGGTGCTATCCTGGCAGTGGATTTTCATTGCTACTGAGGAGCACTGACTTTGCACAATCTGTTGTTTGGAGGTTTCTTTGTTGTGCTATTTTTTTTTTTATTTCAGAATATTATGGGGTTAGAAATGTTTTGGTCACATGAATTGCTTTTGTACAGTTTGAGTCAAAGTTGTAAGTGTGCCTGTCACTTGGATAGTGTGCATAGTACCTGTTACATATGAACTTACCCCTCCCCGGTGTTCTGTTCCACCTGTTTGCTCTTCGGTGGATTTCACTATCAAATGTGCATGTGGGTATTGGTTGCTTAGTTTCAAGTTAATAGTGCAATAGTGCAAGCAATTCACTGTTTTAATAATTTGCAGACAGACAAGCTTGTTCTTAGTTCCTTATTCTTTCAAGGCTGTACTCCTCAAAGTCAAAGTTGACAAATGGCTCATCAGTCAAGGCTTTGTGTTCTTGCTATACCTGGCAAATTAATTAGTACTACAAGAAATCTATAGGGATAGTCTGACCCAGTGCTTCTGTAAAATGGATGTAAAGTGGTTTATGTATGGAGTTATGCAGAGGAGGGCATTGGGCTACATGCTGCTACTACAGACCTTTGGGATACTGGAGCTCAGGTTAAAAATTTCAGCAGTGAACTTGGCTGGACTTAATTCTTCATCCTCAACTTCTTTGGTAGGCTGAGGGCTTCCTGGTATGGAAAGGCCTAGGAATCTGGGCCAAAATCTAGGTGGCTTCTAGCTTCCTTCCCTGACGCACATCCCACAGTTGCTAAATTTCCTCTAAACTCAATGTTTCTTTGAGGTTCACCTCACCTCATCTAAGAGAAAAGAAGGGTGGACACTATTAACTAGGACATTTTCCTAAGAATGCAGACCTCCCTATGTACCTCTGCTTGGTCTTCAGGAAGCTTCTCACCACGGTGGTCACATCTGAGTGCAGAATGGCAGCTCATAACTGCTTCCCTATTTCAGTCAATTATAAAATCAGGTTTTTGAAACTTCTCTTCTGAAAAATAAAAAAAGGCCCTTGTCTGCTGTCCCCTCTTAAGATCATCTTGTGAAGTTTTGGGTCATCAATCCATTAGAGGGCCCCATACCCATCTCCGTTATCAAATCTTGTGACCTTGTCTAAGATACCAGTGCCTTGTGGGCTCAGCCCAGTAGTTTCCAACTGGTGTGCTGTGAAAGGATGTTAGAGTGTTCCGTGAACATTTTTAAAAATCATTATATATTATTTTTGAAAGGAGTTCAAAGCACAGCAAGTATATTCTTTCTTTATTCTTTTCTTGATCAACATAATTTAAATGTTCCACATATGTGTAACTGTAGGTTCAAGTGTGCCGTGAGATTAAAAAAAGGTTGAAAAACATTGGTTTAGCCCATCTGGCTCTAGGCTGAGTTGTGCAGGTCCCTAGCACTGCTTCTGCTCATGAGTGCCTTAGGTGTTGCCTGACCCACTTTCTGCTTTCTGTAACTTCCTCATACCCTAGAGACTCTGCCATTATTCTTGCCCCTGCCCTAGCTTGTAAACTGTTCAGCTTTCTTGTTCCCTCCTGCTCCAGATTTCCCACGATACTATAGCTGGCTTCCTAATAAACTTGTACAATTTTCTAATCTAGTTTGTTAATAGTCCATTTCCCTTCACTAGCATCTAAGCTCCCTGGGGAAAAATATTTTTGTATTTTTTATTCACTTGTATAGCCAGCACCCAGGATAGTGCCTCAAACACAGTCAATACTGTAATCACAGTTTATTGAATAGATGAATATATGTGATGATTCATGTGCTCATCTTCTGTCTTACAAACTGGAACTTAATCTCTATTAGGATAGGTACTTGGGTGATCTACTAACTGCTCTGTGCATATGCTCCATGCCTAAAAGTGGAATACTACTGGTATTTTGTAAACCTACACTGAATAACTACATTGAATGGACACAGGAAGTAAGTTCTAAATAACTATTTCTCTACATAATGAAATGAAAAGGTTAACTTTTATTTACACATTTTGCTCATCACTATAAAAATTTAGTCTATTTTAAAAGATCTGATTCATTGATTCAACAAGGATTTAAGGAATACTTATTAAGTATAGGACCTATATTTAGTTTTCCTCCCTGTGGTTCTTAATGAATGGTAAAACTAATTCAAAGAACACCTGTTGAGTGTGGCAGAGATTGCTGACTACTTAGACAAAACCTATATTTCCTTCTTCCTGGTCTGGCAGGCTCTACTCTCCAGCTGTCCTGCTGTGACATGAGGCCCTCAAGGTGTTTCTTGAACAGGGAAGGCAGGCCTAAAGATACAAGCACAGACGGGTTTGGTCCATAAAAACTTTCCATGTGCAACCCATGTGTTATTTTATCCCTCTAGCTTTAAGGAGGGAAGCAATCTCCAGAGCAATTTTGGGAGCTTGACCTAGAAAATGAGAGCGCCTCAGTCATATATGGTCCCTGAATAATTATAGGAAGGAAATCTTCTTGGCCAAACTCTTCTCTTCATGGAGCTGTTCTTAGAACTTTTGATTCAAGTGATTCGGTATTTTTGTAGCCAGTTCGTAAATCATTTAGTGTACCTTGACTCATTAAAAAAGTAGACGTGTGTTTATTTGCTGAAAATATCTAATACCTTCAGGGATATTTTTATTTCTACACAAAGTTAGTACAACTCAACATTTGGTATCTCCAGTTTTCCAAGACTATAATAAGGATGAATGCATTAAGTATAATAAAACATGTTCTATTGGATTTGCCTCCACAAGTAACTTAAAATATTATCAGCCCAGAAACTCCTTTCTACAATTTAACCCATTTCTTTTCTGTCTCCAGAGGTTGATCACCCACTGATGAGAAGTTTCTGTTGCCTTGATCGCATGCTGATCCTTAATTTCTTCCTTTCTACCTCTGATAACCTCGGGTGGTATTTCTTGAAGAGGTCTTCACAGTCCCCAGCCTTGTGAAAGATTCTACACAGCACCTCTGCCATCTACATTGAAGACACATCAGGTCTATCCAGGTGCCCCTGAAACTCTGATAACAAGTAGGTCAACATGCACAGTATGCTCTGAGCCCCAGGGGAACAAGCACACTGCAGTTAGTAGACGTCAGATGTCAGGAGAAGGTGTTCAACTTTTGCTCCTTTTCTATTATTTCATACTGCAGAGTAAAATCAGTTTATAAATCTTTTCTTGACATAGTTTCCTAGCCGTAACCCTACCACCCCTGGTTCTAAATGTGATGGCCATTTCTTTGAGGATATAACTAGGGACAATTAAATACAATGCTCTACTCTCAGTCGCCTTTCACTCTGATATCAGAGGCCGTGATACTTGCCAAATTTCTCTCTCTCTTTTTCTTTTTTTTCAGTTTGAAATAGAGTATCACTATGTCATCCTCATTAGAGTGCCATGGTGTTACAGCTCACAGCAACCTCACACTCTTGGGCTTAAATGACTCCCTTGCCTCAGACTCCCAAGTAGCTGGGACTACAGGCACCAGTCAAAACACCTGATTATTTTTTGTTGCAGTTGTTGTTGGTAAGTAGGCCTGGGTGGTGTTCGACGCCCCTAGCCTTGATGTTTGTGACCAGTGCCCTGACCACTGAGCTACAGACAGCGAGCCATGAAAATTTTACTAGGTACACAGAAAATAAAAGTTCTTTTAGAACAAATTTGGACTGGGGAAATGATTTAGTCCCTTCAATTGCTAATTAACCTTTCTTTAAAATGGGGGAGAACAATAAAAGCTACCTTTATAGTTGAGATAATATATGCATTCCAATATACCACTTGAACAGCAAATAATTAAATTAAACAATCATTATTACTATATTACTGGAAATTAGATTGCATTTCTAGACCTATGTTAAAAGCCTTTTACTTTAGGCCTTAAGCATTTTTGTATAGATTTTCCCTTTTCTATTTTTAAAATAAATACTACATATTAAAAGTGCCTGGATCTTTGATTCTTTTTATTATTTTTCTCTATTTAATATTTATTTTGAAATAACTTTAGGTTTATAGAAATGTAGTAAAATTGATAGAGTTCTAGTATATCATTTATTCAGATTCCCCTATGGAAACATGGACATTAACAAAACCAGAAAATTTCCTTATCTAATACTTTCATGAACTCATTTAGAGGTCTAATTTGAATTTCAAAAGTTTTCACACTGAAGTTTTGGGTTTTTTTTTTTTTTCTGTATCCAATCTCAGATCACATATTGCACATAATTGCCGTTTTTCCTTAATTTTCTCCAATCTAGAAGAGTTTCTCAATCTTTCAGGTTTTTTTCTGTTGTTAAGAAGGCTGACAGTTATGTTTGAGAACTAACCCTAGGAAAAGTGCTACATACCTCATTGCTGAATATCAATATAGTCATCTTCGAATTACTCACCTTGGGAAGATACGCACGAATGCCATCACCTAATCTACCCTTCAAATAAATTTTGTTACTCATTTCTGGAATGACCATCAGAGCTGTTATCGTACAACTTTTGACAATTAAGTTTGCAAACTTGCCACCATGTGCTTACGCGGACAGTGCTGTACAAACAACTCAGTAAGGTTTTGTAACCTTGGTGGATCAGTGTCTTGTAGGTGCTTTTGTGTCAATGTGTGGTGGTGGCCTGCTGATGGCATTCTTTACTATTGCTGCTGTTTTTGTGTGCTCTACCACAACAGCTCTGATGTCATTCTAAAAAGAGATTTCCAAGATTGTTTTGAAGGGTAGACTAGACACTGGCATTGGTGCATAGCTTCCCAAGGGGAGTATTTCAAAGGTGATTAGAGTGATGTTCAGCAATAAGGTATGTAGCACTTTTTCTAGGATGAGATCATGAACTTAATTGTCAAACCTCATATGATGTCATCCATTTTGCGTAAAATTTTTCATTATTAAACTTAATTTTCTATTTTCTGCAAAATGCCACTGAAATGTTTTAACCTTCTTATTGTATCATATTAGGAGAAATCTTGTGTCACTATGTCTGATGTTAACTTTAATCAGCTGGTCACTGGGGAGCCTGTCATTTTTCTCCGTGGTAAAATTCTCAGTTTTCTCTTTGTGATTAATAAGCATCTTTCATAAAGTTACATCAAGATTATGCAAATATTCTGTTCCCCATTACACTTTTCTCACTAATTTTAGTTACCATTGATGATTATTGCTGCAATTATAATATTATACTATGGTATATGTCCAGGGTGATTTTCTAGTTCCTTCATTCCTTCCACATTACTTAATTGTAGCTCTATTATAAGGGTGAGCTATGCTTTTTAAATGTATTCAGTTATTTTTTCCTATCATTATAGACTCAACAATCTTTATTTATGAGTTTTAATTCAATGCTAATAATGATAATGGATTATCATCATTGTTTCTCCAATTCTTCCAGTCAAGACTATTGAAATTTTAAGTTGGTTCCTTTGTTCTTTTTACATATCCCCACCATGGCTTGAGGATTTCGTTGTTTTTTGCACCACAAGACGTTCCAGGCTCATTGTATACTTTCTTTCCCAATCTACTTCTCCAAAGAAGACTCTACCCATTTATGTTTATTTAAATATGGATTATAAAGACAAGGCAAATATGAAGAGCTAGAAGCAGTCTTTGCATGCTGCTTTCAAGGAGAGGATTAAAGGTTGCAAGTACAGACAGACTTTCTCAGAGAAGCAATGTGAATTATCAAAGAAGTTATGGGAGACACTCAGAATGAAGGTGAAGATGAAGAGGTGATCCACTTGACAAGAGTGGCTGCTACTTGGGGGAGGAATTCACACATGATACCTGGGGGAGTAATCCAACAGGGAAAAGGAAGAGAAAACCCTGGGGCACCATGCTTCCCCTATGAACACTGCAACCCAAGCTAGGGGGAGGCCTCAACCACCACCACAGAGAAACCAAACTTATCAAGGAACTACTTGAAGTCTATGCAGTGATATTGCATGGGAGAGTGAACACATGGCTTCCCTTCCCATGTTCCTACAAATGTCATTACTCTGAGCACTCAGATCTAGAACACCTGGTCTATGCAAGACTCAACTTTTCTGCCACTGTCTCTGCATAGCTCCTGTTGGACTGGGGAGGGAGTAGGGAGAAAAGACTCTCTTGATTACTCTATGAGTGTGAGCCCAGTGCCTTTTCCTACCAAGAGTGATTCAAACAGAGCATGCAAGAAGAAAATCAATAAAAAACACTGAACCTAAATGAGATTCTAGAACAATTGGACTTCATGGACATTCATAGAATTTTCCCCAAACACTACTTAATAGATATTCTTCTCATCAGCAAATGAAATAATTTCTAAAATTGATCATATCTTAGGCCACAAAACAAGTCACAACAAATTACAAAAAAAAAATCAGAATCATACCATGTAACTTCTCGAACTGTAGTGGAATAAAACTAGAACTCAATTTCAAGAGAAATTTTCAAATCTACACAAAGTCATGGGAATTAAATGACTTGCCTCAAACCATCCTTGTATCAATGATAAAATCAAAATGGGAATCAAAATTTTTCTAATTGAAGGACAAAGGGTACACATACTTTCAAAATCTATGAGATACAGGAGGAACAGTGCTAAGGGGAGAGTGTACAACCTTAAATGCCTACATCAAAAAGAGAGAAAGATCTCTAAAAACAACTTAATGTCACATTTCAAGGAACTAGAACAAGATTAAACCAAACTCAAAGCATAAGAAAATAAATAACAAATCTCAAAGCAGAACTAAATGAAGTAGAAACAAACAAACAAAAAATACAAAGGATCAATAAAACAGAAACTTGTTTCTTTGACAAGATAAACAAAATCGATAGACCACTAGAAGTAGAAGAGAAAGAACTCAAAGCTCAATCAGAAATAAAAAAGGAGAAATTACAATCAACACTACAAATCTACAAAATATCATCCATGCATACTATGAAAACCCATGTGCACACAAACTAGAAAACCTAGATGAAATGAGTAAATTCCTAGAAACACACAATCTTCCAAGCTTTAATCAGGAAGAAATGGAAATCCTCAACAGACTAATAATGAGTGGTGAGATAAAAGCAGTAATAAAATACCTCCCACTCATCTCAAAAAGATCCAGATTAGGTGGACCCACAATTGAATCCACTAGATCTACAAAGAAAAATTGGTACCTATCATACAAAAATTCTCCATAACACCAAGCAGGAGAGAGTCCTCTCTATTTCATTCTATGAAGCCAGTATTCAAGAAAAGGAATAACAAAAAATAAAACTATAAGCCAATAGCCCTTGAGTACAGATATAAAAATCCTCAACAAAGTACTATCAAACCAAATGCAACAGCACATCAAAAAGATAATTCACCATAATTAAGTGGGTTTCATCCCAGGGATTCAAGGTTTGCTTTACACACACATCAATAAACATAATTCACCACATAAATAAAAAACAAAGACAATATTATCTTCTCAGTAGATGTAGAAAAAGCTTTTGACAAAATCTAGTACTTTCATGTTAAAAGTCCTCAACATGCTAGGCATAGAAGGAATTTTTTGTAGCTCAAAATTACAAAAGCCATATATGAAAATCATGGCCAACATCAAACTGAAAGGGGAAAAATTTAAAGTATTTCTACTAAGAACTGGATCAAAACAAGAGTGTCTGCTATTATCACTTCTATTCAACATAGTTTTGGAAGTCCTAGCCACAGCAATCACGTAGGAAAAAGAAATAAAGGTGTCCAAATCAGGAAAGAGGTCAAACTGTCCCTATTTGCCTATAATATGATGTTGTATCAATAAATCTCTAACGACTGCTCCCAAAGACTCCTAGAATTGATAACTAAATTCAGAAAAGTCTCAGATTACAAAGTCGATGTACACAAATCAATAGTATGCTTCTATATTAATAAAGGTCAAGTTGAGAGTGAATTCAAAGATTCAATAGTTTACTATATCTATAAAGGAAATAAAATATCTAGGAATATACTTAACCAAAGAGGTGAAAAGATCTCTACAAGAAAAACTAAAAACAAACAAAATAAAACACTTAAGGAACAAATCAGAGATGACAAAAACAAATGGAAAAATACCCCTTACCTATGGAATGGAAGAATTAAAATCATTAAAATGTTCATGCTACCCAAAGATATTTATAGATTCATTGTAATTTCCACAAAATACCAATATCATATTTTATAGATCTATGAAAAATAATTCTAAGTTTCATTCACCAAAAAGATCCAGAATACCCAAAGCAATCTTAACCAAGAAGTACAAATGTGGAGGCATCACATTATCTGACTTCAAATTATGCTGCAAGGCTATAGTAATGTAAACAACATGGTATTGGAGCAGAGTAAAGAACTCAGAAATGAAACAATATAGCTATGACCAACTGATATTCAACAAAACAGATAATGACATGCAATGGGGAAAAGACACTTGATTTTTAAAAAGGTGCAGAGAAAATTGGATAGCCATGTGCAGAAAAATGAAATAGTACTCCTGTTTCTGACTACATATAAAAATTAATTCAAGATGGATAAAAGATTTAAATGTAAGGCATGAAACCAGAAAACATAGGAAAAACTTGTTTAGACATTATCCCAGGTAAAGAATCTATGACAAAGATCCCAAAGGCAAATATAGCAACAACAAAAATAAATCATGGGACTTAATTAAATTAAAAAGTTTTTACAGGGTAACGGAAATAATCAACAGAGTAAACAGACAACTACACAATGAAAGAAAAATTTACAAACCATATACCTGACAACAAGCTAATATCCTGATTCTTGAATGTGCAAAGAACTCAAACACACACAAAAAAAGAAATCCAAAATGGGCAAAAGAAATAAACAGAGTTCTTCAAAAGAAGCTGGGAAATGACTAATAAACATGTGAAAAATTTTCATCATCACTAATCATCAACAAAATTCAATTAAAACCATGATGAGATGCCACCTTACCCTTTGGAATGGTCAATATTAAAAAATCAGAAAACAACAGATGCTGGCATGGATGTAGAGAGAAAATAAAGCTTTTATCCTGTTGGTGGCACTGCTTATTAGTAGAACCACTATGGAAAACAGCACAGTTGGGGCGGTGCTTGTGGCTCAGTGGGTAGGGCGCCAGCCCCATGTACCAAGGGTGGTGAGTTCAAACCCAGCCCTAGCCAAACTGCAACAAAGAGATAGCTGGGCATTGGGCGGGCACCTGTAAAAGAAAAAAGAAAAAAAAAAAAAAAAAAGAAAACAGCACAGTTTCCTCAAAAAATGAAAATAGAACTGCCATTCATTCCAGTATTCCCACTAATACTAATATCTTGAGTATTTACCCAAAAGAAAGGAAATAATTTTATCAAAAAGACATCTGCGCTTGAATATTTATTTATTTTAGTATTTTATTTTATTTTATTTTTGAGAAGGAATCTCAATTTGTCCTCGTGGTGAATAGTTCACAACAACCTCAAACTCTTGGGCCTAAGCAATTCTATTGCCTCAACCCCCAAGTAGTTGGAAATACAGGCACCCACCACAACATCTGGCTTTTTTTTTTTTTTTTTTTTTTAGAGCCATGGTCTTCAGGCGGGTCTCAAACTCGTGAGCTCAGGCAATCCACCTGCCTCAGGCTCCCAGAGTGCAGACATTACAAGTATGAGCCACCACACTTGACCTGCTCTTGAATATTTATTGCAGCACAATTCACAATTGCAGATTTGGAAGCAACTAAGTGCTCATGAATTCATGAGTGGATTGACAAAATGTGGTGTATATATACCATGGAGTGCTACTCAGCTGTAAAAAGAAATGAATTAATGTATTTTGAAGCAACTTGGATGCAACTGTAGACCATTATCCCAAGTAAAGTATCTCCAAAATTGAAAAGCAAACAGCACATGTTCTCACTAATAAAATGGATCCTGATGATGGGTACACATGCACGCGCACACACACACACACACACACACACATACACAGATGTAAAGGACATTGGGAACTGAGAAGGGAGAGGGTGGAACAGGAGGAGGGATAAACACTTACCTATAGGCAGGGCCTGTAACTCAAGGGAGTAAGGCACCGGCTCCATATGCCAGAGGTGGTGGGTTCAAACCCAGCCCCCACTAAAAACTGCAAAATAAATAAATAGATAAATAAACTTTCTTAAAAACAAACAAACAAAAAACCAAAAAAACTTACCTATAGAGTATGATGAACACCATTCTGGGGATGAGCACATTAAGAACTCTGACTTAGGGCAGCACTTGTGGCTCAAAGGAGTAGGGCGTCAGCCCCATATACTGGAGGTGGTGGGTTCAAACCTGGCCCGGGCCAAAAACCGCAAAAACTGCAAAACAAACAACCCTCCCCTGACTTAAGCATTACTCACATACAAGGAGCCCATATAACAAAAACATTTGTATTCCCTTAATACTTTAAAATTTTTAAAAAGTATGAAGCATAGCATTTAGAAACTAAGACTTGGTTACTATGTGTGCTGGTTGGTACTTGAGTAACAATATTACTAGGCTCTTCCAATAGAGCTAAGAAATTATACATATACACACACACAGATATATAAAATATGTTTGTGTGTATATATATACTGCATATACAGGCACACACTAATGCATGCATATACGTATTTTATGCATATATACACTCATGTATGCATACACATACAAATATTTCTTGACTATTTATCTGTCTACATATTAACAATCAATAACTTCATATGGTATCAGCTCTAGTCTAACACCCTAGGCTTTATTCTAGCTTATCTCCCATCCACCTTGTTACTTCTTTAACTGACATAGAGAAACCTGGATCACATTATCTATAATGTCTTTGTGTATTTATTCAATTCTGGCATACACAAAAGGGCAGTTTCAGATTTTATAAACTCTGTTTCTGTAAAAAACATTGTTACTAATGACTACAATGTTTTTGAGTTTTATTCCCTTTTACCTTAACTTTTCAGTACCTTGTCCACCTTCCAAAGTGACTGAAGTTGGCTCTCCACTTTTCTACCCTTTTTAGTGGGGGTATGTTAATCCATTTGTAATACAGTTAGGTTTCCTAATTAAGGAGTGCTTGTACTCCATGTTTGGTTTCCCCTGTATTCTGGTGGATTTTTAATACTTTAATGTATCTTTTGGACATATAAACATTACTTGGGCTTAGTTTCAGGTGTATCAAAAAGGGTATTCCAAAAGGTGTCACTCCCTTCTGATCTGCACCACTTCATGTCCTTCTTTTGTACTTTTTTATTTTTATTTTTTTATGTTTTAGAGATGGGGTCCCTTTCTGTTGCATGGGCTCAAGTGCAGAGATGTGTTCACTTGTTGCAGCCTAAAGCTTGTGGGACCAAGTGATCCTCCTGTCTCAGCCTCCCAAGTAGCTGTGATTATAGCTATGTCCAGCTAATTTTTCTTTCTTTTCTTTTTTTTTTTTTTTGTACAGATGAGATCTCACTATCTTGTCTCAACCACCTGTCCTATGGCAATATTCCCACCTCAGTCTACCATTGTGCTGGGATCACATGTGTGAGCCACTGCACTGGACCATGTACCATTCTATTTCCATTCTCCCATTATTTCCCCCCTGTTTCCACCCTCTTCCTGTCATCTTTGTTTCTAGAAATCATTCTTGTATTTATTCTCCATAAATAAATATACACATGTATGCTTTCTTATATTCCTATTTTTCTAACACAAACCATATCATATATTGTTATACTTTGCTCTTTTTGCTTACCAATATAGAAATCACCCCATATTTGTTCACAGAGCTAGATTCCCTCTTTCGTAATTGCATTCATTTACTCACAAGTATGTATGGGTATTTATTTAGTTTGTATTCAATATCTTACAATTGCTAATGATACTGAAACGAATAACAGTGTGCATATCCATTTTCACATTATAGTCAATGTAATAAAATGCAATTAGACTACTTTTTCTGAGCCATCAATATGTAAATTACTGAAAATATTGCCCAAGGTTGCTGTGGGTTTTGATAGTCACAATTTACTATTTTTTTCTAAATATTAATGTCAAAAAATTTTAAAGGAATATAATAATTTGATTTAAAAACAAGATCAATTCACATAAAGACTCTGGTAATTCATCTGATATATTAGTTTTTTTAATCACACTGGCAATATGCCTATCATTAGTTCAGGAAAAGAGCAAGATAATCTCTCTATGGCCACATAGAAATTCTACCTAATGTTAATTGATTTATCTCATCATTGTTTTTCTCCATTCTCTATGTTTAAGTAGAATAGCATATTCTTCAGTTCTTATACTATGTGGAGTAGTAAATAGATATATATGTTATATATTCTATATACAGGGTGGCCATAAAGGTTGTATGCAATTTAAAATAGTGTGCAACTTAAAATTGCACATTAACTTTATGGCCACCCTGTATATATTAATTCATTTAATCCCTAACAATCCTATAAGGGAGGTACTATTATTACCCTATTTTGAAGAGTAAAAAAAGAAAGAGGCAAGCTGAGGCATAGAGAGTTTAAGGCAATGCCAAAATCACAGAGCTAAGGAGTAGAGTGGAGCTTGTATGCTGATAATCTGTTGTTTTCTGTGTCTACCATATATTAAAGAAAAGTCATGTACACTGGTAAGCTTAAAATGACAAGGGTGAACATTTTTGACCTGTGTATTTTCTGGGAGCTTACTAGACATTAGTTGCTGTGTCCAAATCATACCTGTCAATCCTCATAATTCTCAACACATTCTATAGAAAGGCACTTAGTTGTCACCACTGCCCCCAAATAACCAACCCTTAAGTACAAGAAAGTTGCTGCCCCCAGGACGGACTGTCATGTTCCATAAACTCTATTCTGAGTCTCTACACTAACTAACATGGTGATTTTAAATCAGCACACACGGATGAAAATATATAATCATCCTCCTTTACTATTTTTAATCATTTTTTAATAGGCAAATGGTTCACGTACACAGTATTTTATGTGATTTTTAAGAGTCTGAGAGAAAGCTAGTCCAGGCCAAGTAATTGTAGTTGCCTTTTACTCAGGAGAACATCAAGTCTCAGAAATTGTGAAATCCTCATGGTCAAGGGAGGGAAAAAAAAAAAAATGTGATTCTAAAATTGAAAGCCTGGATTGAGAGTTGAAATCTTCACATTTAAATTCACTGCATTACATGTTTATAAAGAGTCTTATATCTTCTATTTTTTTTAAGATAAAGGAATGTTCTTTTAAGTGCTTTTATTGTTTGAACCAAAGACACCTGCAGAATACTGGCTGCAAAAAAAACAACCCAAACAACAATCAAAAGATCCACTGCTAGTCCTGATTTCACTAATTATCAGCTATGTGACATTTGGAAACCCATTTACACTTGAGTAACTGTTAATTGGAGGCTTGTCTAGCACACACACTTTTTTAGAGATGTACAGTTAACTGAGAGACCCATGAAGAACAGTTGTTCAGATTGCGGTCCCCTGCCTTTGACGACCCTCCTGGGGAATGGGGGTGGGAATCCATGCGAGGACTAATCCATCCCATCCAAACGATATCTAAGGAAATGGACTTAAATAGAACTTTAATTTACATATCTTTTTCATAGCGTTTGCCTTTTCTTTGGCTGATTGTAAATTTCTGCTTGAAGGAGAAAAAGTGCTAAAATTAGGCTCTTAATTTATTCTGCTAGTCACATACGCTCTCTTTCATCTGGCTGACTTGTAAAGAGTGGATGTCCTAATCACATCGTTCACATCGTTTTCCAGTTGGCGGGAATGGGGAAAACAAAGCAAAAAAGCAGAAAGAAAGAGCAGTTTGTAGAGAATAATCTAATAAAGTCCTCTGGTCCCCCCATAAGGAACTTTTTTTATTAACACGACCTTACTATGTCCCACTGAATAACGCAAAATTTGTTTGGTTGTACCCCGCAGGGCTCCCAGGCCCGGAAGCTAGGGGCATCAGCAGTACTGAGTTGGCACAAAGTAGCAGAAATGTCATTTTTTAATTATGTGGTTCTGAGGGGAATCTATTATCCACCGCTGAGATGCTGAAATCAGACAATTTATCTCCAAGGCAGCTCTGTCTGCAATCTAGAATATATATCTCGTGTCACTGCAGGAAATAGAACGAAAGGATGTTCTTATTTCTGGTGCCTTATGTTTATAAATTTATTCTTGTAAATTTTGCCAGTGAGAGGGAATGACACCCTAACAGATTGCTTGAGTCCCCTCTGTCTGCTCCTTGGTGACGGATGTTCAAATGACCCAGGCTCTGTTTTCCTAAATTCGCATCCAGCGTTGTAGGTCTGAGTTCAAGACGTCTGTACAGCCTCCAACTCATGTTCCAAATACTCACTGCCAAGGTGAATGGAAACAAATCGTTAAGAAGGCCGGAGAAAACCGGAGACGTTCACTGAAATTAATGGAAATTTAAATTGCTCTTTTGCATTTCAAAGGAGAAGCTGGAAACTGTTTGAAACATAACCTTTTTCTCTATAAGCTATTTTCATTTAAATGTAAACTAATACTTACACTTACCGGCTTGTTCATAATGGTTCTGGATTAGTCCTGATTTTTTTTTTCTTTTTACCTTAAGGTATCAAGGCAAAGGAAAGAATTTAGTTTATCTTTTTTCCCCCAACCTCCCTTCTTTAAAAAATATGCCCCATACATTCCGTTCTCTACTCTGTGTGCATCAGGGGCTCCGAGCAATTCAGACCTATTAACCATCAGGTGCAAGCTAAGTGCTGTTAAAACAAACGTGTGGAATTTATTTTAAATTAATGTATGCTTTCTCTATTCTGTAATATCATCGGGAAATTGGATCAAAACTCGGCAGGGCGGCATGACAATAGCTGTACTGCCCTCTCGTGGACCATTTTGGTTATAGCAAGACAAATGCAGAGTTTTGGGGTTCTGTTTTAAGTGACTGCCAGTGTATGGAGGCGTGGGGTGTGTGTGGTTTGTGTGTGTGATCGAGCAAGTGCGCGTGTTTGGAGTGTTTCGGAATCAAAGAGAAGTGATATGTCACCTGCTAGGTCTTAGAAGGGTTCTCAGTTTATTCTGAAATACTAAGTTTTCGAAGATGTTTGGTTTCCTAACACCAAAAGTATATCCCAAAGGTATTTTCATCTCTTTCTCTGATAACATGACAGAGGCGACAAATATGATGATCTTCACTGTAGACTTCATTGCTGTGAATATTAGAATGGAACATTCCAATCACGATTTTCATCTACTCTGGATATTCGTTTATAAACACATGCTACTCAGTTTGGAGAAGAAATATGTTTCCACACAGGGCCATTCATGCTCTCATATTGGTAAAATAGATCAAATCAAACTAAAAGGAAATAATATTTGGAAAGATTGTGTCCATAGGTAATACACAGTTATTCATCATTAAAAAGAGTTCTTTTTACTACCAGAAATGTTAGATTAAATTAGGAATTTTACTCTGAAGTAATCTAAGCAAGCACTTTCTGAAGCCTCTTACCGACCGACATGGAACGTTTGAGAATTGTTTTATCCAGGATAAATACACACTCACTGGTTGGCGGAGGGGAGGAAGGAGAGGCAAGACTTTTGGGAACTGGAATTTATTTTGCAGCTTCTGCCGGAGCATTGACTGATAACATAAATACATAAACATCACAGAATCCACCCCCAGGCTTACCTTGAATGTATGCAGATATACTAATTTGTAGCTTCTTAAGCAGTCTGTGCAGGTCAGCGGCATGGTTGATATCTTAGTCTTTATCAGTTCCCATTTCCTAGACTCTCGCACAGGTAGAAAAAGCACTCAAATGTCTTTTCTGACTAACTGGGCAGTGAAAGAAGAGCCAGGTCCAGAATCAGACCTGATATGTTCAAATCCTATCTAGCACACGTCCTGCTATGTCTTGTGAGTTACATAATTTTCTGAGTTTCAATGTCCCGTCTCTGAAATGCAGATAATGATAATGACTACCTCAAAGATTAAATAAACTAGGGCGTAGATGTCAGTCACCATAGGGAGATGTTACATCTAAGAAGTTAGTAGTCATGTATCTACTGTTCAAACTTTGAAGCATGAATCAAGATGACCAATTTCCTCTGCCAATCGGGATAAAGTCTCCAAATGATAACAAAGGGTAGAAGAAGGAAGGATTGTAGAAATTGAAGTCACTCGTGTGACTAGGGATAGCATGAATAGTCCCTCAAAGGCTCTTGGCAGTAATTACTAATGATGGCAAAACAGGTGGCTGCAGACTCTCACATGCAAGGCACATTGCAAGGAGCAAGAATTCCCCCAGGAAAATTATCGGAAAGATATTCATGGGTAGGAAAAGAGGCCCTCACCTTAGGGAATTGACTGGCTCTGTCTGAATTCCCATGAGATCGCTCCTTCTAGTCTTGGGACAGGCATGCAGAGAGGTGAAAGCCTTTTCTTCTGTTTCCTCCAGTATATATAAAGGAAATCAAACACCCCAACTTATTAGGACACTATATTAAAAGACCATTTTATAGATTAGAAAAAGAATGAGATGGCTCTCAATACTGACTCTGACCTTAGCCAGTTAGCTACTAGAACATTCATAAATATATATGTGTGTATGTATATATTGCATATGTAAATTAATATATGCAATTATATATGTAATAATATCTTATTACATATATGTGAAGAATTTTAATTTTCAGGCGATAACTATACTAATTTTTTTCTTTTTTGAGACAGAGCCTCAAGCTGTCCCCCTGGGTAGAGTGCTGTGACATCACAGCTCACAGCAACCTCCAACTCCTGGACTCAAGCGAGTCTCCTGCCTCTACCTTCCAAGTAGATGGGACTACAGGCTCCCACCACAATGCCCGGCTATTTTTTGGTTGCATCCGTCATTGTTGTTTGGCCGGCCTGGACTGGGTTCGAACACACCACCTTAGGTGTATGTGGCTGGCACCTTAACCACTTAAGCCACAGGCATGGAGCCAATAACTATACTAATTTGAGGAAAAATTAAACATCTTTTAATGAGAGATTACAAACATGATCCTATCAGTTGCTTACGTTATGCTTTAAATGATGAAATAAAAACCTTCAGCAATTACCAATATGATCCTATTAGTTGGTTATGTTATGTTGTCTTTTAACTGATTTTTAAAAACCTTATTCAGAAACCTGATTCCGTCCAGTAAGCCAAATCCACACACACACAAACACAAATATGTACATATATACAGAAGAACACACCCTTTAAAGGGAAAACAAAAGACCTTAGTCCAAAGGTAACAAAAATATTCTGGGCATTATGAATGTCATGTAAGTGAAGATAATAAAATTTTGAGAAGTAATTAATTTTGACAATAATAATACTACCCTGAAATTAAGCTGCTTATGATGGATTCAACTGAATTCAGCAGGAATAATTAATTAATTCTTTATCAAAATTCATTGTGTATCCATAGGCCTTTGACATTTAGGCTAAGGGATAGATAAAGTTCATTGTATTAAATCATGCCCAATATTTTCTTAAATTTCTACTTTACATGACTTACATCCAGCAGGTATTTTTCCCTCTGTATGAATATTCTTATGGAAAGCCTGGTTTTCTGTCTTCTCTGCCACTCAAAACCAAAACTGTTTTAAGCAACGAATCAAAGAAAACTGTAGCCTTTCCTAAAGACCAAATGCCTGTGGTATTTTGTCCTTTCTTTATCTCTTAATAAAAAACAAAAGAAAAAAAAGCCTCAACTTTTTACAAATTTGGTTCTAGTATAAAATTTTTGTATTGGGTAGAAAAAACAGAAAAGACATTTGTATCGCTCTTTACTGTTAAGTGTTAGGTTTTTTCCCACTTCATATAAATCACCTTTCATTGTCACGCTTTTTAAAGAAGGCTAGAATGAAAGTATTCTCCTTCATTTTATTTAATGATCAAAAGCATTTTCAGCTCCCTTGTGATAAAAATTCCTGAAGTTTTATTCAGCCAAGCTTTAAAAATTCTATTTAATTTTATTTTATTAGTAAAATATGTCTTTCCAGTCCAGTGGTATCATCATTTACCAGTAGCAAAATTTTGCCTAAAATAGGCCAGGTTTTCCAGCCTGAACAGATTTGTCCAAGATTGGCATAAGTTTAAATAGCAAGGTAGCAGGGAGCAAATATTTGTTTTAAAAAATGAAACTATGAAATCAAATTGAAATCTGTCGAGTAATGGAATATATACATGAACAACTTTAAAGGGGGCATGTATCAATCAAAAGATCCAACAATGCTTCCTATTTATGTCTTCTAGCTTATATTTTCTCTGAATTGTACAGACTTTCAATAAATGATTGTGAACACGATCACTGGTAAGCTGTGTGGGCATGCAGGTTTATCATGAAAGATTTTATTTCCCAAGATGATCCCCTTTTCCACCCTTATTTAAAATGATAATGTTTTAATTTTTAAATGATTTGAAATTCTTTTAAAGGGTAATGAACCACAGCGTATTTATACTAAAAGCCAGGAGATGGGCCAGACATGGTGGCTCACACCTATAGTACTAACACTCTGGAATTACAGGTGGATTAACTGAGCCCAGGAGTTCAAGACCGGCCTGAGCAAGACCAAGATCCCATCACCTCTAAAAATAGAAAAACCAGTCTGGAGTTATGGCTGTAGGGTGTAATTCCAGCTACTTGGGAGGCTGAGGCAAAGGGATTGATTGAGCCCAAGAGTTTGAAGTTGCAGTGAGTTCTGATGCCATAGCACTCTACCCAGGGCGACAGAGGGAGAATTAGTCTCAAAATAAATAAATAAATGCCAGGAGAAAGAAAGAGGGAGAGGAAGAGAGAGAGAGAAAGAGAAACAGGTACTTATTCAAAACAAGAACGTTGCATATTTATATTATCATTCTAAAATAACTGGCAAAACAAGATTTGATATTTTCTGCTACCATAACTATTTCAAGCAACTGTATGAATTTAATAGCATTATACCAAAATATAATGACTGCATTTAATTCATTACACCCTTTAATTAACACATGTGTATCAGCACAATTCTTTCTTTTCTTAGAAATATTTATTTAATCACAAGCTATATATTTCTTTGACCATGATTCCAATCCTAAATTGTATTTTGCACTTATCATATTTTGAATGATAATTCCAAATATTTTTCCATTAAAATTAAGAAATAAAAATTGGTTGAGTAAGAACAGCTACCATATATGGCTAGCAAACAAAGCCGGGGGGGGGGGGAAAGCAGAAGATAATATAGCAAGCTGCTGCAGGAGATCTAATGTTTTCTGCTAAAGAAACATTGCTTTGTCTTTTTCATAACACTCCTGAAGGTGAGTGGTATGTTGAGTGAAATATGGAAAGAAGAAAAAAAAATGAGACCATAACAACTATAGAAAATGGAGAGAGGCAAAATGCAACTGATGCATACAAAATCCTTCATGGGAGTTGACGGTCCACAGGCTGTCCCTGCGTTCACTCCTCCAAGCTGCACATTTCAGCCATTCAGTGGTGACTGGAGATGCAACAAGAAAAGAAAATCTATCTTCAAGGTTTTACTGCAATGATTGATTTTGGCTTTCCCAACCAAAATTCAAAGGGATTGGTAAGGATTGACCTTAGGCAAGCATTTTCATTTCATACTGCTGAATAAATACCAATTTGGGAAAGCACTGAAGATTTTTGAGATGTTCAGCTCAAATCATGTAGCAAAATACATATTGGATGAGATCATCCTTGACAAAGCTAATGCATATATATCCAGAGGAAGAGAGAACTTAAAATACAGAATATTGTCTTTTGAATCTCCAAAACTTTATGGGTCATGGGTAGATTAATGTGCCTCCTTCTCTCTTTTCTGTTAGTGAACTGTTCATTCTAAGTAAAAAGAAAAGAAAAATAGAGAAATCCTCCCAGAATGTCTTATAAATTCATAATATGTTGATTAAGAGAAATTAGAATGAATTAGAATATGAACCTGCATATGTCAGCCAACTAGGGTGGTCTTTAAAAGACAGGCAAGCCTTCCACAGTGATGTGATCCATTGAAGACTTAAGTAGATAAACAAGAGCCATGACCTAGTAGGGTGTTTTTTATATCTTCTGGTACTCTTATTAAGCTGAGTCATGTCATTCATTCAATCTTTTATTCAACAAATAATTGCTGAATGTCTAATGAGTGTTTTAGCCACAGCAGATACAGCAGTTAAAAAAAAAGCACAAAGTATTTACCTTCATAGATTTTATATTCTAGTGGAAGAAGGCAGAAAATTATCCACAAATTTAAAACAAAGTTATGTTAGTTACAACTACCAACAAATAAAGCACAGCAATAATGAGTGAGTGGTGACTGGGTGCATGGAGGACTGCCTAGCATACAATTACAGACGATTTTCCTAAAAGTGGTTAAACATGAACTGAGATCTCACTGATGAAAAGAAAGCATCCAGGCCGTGATCCCAAATAAGTGGCTTTGTTAGGTGAAAGAAAAACTAGCTAGTCTAAAATTCCTTAGATTATGATACAGCCATGATATTCAAGTGACAGGAAAAAAAAAAAAAAAAGATGAGAGTGTCTGGAACCAGGAAACTGTAGATGAATTGTGCAGACTCTGTTCAGCCATGAGGAGGGGCCAGATCTCAAATGCCTTGTGAGTTATTTTATTGTGAAGATTTTGAATTTGATTCGTATAGAACCGGAAGCCATTAGACATTTTAAAATATGGTTGTGATAGGATTTGGTTAGCCTTTGAGAAGATCATTTGGATGTAATTTGGAAAATGGATAGAATGTTCTTGGGGCAAGAGGTAGAAGGGAAGTAAGTAAAAAAAAATTGGGACCAAGCACAGTGGCTCATGCCTGTAATGGCAGCACTTTGGGAGGCCAAGACGGAGAGATTACCTCAGGCTACGAGTCTCACCTACTTGGGACTTGGGAGGTTGAAACTGGAGGATTGCCGAGCCCAGGAGTTCAAGGCTGCAGGGAGACATGATCACACCACTGCGTTCTGCCTGGGTGACAGAGTGAGCCCCTGCCTCAAAACATAAATAAATAAATAGATAGATAAAGTTTGAGAGGTTGTGAAGCAATCTAGCCAAGCAATGATGGTGGTATGCTCTAGAGTTTTGATCATTGAAGATCCTAAGACGCTCTCTGATTTGAGATTAATACTATAGTTCGAAATGACACAACTTTCTGATAGGTTGCAGGTGGAATGCAACAGAAAAGGAAAAAAAATAATTCATCCTTTTTATAGCTCTGAGTTTAGCAGCAGGAAAAGTAGTGTGATTTATCAAAATGGAGCAAATGAGTGAAGAAAACATCAAAGAACAAAAGGGTTTTGTTTTTAATATGTTAATGTGACTGCATATTAGATATTGAAGGGTGGTGTTGAACAGGCAGTGCTATAATTGAGTCAGTCTGGAGACGAGGAAAGAGTTTACGATAGAGAAGGATTCGTGGTGGTACTTCACACAGGGAGGACATTTAAAGCCATTTGACTGGGTAAGATCAGCTAAGAAAAGATTATAGTTAGAGACAAGGAAAAGACTGAGCATATGGAGTCCTTTCCTACATAGATTTGGGCAAAGGCCAAGAAAAGGAGATTTGCACAGAATAGTCCAGGAAGAAGTTACACCAAGAGAATGCTGGATCAATGAGACTACAGGATAATGATTTAAAAAGAGGATAAGGCTTTCTTCTTCCAAAGTTTCTGACAACTAACACAGAGAAGGAAAGTCAACCATTGACTCTGGCAAGAAGGAAATTCATTTAAATACTTTCAATGGAGTTTGAAGAAAAAATAAACCAAACTGGAGACTGTCAAGAGAGGGATGGAGGAGGGCTGATAACAGCGAATGCTGGCAATCTTCCGGTTTAAGTTTTCTGTGAAGGAGAAAAGAGAAGTGGGATGACAGCTAGAGGGTGGCAGTGTCCAAAGCTTTTTTAGATTTCCATTTTATTTGTCATGCTTTCAAGAAATTGTAACCATTGGGTGACCTCATTATTACAGCACTCTTCACACTTACCTGGTTATATTTATGTCTGCATATTTTACCTATCTAAGTACACATAATATATAATTCAGCACCTGTGACAGTTCATTATGATTCCCTGTTTGAATTCCTATTAAGACTCACATTTATTCCAGTAAATGGAGCCTAATTAATCCCTCTGCACCAGTGTCTAGGTAGTAGCTGGCATAGTGTAGTTACCAAATTCTACTTGAATTCATACTTGAATAATTTATTAGCAGGGTTCCAGAATAATGCATCCACGAAAATTTAGAAATACCTTGTGACGAGTAGAAGATCTACGTAACACCAATCTATGTTAGTCAAAGGACCACTGACATGGAAAAGAAATGTCCCCAGTAAGAAGTGGTAATGCTTTTACTTTGCAGGGACAGATAAAGAAAGATCATAATGACAACTGTATCCAAAGAGCGGCGCTGACAGTGTCAACCCTGCTTATAGTATTTACCCTTTGATGGTCCCATTAGAGTTTGAACAAGAAGCACAACTATGACAAGCATGGCACGACTCTTACAAGAGGAACTTCAGCTCACTTTTCCTATGATTCTGCATTTCCAAGATCCCAACGTTCCAACGGCAAACTTCACCAAGATATGCTAACATTGCTGCCTCTGCATCCACATGTAAAACAGTCCATGTTCTCTGGGTACTAGGCTTGTTATTATGTACACACACATGTGTATGAATATGTATGTACTATAGACACGCACATATACACACACGTACAATATTTTTATTCCCTGTTCAGTTAGCCTTTTCCATATAATGTTCGATCTATCTTGTTTCCATTATCAACGTATTTATCCAAGCTCTTTTCCTCACTCAAGTAGCGTGGGATCCCGATAGTATCCCAGACCAGAGTATCTCTTGGTTATTTACATCTATGTAAATAGATGACTAGTTCTGTCCATGAAATACAATACTCTTTCATTTCCAACTACCTAGCTAACAAAGCCCCCAAGCCTTGGATTGGCATTTAAAATCTTTTGGGATCCACCTTCAGATTTTATCATGTGAAAGTCAACATTTATTTAATTAAGAAGAAGCACAGAAGAGTGTCTTCCCAGTTTCCTCTGCCGTTCTGTTCAGTGGAGCTCACCAGTTAAAATAATTTAATGAAATGCTGGGTGTTGATTGCTGAGAACAGAAGCAGTGTTACGATGAGGATTCAGCTTTACAACTACTCACTTGCAGAGGCCCTTGTAGGACTCCCAGGATGTAGGTAGTGGGTGTCCACAGTTTTATGTTCTTATTTATTTTTATTTAAAAGGGTTTACAAAATTGCACAAGCTATAGGTTGACTGAGCTCAGTCAGCCTTAATGTTAGGCCTGATAACTAAACCTGAGATATTTCTTGCAGCAGAATTCTCATAGCATGCCTTGTTTCAAATATTATATTCTGAATTTTTTTCATAGCTAATTGTTTGTCTCTAGTTTGTCTTCCATGCGTATGCAATGCTTGAAATAATATTCCATGTGCACTGTCTCATTTGCTGACTCATGATGTATCTATTTATGAAAAACACTCACTCATGGAGGTCTGTGGCTAAAACTTTATTTCTTTAGAATGTAATGCAAATACATGTGAGAGGGATGACCACCTTGGAAACTTTTATGTAGAAATGCCTTTAAATGCAAAAGTCTAGGTTGAGTAAAATCTAATTTACTTTTTAAAAGGTCCCTGAATTGTGTCATGAAAGTTAATATCCCATGGAAATTAAAAGTTCAAGCTTCTGAATATTCTTCACTTGTTTGTATTAATCTCTATTTTAATGGGGGTCTTGTTTACAGCTTTACTTCCTTTTCTCAGTATCAGTGCTCGTCTCAGGTACACTGTGTAATGCAAGACGTTCAAACATGTTACCACAATTCCTGTGACATCTCGTGATCACAATGAGAATCCCGGATTTTCCTTATAATGTCCAGTCACAGTCATCACTGGTATGTTCTCATATCACACCCTTTGGCAAGTGTAATGAATCATCCCCAGATTTTTTTTTTTTTTTTTTTTGGCTGAGGCTGGGCTTGAACCCATCATCTCTGGCATATGGGGCTGACACCCTACACTTTTGAGCCACAGAACCACCCTAATCATCCCCAGATTTTTGTCCTATTAACAAAACTACTGCAAGGCCCACTGCCTACTCTAGGTAACACTAGAATTAGTTTTTCTAGTTCTTGATGTAAAACAAAAAGCATTATGTAAATCCAAACCTTTTTGCCTGTATTTTTTTTTTTTTTTTTTTACCAAAACAGCCCCATCTACTCCAATCAGAAATCTGAAAAGGCATATAACGTTTTGTTAAAATTGTACTAAGAAAATTAATTTTTATAGAATATCATTTCTGTAGCTTAAATAAAACCTAATTTTAGCTCTTTTAAAAATTTCATTTACTTACTTGTGATATGTGTGTGTGTGTGTGTGTGTATATATATATATATATTTTTAATATGCTATTCTTAGACTTAATCCAGAGGTAATTTTGCCCAGGGCATAGTTTTAAAAACTCCTATATGCAAATAAATAAAATTATTGGGCTTGGCGCCTGTGGCTCAAGTGGCTAAGGCGCCAGCCACATACACCTAAGGTGGTGGGTTCGAATCCCCAGCCCAGGCCCGCCAAACAACAATGATGGCTGCAACCAAAAAATGGCCAGGTGTTGTGGCGGGCGCCTGTGGTCCCAGCTACTTGGGAGGCTGAGGCAGGAGACTCGCTTGAGCCCAGAAGTTGGAGGTTGCTGTGAGCATGATGCCATGGCACTCTACCCAGGGGGATAGCTTGAGGCTCCATCTCAAAAAGATAAATAAATAAATAAAATAAAATTATAGGAGATTGACTAAGGATAATTGCAGAAAATAAGAATTTGAAAAATTCCCAGGTTCCATGTCTCTTCTGAAAGAAGTTTCTTATTTCAAAATGTTTTCCAGAGTGAGACTGTAACAGTTTTATTTGGAGGAGTAAGACCTGAAAGTGGCAATTATAGTTAGAGCCAATACCTCTTGACTAATATAAAAAAATTCTTGGTATCAGTTTTAACAAAAGAAACATGTCCTTGGAGATTTAGGGATGATGAGATGACAGGACGTCAAAGAAAAAAGATAGGTTTTATATATTTTCACTGGGACATCAGTCAGAAGGTTTTTAATCTTTCAGAGGGAGCGATAATCCTGTTACATGTAGCAATATATTACCTGATTATGGATATCCCCATCTATATGGAAGCAATTCCATTGAAACAATTCAATTTTGTAAATTAAGACTCGATAGTCACATTCTAGGGACTCATCCATTTCTGTTTTAACTTCCGATGGGTGATGCAGATATTTTACAAAGAGTAACTTTCAAGAATGCTTTCTTCCTAAAGTCTCCTGGATAGAACTATTCTTTGCAGACATAACATACTCTCTGTCTAGCACTCCCACTGTCTACCTCTCAACTTCTCTCTCTTTCACACACACACACACACACACACATACATACACACATACAAAACTGATATAAGAGTTTTTCCAGGTAAACTGACAGAAAAGTTCCCTACCATAGACTTTCTTGGCCTTCTCTGGGACCGGAACATATACAGGATGGCTTCACATGGCCAGTAGTATAATAAGTGCACTTAAAAAGCAGGTTTGAATAAATTCAGAATTTTCAACTCAGATCTGGTCTTTTTTAGGAGTGCAGCAAATACTCCCAGGTACTGTGAAATCTATTTTTTTCATTACACCTCGGCTTCCTTTTGGCAGAGACTATACATGAGAAATATACTGAGATAATACATCTGTAGTTCTACTGCACGATGACATTGGTCAACATGACTTGTAGGTCTTTTTATTCCAAATTTTTAAATCATTAAATGGCTAATATTATTATATATTGGTCATCAGCAAAATCAATTTCATATCTATTAAGGTAACACCAACATTTCTGCTTCCTGGCAAAAATTCCATCCTCCTCCTCCTCATCATCGTTAGTCTCAATTAATCTGAAATGTAGAGATAATCTGTCTTTTACTCATTGAAATCTAATTTTAGAACAGTGGTAACAAATCTTTAACAAATTAGCATGTAAGATCTGGCTGTCTGAAATCAATAGAAAATTTACCCAATAGTCTAGTTATTATTTTCTGTTACTTTGTCATAACCAATGGTCTCTGTTGAATCAGTGAAAACAGCTTATAATAGCAATTAATGCTTGAAGCGACTTATTCCTAGAAGGGCTAACCCTTGGCTGTTGCAGCCTGGTGGGTCTCTGGGACTGTTAATTAATAGCTACCCATTAAGTGCACAGTGTTTTGCTGTTAAAGAGCTTCTGGCTTCCTTTTCTGACTTATTTTGTTCATAAATATCACTAACCTGGTAACAAAACATTGTTGCATGGGGTTTATTTCTTTACAGAAGAATTAAAAGTAAAATGCAAGGCGAAACCTGACGCATTTAAACCACAGGTGTAAACGGAAGAAAATACAGAGTTTCTAAACATCAAGATAAAAGAAAAAAACCCTGAAGTGACCTGGTCGGTTTGCTAATGCATCTCATGATCCTGCCATGCCACAGTGACCTTTCCTGCTCTGATCTTCAGTTGTTCTATGAAAAGGTCAAATCCTGCCCTTGCTACAGACCAATTACACTTTGCTGGAAACAGGATGGAGATGGACAGTCTAAGAGAGACTGGATGCCTGCCCACACAGGTTAACGCAGTCAGGGTAAAAGTTCTGCAGCACTTAACAATGTTGAATTCTTCCTCTCTGGGTACCGTCCCTCTTGGGAAAATGTACATTGATTGGCAGCTTTGAAGGGATTGTAATTTTATGCAGTGTACACCATGTTGGGAAGTCAACAGTTAGCCAGCGTCCCTGGGCTCTTACGGAAGGCCAGGCTATGAGCTCACTGGTATTTCACAGGCAATTTCATGTTGACTCCTTAAAAAGCTGGTCATCATTGTCAGTTTTAATTTTAAGAGAAGGATGACTCTGAAAAACACTCAATGCCCACCTTTACCAAAAACAAACAAAGAAAAACAAGGAAAAGGGAAAAATGATAAAAATGTATTTTACATGATTCAGTAGAGAATGGAAATGAGTAATCACAAAAGTATAGCAACAGTTCTAAGCACTGCCTAGCAGAATAATGCGGGGAGTGGTTTATTAACAAACAAGCAAAAAAGAACAAAAAAATTATAAATCCTAAGGAAGAAATCATAAACTTTTGGAGGTCTGATGTGAGGGCCAGAAAGCCTCTGGTTTTCATAATTTTCTGAATGACACTGATATAGCCACTAGCAACCTGTGGATTTAACAGTGAGGGACAGAGCACTGAGTCTCTACATTAATAAGTACAATTGCCACAACTTTCCGGAATATGTGGCAGGATGCCAGGCAATTGTAATAAAAAATGTAAAAAATGTAAAAAAATAAAAAATGTAAAAAAAAATGACAATAAAGTTCCTAGTAATATAAAGATAGCATTCCAAAATGCAGCTTTGTAGGCTTGGTCACCAAAAGGGATAGCACAGGCACAGAGAAAGGGCGAGAGAGAGGAGAAGGTGAAGAGCTGTCCGTACCTGAGATAGTTTCAGGGCCGACGTGGCCACAGTTTCATTCATTGAATCAGACATTAATGGAGGTGTGGTTGTGAAGGTTCTCTGTAGGTGTGATCAATGTCCATAATCGGTTGACTTTACAGGACGGAGCTTATCCTAGAAAATCTGCGTAGGTCTGATACACATACTATAGGGTGAAAGGCTTTAAGAACAGAAGCGAGCTTTTCTAGAAGAAAAAGAAATTCCACCAGGGCCTGGAGCTTCAGCCTGTCCCTTCTGCCCAGCTCCCCTGTGGTTGTAGGCATTGCCTAGTTAGCACCTACGATCTTAAAACCCAATATCTTGCATTAAATCTCTGAATACAGATCTTCTACTTGTTCTGCTTTTCTGGAGGAACCTGGAACTGCTCACTTCGCCCTATTCAGAAAGAGTTTTCATTGGCTTTAAATAAATCAGTTTCCATCAGGATTTTTCTAAGTATTAGGGCATCCAAAATCTTTATTTATAATATGTGGTTGTTTTCCAAAGGGTGACATTTTATTTCCTTCTTTCTTTCTTTCTTTTTCTTTTCTTTTCTTTTCCTTTTTTTTTTTTTTTTTTTTTTTTTTGAGACAGAGTCATTTTACTCTGTTGCCCTCAGTAGAGTGCTATGGCATCAGAGCTCACAGCAATCTCAAGCTCTTTGGGCTCAAGTGATTCTCTAGCCTCAGCTAGGACTACAGGTTCCCAACACAATGCCCTGCTATTTATAGAGACAGCATCTCACTCTTGCTCAGGCGGGTCTCAACTCCTGAGCTCAAGTGATCCACCCTCCGTGGCCTCCCAGAGTGCTAGGATTACAGGTGGGAGTCACAGTGCCCAGCTCAAAGGGTGACATTTTCATGGAACATGCACTTAGCTTCTAGAATTGGGCAAAGCTGTGGTATTGCTCAGCCCCCTGGAATTTGGTTTTATGTAATTGTCTGTGGAGAACAAAATGAAAATATTCCTCACCTGGAAGGAAAAATCTAGTCATTCTTAACTGATCACCTCATTTATTTAAGAAATATTATTGAGCACTATGGGATATATGATATTGTTCTAGGTATTATACACAGGCAAAAATCCCTGACTTTGTCAAGTTTACACCTTGCTTGGGAAGTAGGGTGCAGATCATGAAGTACATTTGTAAATGCTGTAATTATTAGCAGGCTGTGCATATTGTGGGAGAAAAGAAAGCAGGGAAAAGTGTAAGTTCAGAGGGCAGGGCAGGGGCCAGGATAGGACAGGGTAGTAGTGTGCAATTTTAAAGGGAATAGAGGGAGTGGAGGGCCAGACTTCACTGAGAGGATGAAGTTTGAGAAAGACACAAAGGGAATGAAGATGAGAATTATGTGAGATCCTTCCAGAAAAGAATTACAGGCAGAGCAAACAGCCTCTGGCAAAAAGTTCCAGGGGTATTAGCAGAACAGCTCATCAGGGGAAGTAAATGAGGGGGAAGAGGACCTGGAGATGATGTGACCAGGCTAGAGGGCTCTGGCAATCGTGTGGGTGTCTTTGTAGGTCAAGGTCGGAACTTTTCTTTCAACCATGAATGGGAAGCGGAACCATCAAAGGGATTTAAGCTGAACAGTGTCAAGATAGGATGTAGATTTTAGAAATCTAATGTTGGACCACACTTGGAAGAGGCAACAGTTGAGCATGGGTGAAAAAAAAGAGACAGGATAGGAGGCTATTGCCTTCGTCTGGGGTAGCTGGTGCTGGGATGAAGTTAATGACAAGTAGTGAGATGTGTGTTGAAAGAAAAGCCAACAGGATTTTCGGAAGGACTGATAATTAGTTGTAAAAGAAAGTGACTCAACAAAGTCCTGAAGTTCTTTTTTTAAACGTCCCATGACATACAGGGACATGTTTTGAAGCCCGAAGTGACCTGTATTGTTGATGTACTAAACTCAACTTGCTATCACAAAATTTTCTTCTTGTAAGTAACACAAACCTGCTAATGAGTTCCAAGTTCTATTAATGAATGCCATAAACCTACTCTTACTTTAACACCTGCCAGAGAAATTTGCTATTAACAAAAAAGCTGTGAAATAAAATAAACTTTAAAAAATCTCAACTCATTCTGTTTACTAAATAAGCTAAAAGCAGCCGTGCTTGAGCTGTCTTGTATTAGCTGGGGAGAGCCAATGATGTGCGTTTCTTCCCAATGTGGCCTTCAAGCTACGTGACATCACCAATTACCTTGAAATTGGCTTCTCTGGGAGCATTCATATCAAGGAAATTGTCTAATGTTACAACCTTGGATTTCTTTTTTTTTTTATTCCTCTCAGAGAACTGACTGTTAAACATTTACTAGTACAACATTGCTAACAATGACAACAAAACCAACAGTTTTACTGGTGAATTAATATAACTTTTTTAAAGGGCTGTGTTGAGTCTTTGGCTTCACATGTTAAAATTCCCTATCATTCATTTGTGTTGTAGTAGGCCTTTTACTCATAAAGGCAGGTTATTTAAAGCCATTTTCATTAATTCATTAACAAACTAGTGAATAGAAGTTAACAAAGAGAGGAGAGGCATAAAAAAGCATTAGCTTTAAAATCTGAGAGACCTTTACTTCCATGAGCTCTTATAATAAGTTCTATTGAAACACAGTCTTTTTTATTTCTTTTCTTTTTTTAATTTAGGGTGGGGAGAGCACCCGTGTTAGAGCATCACTGTGAAACTGAGTAAATTGGTAAATTGGGTCTGTATCCCATAGCAAGGACTCAATGAACAAGGGGTATTTTCTTTGAAAACTCTCATTCCCAACGCCTAGCAATGGCTTGATTCCAGGGTAATTCAACCAGCCCCCTCATTAGAAATGATTTCGCCTTTTGGCTTTTCTTGTTTTTCCTTTATGCTTACAATAAACTGTATTGAAGTATAATTGACGTGTAATATAATTCGCCCTTTAAAGTCTAGAAGTCCATGACTTTACACCACCCCAGCCACATCACCATAAAGGATATTTCTGTTACTCCCAAGTTTCCTCGAGACCCTTTGTAGTGAATTCTTCTCTTTACCTCCAGTCCCCAGATAGTCACTGGTCTGTTTTCTGTTCTTATAAAAATATGAACTTTCTAAAATTCTATATAAGGACAATCATGAAGCATCTACTCTTTGTATCTGACTTTTTTCACTGTATATAGTACTTTTAATATTCAGCAATGTGTAAGAATTCCACTTGTTCCATCTTCTCCCTAAAACTTAGTTTTGTATGTCTTTTTTTTTTTTTTTATTAAATCATAGCTGTGTACATTAATGCAGTCATGGGGTACAGTGTGCTGGTTTTATATACAATTTGAAATATTTTCATCAAACTGGTTAACATAGCCTGGCATTTTCTTAGTTATTGTGTGAAGACATTTATAGTCTACATTTAGCAAGATTCATCATCTCAGAAAGTGTCTCCCTGTGCTTTAAAAGACTCTTTTTCCCCAAGGATGAATGATGCTTAAACATTTTTACAAACATGTAATGGGACTTTCCTGATCTTTCTAAGAATTTCCCTTTAATTTTATTTTGTGTTTGTTTTTACCTATATTTTGTTTTTATCCTTTACGTTTATCCTTTGACTTATGTAGGGCTTACTTTTCTCTTCAATTCTTTCGCTTCCTAAAGAAGGAATTTGAGTGATTAAATTTAATACTTTCTCCTTCTCCTTCCTATTTTCAGCAGGTTGGGCATATAATCCTTGATAAATGTTAGTGGGCAAAAAATAGTTCATAGAGTCACTTAGATCTTCTGCGTCTTTATTATTATTATTGCTTTGACTAACTTTTCCAGGAAATACTGAGAACGGGATCACGTTTCCCAATGGGACTATAAACTTGCTGTTTACCCCCTTAGTGTAAAGCTCTGATTTTAGGCAAATATGCATACGTAAATATATTTTCTTGAATTATTGGAACTTTTAAAGTGTCCTTGTCTTTAGGAATTCTCTTTGTTTTGCAGTCTATTTTGTCTACTATAAATACGCCTCGCCAACTTTCTTTATCTTTTCGCCTTGCACGGTGTGATTTTTTTATAACTCTGTTACTTTGATCTATTTGTATTTTGCATCTAAAGTGTATCTCCTCCAGACAACGTAGAGTTCTTGCTTTCGTGAACAGTCTCAAAGCCATTGCATTTTGATTGGGTGTTCCGTCTACTTACAATTTACAGAGGAACTGCTTGATAAGCCGTTTTGCTGTATGTTTTCTCTTTTATTTCTCGTTTTTTCTCTGTTCATCTTGTCATGCCTTCCTGTCTGTTCACCAGAGTTTTTGAGGATTCAATTCTACTTCACATTTTTGCTTCCTAACTAGATTTCTTTATATTGTTTTTAGAACCGGAATTAAAATATTCATTTTCAGTACCTAGAGATTAAAAGCACATATCTGTCACTTATCCCAATCTACTTAAAGTGAATATTGAATTTAAAATATGCAAACTCGAAAGCCCTACCTTTCCACTTTCTACTCTCCTTGTATTTTGTGTATATGACCTTAACCTGTTAATAGTCTTATAATTTTGCTTTCAACTGATTATGTTCATTTTCAGAAATTAAGAAAATAAATGGTAAACACTGAGTTATAAAATATTGTGTTTACCCAACATATTTACCATTTACGCTGCTTCTCATTGCCTTCTGAGATTCGGGTTCCCTTCGGGGATCATACCCTGCTTTTGACATATTGTATAGGACCCGTCTGCTGGCTCCAGATTCTCCCAGGTTTTGTTTATCTGAAACATGTCATTGATAGAATTCTCAGTTAACCTTTCTTTTTCTTTGAATGATTAGAATATATTGTTCTAATATGATAGTTTTCATAGTTTTCGTCCTATTGAGACTTTTCATGTAAACTCTCCTCTTAGCTTTTGTGACCTTTTAGATTCTTTTCAGTTGCCTAAATAGTTATTTTTCAAAACTAGTCCAGATTTTATAATTATTATTTATGGAGGGCTTAAAAAAATTCACTCTGCCACCATTACCAAAATTAGAGGGTTGTATCTCGAATCATTTCATATTTTCTGCCAACATATCAATGAAACCTTTGATGTAAGAAGAAAAGAAAATGTATAAAACCTGAAAAAAAACCCAGTAGTACAAATTTGGTTCAGATTTTAGATGTAAAAATAATCTACTTCATGACAACTTTTTTAAAGCTCAAACAGATCCTTACAACCATGATAACATTTTATGCAGCTTTTAATTTCATTTTGAGGCTGAAATATTTTTAGTTTATATGTGCTTTTCAAGCTAAGTATATGTTTCATTGAGGAGGGAAAGAAATTGGGAGAGTAGATGAAGTTTTTGGCAGAGAGAAAGTCTACATTTGAGAAATTTGTTGAAGCTGTTTTAAACTTCCCCTTCCTACAGAATGAAAATGTTCCTGTTCCGTGTTTAAAGTTCAAATGTCAAAGCTGAGTTGGTAACTAGGCGAACTGTCCATCTGCTGAAGTGCTTATCTATTGACAAAATGGCGTTTTGATGAGCTGGGTTAGGGTTAGGGTTAGGGAACATGGAGCTTGAATGAAGGTCACAGTGAGAGGGAGAAAAGCTGATTATATGCATGCAGGCTTGGAAATATACACTGTAAGGGCCTTTCTCTCCGTGGATTAAAACAAATCCTGACAGTAGTCGTTTGAGGTTACTATAATTTTCTCTTTTTGTGCAGAGAGAAGAGGAAAGTGAAAATATTATCTCTAAGAACCAAAAGTTAAAAGAAACAAAGTGTAAAGATAAATTGTTAAAAAAAAAAAAAAGAAAAGAAAAAGGAGGTGGGTGGGCAAGTGTCCTTATGCCCAGTAAAATGAGTCAGATTGCATTCTTTGCTAACAGCTACCTTGTAAACATCTTGCTGACCTTGTGAAATCCACCTGTATTTTATTTAAGTATTGGTAGGAAAGCTACCAGTAAAGAACTGCTTTTATTTTCTCTTCTTCCTCCTTTTTCTTCTTCTTCTCGAACTTAGGTTTTGAAGAGAATCCTTAAAGTCTGAGTTATCATTAAAAAAAAAAATTCTCACTAAAGTTTATGTAAAAAATCCAAAGAACACTAAGGTAGAATCCAAATTGGAGATTGAAGTATTTCAATTTAACATTTACACTGTGCCATTTGGTCAATATTAAGCAGGGCTCCAACAAATCAATTCATGTATCCTTCTCCAGGGTTGGTGGTCTCTCAGTGTGGCTACTCTGGCTGATGGCATTGATAGGTCAGGATGAATTTAAATGGGGCTCAGCCAGGATGTTCAGTGACCTTGGGGCCAGGAAAGAAATCTGCATGGACAGAGCTTATGGACATGGGTATTGTGAAGCAGCAGTCCACCTTGTCAGGAAATACAGAAGAATTTTAAAAAATTAGTGAATATATTGAGGATAATAAGAGGCAGATATCTCATTGTTGGAGAAATAATATGGAAATATGAGAAAACACAAGCTCAGTAGTTTCAACTGGGTTAAGCAATACTGATGTGAATGACTGCTTTTGAATAGATGATAGGTAGAGGATAGAAAGAGAGATGTTTGACATATGTGTGGAAATTTGTCTGTGTGTATGTGTGTGCGTGTACACACAGTACATGTAATTCTTAGGTTTGGTGACTACAAGAGGAAAAATTGCATTTTTAATAATGTTGGTTGCTAACATGTTCTGAAGCTTTTTACTAACAGCAATCAGAACTCCCTATTGAAATAGATGATTTCAGGACTAAAGCCAGGAAATTTCAAAGATGAACCTAGAATATTTTGTGCTTACGAAATGCAGAAATAACAATGAAGAGTTCTAAAAAGGATGAAGAAGGTTTCTTGAAGACACTCCCACTGGCCAACCTGTGACACTGAAACATCTAAACAAATATGGATAGTAATTGATAGATTATCAACACTGTCCATACTTATATAAATACAATAATTAATAAAATTGAGGAAAAGAAAGGAAGTCTCTACATTTGTTAGTTGCCAAAGTAAAATAGCATAGTAAAATGCTAACTAACAAATATAGAAGGCATGAAGGCATTAGCATATTTTCATTTGTCAGCTATCATAACAATAATCTATTCAAGAATCATCAATGAATACTAAATCCCGTGAAATATCAAAGGAGAATAGATTATTTACACAGTCTCAAAGAATCTCTCCATAAAAATTCAGAAGCAAAAAACCCTGATGAAATTTTCTGAATTCTGTGTGAAATATGTTGACATATTTCCACTAACATAAAAAAAAAAGCTTTATTTGCACAGACAACCATTAAAAAGGAGTCACATGCTTGGTGATTCTTTTTCAATTTTAGAGGCTACATACAACGCACATTCTTCAGTTTTGGAAATTTTTTTTTCAATTTTTTTGTTTGATAGTTTCCCTTCCATTCATCTACTCAATCATTTTGGACTGTTCATTAATTAGGTGTCAGATTTCAGTGTTAACTATTGGACTTTCACTAATTTTCTTTTTCTCAATGGGTCATCTCTATCCCTGTGTGCTGCTCCCAGTACCATTAGGAGTAACCTCCAGTCTTCTATCTAATTGGGGGAGACATGCCCAGATACATCAAGAAAAGTCCTATAAGGCTAACTGCTTTTTGTATCTATTTTAAAATCATTATGTAAATCTATAATAGAGAGAGTGACATAATTATTGCCAAGTGTTCATTACAAGGCCAAACACTCCAAACTATGGTTAATCTTTACTCATTTATAACCCCCAAATTTCCTTTTTTCTACAAGTTAGAAGCCATCTCCCAGAATTATACCATTTTACATAAAATATTTTGATATAAAATCTAAACTATATTTCTTTTTTATATAAATGCAATCCCAATATCAATACTTTGCAACAAAGTGATAACTCAGGAGGCCTGGTTTACTCAAACCCTGCATGTTCTCAAGAGAGACGTGTCTTCAAGTTCTTGGCTGACTCTTGGGAGATGAGTCCTGAGCCCCTGGAATATTCTTCCTGATAAATACATTGTTATATGCCTGTGGCTTTGTGCCGTGTACTGCGAGTTGGATCAGGTAGCTTAGCCAACAATGTGATTCATGTGAACACCTGTTTTTGTATTGAGAGAAGAGAGTGTGAGTTACTAGATCAGGTACACAGACACTGCGTGCCTGCATGACTGAACCCCAGTAAAACCCCAGGACACCAAGGTTCGTGTATGCTCCTCGGGTTGACAAGATCTTGCATATGCTGTTACACATAATTAGTGCGAGAATGAAGTGTGTCTGAAATCCACTAGGAAAATACCCCTAGGAGTGTGTACCTCGTTTCTTCTCACTTCGTTTGCCCCATAAGCGTTTTGCTTTTGCTATTTTTACTTTACATTCTTTCATGGTATTAAAGGATAAATATAACATCTTTTCTGAGTCTTATCAGTACTTACACCAAATCATTGAGTCAGGACATGGTCAAACACAGACATTACAAGTCTTTATACAATCTTAACTGTTTTCCATTTTATATGAGTGGTGTATGTCTCTGACTTATTATCCAAGTCAGATCCAGGTGGATTTTCTTCTTGAGTCATGTTGCCCAGTCACTATGTTCTATCTTTTTTCCTATCAATTTATTTGATGGAGAAATTGGTTTATTGGTCCTATCCTAGAGTTTCTAACAGTCTAGCTCAGCGGTTCTCATCCTGTGGTTCGCGACCCACAGGAACTGTGTTAAAGGGTTGCAGCATTAGGAAGGTTGAGAACCACTGGTCTAGATTGAGATGATTAAAAACCTATGTTTATTTAATATGTACCCCTTTCTTATATGATATTCCAGTTAGGTCTTTTCTTTTTTGTTGTTTATCTGGAATACTTTCCTAAAGTCAACCTTTTTTTATCATCAACTATTTGCTGAACCTGAGGCATAGTATGCATAGGAAAAAAAGGGATAAATGTTTATTTCTAGCTTATTTATTATTTTTCAAAATAATAAGTTGATTCCAAAACATCCTCAGAAACAAATCAAAGAGAGTGATTTATTTTTATGGGCTTTTTAGTATTATTATGAAAGCAAAATATTAAGTACATTTGGTGTGTTTCAACTCATTCTATAATAGTTTTTATATTTTATATTAATAGATAATAACTGTACATATATATGAGGTATATGTAATACTTTGATACTGCATACAATGTGTAATGTTCAAATAAGGGTCATTAAAATATACATCAGGTCAACTGTCTATCATTTCTTTGCTACTATTCTAAATCTTCTTTTTCCGTTATTTTGAAATATATAATAAATTATTTTTTGAGAGAGAGGATTTTTTTTTTAGGAATTTTAAACTTCCCTTTTAGACCTGCTTTTCCTGTATCCCTTAGATTTTGGTGCTTTTGTTTCCATTTTCATTTGTCTTAAATTTTTTTAATTTCTTTTTTAATTTTTCATTTGACCCATTCATTGCTAAGGAGACTGTTGTTTCATTTCCACAAACTTGTTACATTTTCCAATGTCCCTTCTGTTACTGGATTTCCGATTTTATTCCATAGTCGTCAGAAAAGATACTTGGTAGGGCATTCATTTTTCAAAAATTTGTTAAGACTTGTTTTGTGATCTAACAGATGGTCTATACTGGAAAATGTTCCATGTGATATTGTGAAAATTTTGTGTTCGACATCTGTTGTATGGACTGTTATATAAATGTCTGTTAGGTCCATGGGCTCTAGACTGCAATTTAACTCCAAAGTTTCTTTTTTGAATTTCTGTATGGATAATTTGCTCACTGCTGAACGTGGGGTACTGAAATATTTTACTATTATTATATTGGTAAATTTCTATTACTATTATTAAACGGTAAATTTCTCCTGGTAGGTTATTAACATTTGTTTTATATATTTGTTTCCTCTGATGTTGAATCTATATCTATTTACAATCATTGTATCTTCTTCCTCTATCCCTTCATTGTTTCATCATTACGTAATGGTTTTCTTATCTTCTTTTTTTCTTTTGCCGTTCTTGACTTAAAGTCTATTTTATTCAATGTATTCAGTTCATTTTCTAGCTGTTCTTTTTTTGCTTCCATTTGCAGGGAATATATTTTTACATCTCTACACTCTCAGTCTGTATGTGTCTATACATAAAGTGAGTTTCTTGAAGACAGTATATAGGTGAGTCTTTTTTAAATCAATGCAGTCACTTTATATGTCTTTTACTTGATGAATTCAATTCATTTCATTAAAGGTTATTACTAACAAGTAATGGTTTGCCACTGCCCCTCTATTACTTGTTTGGTGGCTCTTTGCAGATCTTTCTTCCTTTTCACCTCCCTTACTGCCTTCCTGTGGTTAGGTGACCTCATCCAGCAGTGTGTTTTGATTCCATGCTGGGTAGTGTTGGTGGATCTATTACAGGTTTTTCCTTAGTGGTTACAAGGCTTACAAAAACATCTAATAATGACAACAGGTTATTTTAAACCGATAAGGCCTTAACTTGGATAGTAAAGTAAATAAAAACAAATCCCGCGTTTAACATAAAAGGGCATTTTGTCTTTTTGATGTTTAAGTGTGTAACTTCATGAAGGGTCTATCTCCTAAACAACTGTAGTTATTATTCTTCTTAATAGTTTTTTCTTTTAGTCTTCGTATTTAAGATATAAGTGTTATATAGTACAATTATTATATTAAAGTATTCTGAATCCATCTGCTTGTTTTCTTTCACCAATGAGTTTCATATGATCAAATGTTTTCTTGTTATACATTAATGTTCATTTCTTTCACACTGACGAATTTCCTTCAATATATTTTTGTAAGACAGGCCTGGTGTTGATGGATTGTCTCAGCTTTTGTTGGGGAAAGTCTTTATCTCCTCCTTGTGTTTTGGAAGACAAGATTTGCTGGATATATTATTCTTGAGTGGCAGGGTTTTTTCCTTAATACTTTTAATATTACATCTTACTCTCCTGGCCTGCAAGCAGGGTTGCTGCTGAGAAATTTGCTAAAAGCCATACTGGGGCTTTGTTTTAGGCAATATACTTTTTTTCTCTTGTTGTGTTGAATATTCTTTATTTTTTATTTTTACTAATTAAATTCTGATGTCCCTTAGAAAATTCCCCTTTGAGTTGAATTTGCTTGGTGTCCTCAGAGCTTTCTGTACCTGGACACTATCATTTTTCTCCAGATTTGGGAAATTTTTATCCGTTATTTTTTTAATATGCTTTTAAGCCCTTTTTTCCTCTCATCTCCTTTGGGAACTCCTGTTGTGTGAATATTAGTTTGCTTGATGTGTTCCCTAATTCTCACAGGCCTTCCTTTCTCTTTTTATTGCTTTTCTTTCTTTTCGCTCCTTTGATGAAGAACTTTCATATGTTCTGTCTTCAGTGCTGCTATTTAGTCTTGCTAATTCTTTTCACTGTTTAAGCAATTCTGATCTTAAAACTTGCCAATAAGTTTTTCTGTTTAGTTATCATGGTCTTATAGGATATATTTATTGTTTCTGTATCTTTTTTTCAAATACCTCATAACATTCTTAGATTGTTTTCCAAATTTCAGTTGGTTTTCTAGCTATATAGTCTATGATTCCCTAATATTCTTTTTTGTGTGTGTGCAGTTTTTGGCCAGGATTGAGTTTGAACCTGCCACCTCTGGCTTATGGGGCCAGCGCCCTACTCCTTTGAGCCACAGGCGCCGCCCTTCCCTAATTTTCTTTAAGAGGATTATCCTGAATTTTCTATCAGACAATTCATAGGTCCCAATTTTTCTGCAATCTTTGCTAAGCATTGTTGTTTTTCTTTGGTTGTGTCGTATATTCCTGAATGCTCACAATCCTTGCACCTTATGTTGATGCATGCAAATTTGAGGAGACAGCAACTTCTTCCAGTTTGTGCATGTGGTCTTTGATGCTGTTAGATCCGTACTACTTAGCATTAGAACTTAAAGCTGACTTGTTATTGCTTCCTGTTCTGGGGTGGACTGATAGTACTGTCTGCTCTAGAAGTCATTGCCATCCTTTTTTTAACGTTTATTATTTGTTTGAATGTTTTTGTCACTCTCTTTAATATTGATTCTCTCCTTAAATATTCAGAGGTTATTTATCTCCATTTATATATTGTGGCCATAAGATAAGAAAAGCTTATTGCCAGCTCAGATTTTTGTGGGCTGGACTTGGAGCCTATAAGCTTCCTACAACTGGAAGAGGTACTAAGCCAGCCTTTTGGTGGCCTAATACCGAGGTTTAGAGAGTTTATGCGGGTTGGTTGATAAATATTGTTGCTAATACTCTTCAGTTTGTTGAAATATCATAATATTGACCCTGCACCTCTCTCTAACAGCCAGGTATTCCCAAGTCTAGAAGAAATTTCTCTGGAAAATGAAAAGCTTGTGTCTTCTATGGTGATTGGAGAATGAAATGGTCTGAACTACTACTGGGTGAGAGAGAATACCTGAAGTCAAACTGGTCCACAGAGTTTCAACCAAGAAACTTTATTATCCTTTTATAAAATAGTGCAATTTGTGATTCATCATGTTAAAATAATACTTTAAACGTTTTAGAGTATTGGTTGATTTACCTAATTGCTTCTATTTCCAATGTCACAGTATTATCGTACTAACTCTCCTAACTCAATTTGTTTTTGTTTGTTTGGTTTGGTTTGGTTTTTGAGACAGAGTCTCTCTCAGTCACCTTGGGGTTGAGTGTCATGGCATCATAGCTCACACCAACCTCAAACTCTTGGGCTCAAGTGATCCACTTGTCTCTGCCTCCTGAGTAGCTGGAACTACAGGTGCCTGCCACAATACCTGGCTTGTTTTTTTCTACATTTAGTAGAGACAGGGTCTCATTGTTGCTCAGACTGGTCATGAACTCCTGAGCTCAAGCAATCCATCCATCTCAGCCTCCCAGAGTGGTAGGATTACAGGATTGAGCCACCACACCCAGCCTCCTAACTAAATTTGAAGATCAAATAATTCAACAATTACTTTTGCTATTTTCCTAAGGAGTAAGTACAAAAGAGTCTAAAACTTGACCTTATCCAGCTCTTTTCCTATAATTTCACCATTGCTTCAACAATTATTGAATGATCCCTTCAATGACTGTGAACTTCCTATAATAGCAGAAGAGAATGCCAGGCACTAAATAAATTTACCAAATATATGATAATGAACTCCTGATTTTCATGAAGCTTACCATAGTATCATGTAAATACATACATGTTGTCTTAATTTGTATGAGTTACTCTAACAAAATACCACAGACTTGGCAACTCGTAATTAACAGAAATTTATTTCTTATAGATCTAGAGTCTAGATGAGTCCAAGATGAAGGCACTGGAAGATTTTGTGTCTGGTGAGGGTCCCTTTTTTTGGTTCTAAGATAGTAAGTACCTTCTTGCAGTGTCCTCACATGGAGGGGTCAAGCTAGTGCTCTGGGGTCTCTTTTATAAGGGAATTAATCTCATTCACCAGACCTCTACATAGCCTCATGACCTAATCACTCCCCAAAGGCCATCACATTAAGTTTCAGTAGGAACATTGAAACATTTTAGGAACACACAAACTTTCAAATCATACCACACACACATGAAAATAAATATGCCAAAATATCTATAAAAATATTCTTTCATGGTATATGGTTTGTTACATTCATAGGAACAAAAATAAAAACTTTTAATTTCATAAAATAAATTACTTTGGGCTAAGGTTGTCTAAAAAAAGGTTCCTAAAAGATGTCAAAATTTTCAGAAAGATTTAGTCATTTGTGTAAGATTCAAAGAGGGCAGCTTAAAGGCTAAAACATGGAAACAAAGCTGTATGTCTGGGAATAATAGCCAAAAAGAATGCCAGGCACTCAATAGATTTATAAATCCTCAGGTTCTGTTCATTCTTTAATCCAACTAATAGTTTTGACTTCATTCAGTACACCCCTTGCTATTCCAGATGGTTATTAGATAATCTTTTTTTGAGGTAACCAATCTGTCGAAATCAGAAACTCTGGTGAGATTCACAGGGAACAGGAGTTGGCAAGGCAGATTGAGGGCAATACCAGGCTCTTCATCTACTGAAACTTTATTCTTCCTTTGCCCTGGTAGAGTATAACTTCTTTGTTTTATCTATAAACATGTTGTGTATGAAAGACTTGTGTCTGTTATCATCACTACTCTTAAAATACCCTTTTTTACCTGTTCATTTTATCATCCCATGTTTATTCAGTTGTTACGTTTCTACCTCACATATTTTATCTATTCTTAGTTACACCAAATAAAAGCAAGATGTTTCTAGAAGTACAATACAAGTGCAGTTGCTTTGATGCTAAATATCGCTATAAGCCATGCCTTCTTACCTTTTTTCTTTATAGTCTCAGTAGAATTCCCCTCCAATATGGAGGGTCATTTAGCTTTTGGGTGTTAGATTGTCAAAAACTGAGATGGTCATTTCACTGTTGCTTTCAATTCTACTCCTCTCAGGCAGAAAGGCAATGCTGCTACCATGACAGATCAGACGTTTTGAAGACATATATTTGCTTGGAAGTATGAACTGTGCAAGTTGCAGCAACATTACTGAGAAGTACTGTTAGTCGTAGTGTAATACTCCACTGGAAAAGAGGGAGAGGGTCAAAGTTAACTCCACTTTTATGCTTTCAGGGACACTAGTGTGTTATTATTTTGCATTCTTTGACATAGGGATCTTTTGTGTCAATAGGCAAATTGGTGGAAAAGGCATTGTAGGAAAAGTTCTATAATCTACAGTTCTATAATTTCCTAACTTCTATCAGCACCCACCAATGAGAAATTCCTGCTAGCTTCATCAATATTCTTTAGCAATTAAACACAGATACTCAAAGGAAATGGGAACAGGAACATGTATAAGTAGATCTATAAATATATGGGCACAAAAATGGCAGTAGTGTTTTTTTAACTCCTTTGTATTTTTATGCCTTTCTTCATTTAATAAAGATCTTTTTGCAGAAATTATTTTTATCATAATGCTACAAGATTTCCTTTGGAAGAAACCACTTTCTTTGTCATTTAAAAAAAATTATTGGGAATGCTGGGTATGTTTAAATTTTAGTTATTTTGTTTTGCTGGTCTCTGGCTTGGGATAACAACTAAAATGGTGGATTTTGAGAAATGAGCCCCCTCCCTGTTATTCTGCTTTCCTCCAAGATGACACTTGTCTTTGACAATTTCCTTCGTGCGTATGTGTGTGTGTGTGTCAGCCTATCTCTTCAGCTGTGCCATTGTTGGCATTTCCTCTCACTTTCATCTGAATCACAATTTAACATCTGTCCTTTGATGATCAGATGTGGCTATTAGCCTCTCATGGGTGCCTACTTCATCAGCCTCCCTGGCACTAAGCTCACATTGCAACTGGCATTAACAGGGATGGTGTTGGTGCTTCCAACCTCTGTCTCCCTCACAGCAGTGTGTCCTCATTTCTCTCCCCTTTCCTTGTAACGACGATTTCTACCAGGACTGCTCATCAACCCTCCTTGGTCATTAAAGTGCAATTGTGCAGCCGTGCCCCTGCAGCTGAGTCTGTATCCAATATCTCACAGCTTTACACAAGGCAGGATCCAGTCTCATCTGGTACAAGTCCTGCCTGCTAGTAATGATTGCAGGTTCAGTGTGGAATTAGCATAATAGTGGACAATAATATCTAACATTAATACATTAGAAGAATGGATATATTCCATAATTATTAAGACCATAGTCTCTAATGACAGGTAGATGCCGTTCTTTTCCGGGATCTGCTATCAGCCTTGTAAAGTCACATGCCTCCTTATATTTCCATTTCTTCATCTTTATAAGGGAAATGAGAGACTCTACCTCAGAGGTTTTGCTGTTCAAATTTAAATAGCCAAAGCCTACAGAGTTAAATGTGAGTCACACAGCTGCCTGGTAGTTGTGGACCCATCAACACTAGCTTTGCCTTTTTATAGTAATGATAGATTTTGTCCAAAATGATATTCAGTCCTTGGGCTGAGAAGAACATATTTTTATAAATATATGTATTATCTATCTGCATCTTCCACTTATATCCATTAGACATTCATTTTATTGTAAGTTATTCAACATATTGCGTTTATTAAGTGCCACAATGAAGCTGAATTATATTTGATAGGAAAATTATAGACCTACTGAAATTTTATATTTGCTTCAATTCTTGGCCTTGTCATTCACTGCAAGAATTAATATAACATTTGTCATGGCCCCACACCCTGCATCTACTCTTGATATTGTTACCAGAGTGAGTCACAGATCAGAACACATCAATATACAACTTTAAAGTCTCTCTTTGTGAGCATCCTGTAGCTTTTTGAATGAATTTAATCTCTTTAATGTGGTACGTGGTGTGTTCCATGAAGGGCCCTCAACCATCTTCTCTCCCTCACATACACACACAAACCAGAAGAAGTATTTGAAATTCCCACCGTATCCCACATTCTCTCTCAGCCTTGAGCGTTTGTGGTTTTGACTTTCTGTAACACTGTAGGAATAATTGCTACTCCACCAGTTTAGACCTTAACTGCCCTGGGAATTTTTCTCTGAACCTACCACACACCATTCCTAATACCCTCCTAAGTACTCTGACCTTATTCATAGCAATTACTACATTGGATGTACTGTTTGAATCCTTTAAAAATGTCTTTGACCTCCATGAATATTTTATCTTTATAGTCCCAGAAATTAACTTAAAAGCTAGTATTTAGTATACTTTGTTAATACTAAACTAAATAATTATTTAGTTAATTATTAACTAAATTAGTTAATTTTTCAATGAACAAAACAGAGCTTCTTAAAACTTATTTTATTTTATACCATCATTTTTACAGTGAAATTCTAGGTTGAAGCCTAAGAAGAATCAACTGACATAGATTCAAAAAGGGGAAAAAGAACGTTCTTTCTATGGACTTATTTAAAGAGACTTGTATGATTTATCTACAGTAAAGTATGAACTCTCCGTTAAGCTTAGAGTTGCTGATTTGGCTATTTTATTAAAATTTTTTCATTTCGTACCTTATTAGCAAGCTTCACAATAATGTCTCACTCATTAACCTAACATTGATGTCCACAAATTAAGATCTTAGTATTTTGACTCTCCAAAGAGGAACAACCTGAATAACATTACTCATATAACAGTAGATGGCATAAAATTCAATGCTTTCTGCCTGAAGCAGGTGTTGAAATATCTGCTTTTTGCAGCCAAGAAAATGTTTTTATCTATTGCTGAAAATGTGTTTTAGGCTGGTAGCAATTTATATCACATTGTTTTAGGAAAGTCATTAAGAAAAAAGTAAAAAAAAAAGGCAGCAAGAAATGTGTGATGACAGTCTACAATAACTTTTTTATTTGTCGATAAAGGTAAACTTTCATGTTTGCCACTGTGAATGCATAAAAGTATCTTGAATGTGAAGTGTGTTGGTTTTTCTGAAGGATTGTAATGTTTATAATCTTAAATTAGACACTTAATTTTTGACTGAATGGACTACCAACTTGCTTTGGCACTTACTTGTCCTCTTCTTATAGGCAATAGTGACAAATATATCTCATATCAATCCAGATGCCAATGTCTTGATTATTTTTGACTAGTTTTGAAAGTCAATGAGATCTATCTTAAATATAAAGTTCTTTTTTAACAAGCTATGGTTAGATCCAAGAAAGAAGGAACTGGAAGAGCACGGGTTAAACTAGCTTTGCCTTTTTACAGTGTTTTTGATCAAAATGATATTCAATCCTTGGACTGAGAAGAATATATTTTTATAAATATATGTATTATCCATCTTCATCTTGCACATGACATCCATTAGACATTCATTTTATTGTTTGTAAATTCTTCAATATGTTGCGTTTATTAAGCACGGCAAGGAAGCTGAATTATATTTGATAGAAAAATTCTACACCGACTGAAATTTTATATTTGCCTCTATTCAGGGCCTTGTCATTTACTGTAAGAATTAATATAACATTTGTTATGGCTGTCCTTTCACTAACATATTATAAGAGAACTTCTGAGCTGGGTGAATCCCCGATAGGAAGTTCCTTTTAGAAGCCACCATTGCTTTCGTTTAGACATTGCAAATTCCCTTTCTAATAAAGTACATGTCTCTAGAAAGTTTTAATTGTAATCATCTTTTTTAATTGTTTATTTTAATGTACAAATAAAAATTGCATACTTTACACTTGTGGTACAGAACATGATGTTTTGAAAGATGTATACATGGTGAACTGAACGTCAAATCATGCTATTCAACATATGTGTTAATTCACATACTTACCATATTCTTTGGTGGTAAGAAAAAAAATTTATTCTTAGCAGTTTCAGATATGTAATACATTGGTATTAACTATTAACTAAAGTCATCATGTTGTACAATAGATCTTTTGAAGCCGCTCCTCCTGTGCAACTGAGATTCTGAATTCTTTGACCAGCATCTCTCCAATCCTTTCCTTCAGCTCCCTGCCACTGATAACCACTACTCTACTCTAGTTTTATGAATTTGACATTTTTAGATTCCACACATAAGAGAAATCTTATCAGCCTGTGCCTGGCTTATTTCACTTAACAAGATGGCCACCAATTTCATCTACATTGCCACAAATGACAAGGTTTCTTTTTTAAAACTGAATAGTGTTCCATTGTGTATATGTACCACATTTTCTCTACCTGCCCTTCTGTTGATATTAATGATAATCTACAGTCGTATTATTTGGAACATATTTATGTCAGGTAACAAAACCTTATTTGAGCTCATGAAAAAAAAAAAGATAGATGATTCATTGTCCTCAGTTCCAAGGCAACTCAAGAAGACCTTTGTGTCTCTGTTCACATCTTGGTATTTCCTATGCTATTCTCTCTAATATAAAAATAAAAGTATAGAACAAATAGATAAGCATCAGGGTTGAAAGTGCTAATATGTATTGATCACTTAATGGTAACTTAAATCTTTCATTTAATACACCAACTAACATTTTAAATATATACCATCTTATTAATTCACTTGGAGCATTATATTCTAATTTTATATTTGAGTACATTGAAATTTAGCTTAGTAACATATGCAAGGCAATAGATAATTTAATTCATTACTAACACTTCACAAATTTACATTTCCATGCTCTTGGATGTAAAAAAAAAATCAACATAAATATCTTTTTTCCAATTTCAAATTCTGGATGAGATACTTCAATGTGTTGGTCTTTGGTTGGGGATCACCGCTAGGTCCAATTATTAGTGACATATTACCTCGTTTCTGTATTGTCCATGGTACTCCAGATATAAAAATGTATTTTCTTTTATTTTATCCCAGATGATTTGGGGTCTTTCTCTTGTCTACTTATAATGAATTTGAGAGATAGTTACGTCATTATATTATTATGTCTTACTCATTCTTTCTTTATCTTCTTTCAAAGTAGTTAATCTTTACATTTAATTATTAGTTTTAATCACTATTTTATTCCTAAAAGTTATACAGTTTAAAATCACTAGTTGTAAAAGTGGTTCTTTTTCTTACCTGTCTGGCCATTTTGTATTTTATTGTTTTGTCTCTTTTGACAAACTTTTTAAAACATGTTAAACATATTCATTTTTATATCCTGAATTTGATCATTCCAACATATCAGTGCTGGCAGAGATATAATTGTTCATTACTAGTGATTCTCTATAGTGACTTGTTTTCTATGTTATAATATTATTTAATTTTAAACTCACAGCCTATGAATATTTATCTTTAAGCATTCCATTGTTTTGATCCTTGATGTAGGTACTTCACATACAGAAATTGTGAGGTTGCTCTCTACCTTCTGACCATCCTAAACCAATTTGAAATTATCTTGGATATTGGGCCATACAAATAATATGAATTCTGCCTTCAAAATTCTTCTAAAGATAAGATTATTGTTGGGAATTTTCAGCGAAGATGTCTTCTTCTCTGATGTAGGATAGGTATGACCATTTTCTATAGGCTTTCTGGTATGGTGGGGCATGAAGTTCTCCCCCCCAGGCCTAAGCTTGAAACAGGGTAGTTTGTGTAAATATCGTGCCTTACCATAATGCCTTCAGCTGCTGCTGTGGGCCCAGTTCCTGAGGCCCACCCCACTGACCACTGGGAACTGGCCGGGCTTCTTGACAGCAACTTGCATGCTGTCCTGTGGACCTGCCTGGTTTCCTGATCTCTGGTCAATTTAGTATCTTGGTTTTCCCTGCGCAGTGATGCTCATCGGGTTAGTGATTTTGTTTGGGGTCTAGAATCACAACTAAGTCTCTTCCATGTTGCCCATTTTACAACCAACATGGAAAGTGTTCTTTACCAGCTGATCCAGTCATCTGCTCCAATTCAGAGAATTAAAAATCATATAAAGTGCAAAGGTGACCATCACAATCCTGTTTGTAAGACAGAAAATGTGAACAAATAATAGAGGTATGGGTAAATGATATCTCAGACAAGTAACAGAATTTCAATCTACTTTTCAAAACAATGTTTACTAAAAATTTTTATTTACACAGGTAAACATTATCTTATAAAAAGAAAAAGAAGTGATAAATGTATATACTTCTTATCCTAATTTTTAGAAAACTTACATACACACACAAAAGCGTATAAAGATGTGAACAGCAATTGCGTATAAAGATGTGAACAGCAATTTTGTTTCCAAGATGAGAATGTGATTGTTTTGAGCCTACCTGTGACTCTCTGAATTGGTGTGAAATTATGAAGCTTGTTAATTTCTCTTAGCCTAAGAATTTTGCTGGCAAACAGAATAATTACACTAATGTTCGAGGTCTTAATTCTGAGTGTAAACTAACTTCTATTTCAGCAAAAGTTCAATCAAATTATAATGATCATTTTTATATATTCCATATTTTTAAATTCCTAAAAAGAATTTAAAGATGCTAATTATGTTTGCAATAATAAATAGTAATATGATTAAGGAAAAATAAAAAAATTGCTTTATAATATGCTAAAATAGCATCATAGTATGAAATTAAGCATGGTCATCAAAAAGCTTTTCCGTGTCCGTCTCATTATCTGGGTTCATGTGATAAAAAATGTTTGCATATCAGGTTTTTAAAGATTCATGTTAGTGTGGCCAAGGGCATATCAGCTTTTAGAGTCCATTTTGAATGCAGATCGTAATCCTGTTTTTTGAATGCTACTTACACCCGAAAGTGTGTTTTGCCCTTGTGATCTCTGGAAACTAATGATCACAGAGGAAATAACTAAACAGCAAATTGCTATGGATTATTTTTGATTTGTATGGACTTAAATAACAGAGGTCATCAGATTCTTTTGTTTTTTCCATTATTATCTACTTCATTTTTATCAGCTAGGCTCAAGCTTCATTGACAATTTCAACTTCAATAGAGAGGATATATATTAAAAATAATATAAGGAATCCAACTAATTTACTTTCCAGGCACTCTCTTTATGAGCTAATATTGCTGATGCCCTATTTTCTTTTTTACTCTTTTTGTGTAACCCAGGATGCCAGTCTATTTTTCACTTTGATTTTTATTTCTGAAAAGATCAGCAAAATGTCGTGAATCAGAAGTTGGCCTTTTATACTGATTCTTTCTAAAACTACCACACAAACGCCGCCAAAGGACCTTATAGTGTACAGTTCAGCATAGCTCTTAATGCAATAACATACAGAGAAGTTTTGGCTGTGTATAGAACCCAACACTGTGCATTGCATACTTTTAAATTTGTCTAACCACCATACTGCAAATGAAAATGACCTTTTTTAGGATGCAAAAGGACAATCGATTTACTCCCTGGAATCCTGTACTTCAGAAACTCAAAGGCGTCATCAGATAGAGAAAGTTAACACCTGTATCATTTAAAGGCTAAGTGAGATGCAGCTTATTTGAGATCAAAATATGTTTCCAAGTTTTTCACATATCCCCCCCCCCCCTTTGTGGCCTTTTAAAAGCTCACTTATGAGACAGTTTTATTTTGAAGAGCAGACACAGTTCACGGTCACTGGTGGTGCTGCTTCTCACCTGTGCAAGGAGAGAGAAGATAGTAATATCCAATTCACGTTCAGAACCTTTATTAGAGTAATTCAACCCTTAGTCCAGAAATGCACATCAGTGGCTATCCATAACCAGGTAACCCTCTTCATCTCCACACAGGAACATGAAGTATTAAGAGAAAAAGCCCTTTTCAGGGCCAGCAGCAGAGTAAGGAATGCACTTTGCGCTCTGATACTGCAGGGTATAGAAGGAGCCATGTTAACCAATGATAATTTGTTTGTTCTCATTTTCCTGATTCAAGATCTCCAGTAAGCATTACAGAAGAAATTTCAAAGTGAAAATGAAAGGCCAATTACTTTTCATCTCAGTGGGGATGGGTAAGCATTTTCTACTACAATTTATTCTTAAGTTTTATTTTTTGCGACAGAGTCTCACTTTGTTGCCCTCGGTGGATTGCTGTGGGGTCACAGCTCAAACCAACCTCAAACCCTTGGGCTTGAGCAATCCTCTTTCCTCAGCCTCCCCAGTAGATGGGACTACAGGCATGGGCCAGGAAGCCTGGCTAGTTTTTATCTTTTTTTTGTTCTCTCTCTCTCTATTTTTAGTAGAGGCAGGTCTTGCTCTTGCTGGGGCAGGTCTTGAACTTCTGAGCTCGGCTGATCTGCCTGCTTCAGCCTCTCAGAGTGCTAGGATGACAGGCATGCGCCACTGTGCCCAGCCTATTCTTAAGATTTATTCATAGATTTGTACGAGTCTTAGGATATAGTCTAGCAATAATACATGTAATTATAATAACAACAATAAATGTTTGCCAAATTAATGAATGTCTAAGAAAGGCTACCTCTTTTTCCAGAAACATATTGAATTTTATCTGGAATACCAAGGGAGAAAAAGGTCATAGAATTTTCTTTAATGTATTGTTAGACAAATGGACTTCTAAACAGTATGAAACCCAATTGAAAATAGCTAAGTTTGATTTTTGATCGTCTTAAATATATGTGATGGAAAATTTCGCTTGACATAGTCAGCTGCTAACCCAACTTTAAGAAGTTTGACCAGAGGTATGTGAGAGAGTCCAGTAGGAAGAATATGTAATGGAAACTTGGATTGAAACTAACTTCTGTCATCATCTAGTTGTACAGTTTGGGGGAAAAAATGCCTTCGTATATTGTGATTTAATTCTGATCTGTAAAATTATTTCCAGAAAGGCTATTTGTTGATTTTGCCTAATTAGAACAGTTTTCACAAGTATGCTCATAATTTTATTTTATGTCTTATAGCATAACTGTGTACATTAATGCAATCATGGGGTACAGTGTGCTGTTTTCATATACATTTTGAAATACTCTGGAACACTTCTACACTGCTGGTGAGAATGCAAATAATTTTCTTTAAAAACTTTCTATCCACCCCTCGATCCCATAACCAGATGGAGTTAAGGTGGGATAGTTTGAAGCCCCTTTTATTACATTACTATAAGTCTATCAGAGTTTAGTAGAAGATACAGATACTCACTTCTTCACATATTTTTACATCTTAATAACACCACTGTTTGGGCGTTCAGGCAAAAGAAACTGACTCTAGCCAATGTATAGAAAGAAAAATAAAAAAACTGCTTGGTCGCATTAAGCATTTTTACAGAACACTTCACAGTTTGAAACAAACAGAAAAGAGCAATAAGAGATTGTAGAAATTACCGAGTTCTAGAGCAACTTCAAAAAATCTGAATATCAGAAATAAAATAATCACTTCTAAGAAAGTTTAGGACCAAAAAAAGTCACCCCAACTATTTTTCTTTTTTTTTCTTTTGAGGTTATAATACAAAAATCAATTCAAGTATTTAACATCATTTTCTTAAAATTATATGATGGAATAATTTAATCACAGATTTTGACTTTTTTTTGTTTTTTTCAGTTCTTGGCCAGGGCTGGGTTTGAACCCGCCACCTCTGGTATAAGGGGCTGGCGCCCTACTCCTTTGAGCCACAGGTGCTGCCCATGGTTTTGACTTTTGCACCATAAACATAATTTTTTATTAAATAATAACTATATACATTAATGAATTTATGGGGTGCAATGTGCTGATTTTATATACAATTTGGATGGTGCATATTGCAAGGGTACATGTCAAATCTATTAAGTGTAGACTATAAACGTCTCAACACAATAATTGAGTTGATGAGATGAAGGCTGTGTTAACCCGTTTGCGATAAGCATTCCAACTCTTTTTCTATCTGAGAAACTTCACTATTAACTCAAAATTATGGAAGAAAACTAATTTTCAAATCTTCATGATTTGCACTAGTTAAAAAAGTGGAGGTAGCTATGTTAATTTTGAATAGAGCGGACTTCAAAGACAGGAAAGTTATCAGGAGGGTGCGTTATATAGTGATAAAAGGGTCAGTTCTCCAAGAAGACAAAACTATCCTTAACCCTGTGCACCTAAGAATCAAGTGTCAGAACACATGACCCCCCAAACTGGCACAACTGCAAGAAGAAATACATGAATTCACTATTATACTTAGAGATTTCAACACATTCTTTACAAGCTTCCATGGAACATTCACTAAGAGAGACCATACACAGAGCCATAACACATAAATTAGCTAATTCAAAAGAATAGAAATCATATAATTTCTGCTCTCACACCATAGTGCAATTTTAAATGGCAATGAATAATAGAAAGACAGCTGGAAAATTCAAAGATATTTGGATAAAAACAAACAAACAAACAAAAAACACATATTTTTTTAAACATTTGTATATCTTCTTTTTTTAATTTCAAATTAACATGAGGGTACAAATTTTTAGATTACATTGTTCTCACTTCCAAGATAAAGGTCCAGTTGCAAAAGAATCCCTTACACCCACACACTGTGCACATTAGGTGAGATCCAGGCAGATGCCTCCCTGCTTCTGTCAATGACCTCACTTCACTCCCATCCTCTCCTTGTTCCCCTTCCCCCATACTAGACTATATTTGTATTTTACTGTTCATATGAGCATGACACACTGCTAAACAACATGTAGGTCACAGAAGAAATCTCCAGAAAAAATTTTTAAGTATTTTGTATTAAATAAATCATGAACATAATTTATCAAAATTTGTGGAATGCAGTGAAAGCAATTCTTAGAGGAAAACTTACAGTACTGAATTCATATAGTGGACAAAAATAAACAACTAAAGTCAATCAATGAAGTTTCTGCCGTAAGAACCTGGAAAAGCAAATTAATCAAAGTAAATAGAAGGAAATAAATAATAAAATTAGAGCAAAAATTAATAAAATTCAAAACAGGAAAAATATCAATAAAACAAAGCTATTTTTTAAAGATAAAAATAAATATGCTTTCAACTAGACTAAGAAAAAATGAGAGAGGACATAAAATGCTAATATCAAAAATGGAGGAAAAGATATAACTACAAATCCTACAGACATTAAAAAGATAATTAAAAAATACTATGAAAGACTCTATCCTCACAAATTTGATAAACGAGATGAAGTGGGCCAATTCCTGAAAGACACAGTCTACCAAACTCACAGAAGAAGTGGACAACCTAGAAAGGCCTATATCTGTTAAAGAAATTGAATCTATCATTAACAATTTTCCAAAAAAGAAGATATTGGCATTGGCCCTAATTGGTTCACTGGTTAATTCTACCAAACATTTTGAGAAGAAATTATACCAATTCTCCACAATTTCTTTCAGAAATATAAGTAGAAGGAATTCCTCCTAACTTGCTCTATGAGACAGCATTCCCATAATGCCTAAATCCTTAAAGACATTACAAGGAGAAAAAGAAAAAAAAATCCTATAGGCCAATATTTCTCAAGAACAAAGATACAAAAGTAGATCTAGTAGTAGTAGTAGATCCAGCAATCCCACTTTTGGGTATTTACCCAAAGGGGGTAACAAAACACATTTTCTTACCAAAAAAATCTGCACAAATGATTATAGCTCACAATGGCAAAGATGTGGAAACAGCCCAATGCCTATCAGTGGATTAATGAAATGTGATTTTTTTTTGTAGGTATCATTGTGTTTTTGTTTTTTTATTTCAAATTAATATAAGGGTGTGCATTTTTAAATTACATTTTTCTCACTTCCAGGGTTAAGTTCCAATTGTAAAAGAGCTCCTTACCCAGGGAGGGTGTTATACACCCTCACAATGTGCCCATTAGGTGGGATCCCTCCACATGACCTCCCTCCTTCTACCAATTGTTCTCCCCCTCCCCCTCTCCTTTTCCCCTTACTACTCCCCTGCCTCTGTACTAAACTGTATTTGTGTTTTATTATTTATTTGAGTGTATTATTGTTTATGTACTGGTTTTGTATTAGTATTGAGTACATTGAATATTTATTTTTCTATTCCTGCAATATTTTACTAAGAAGAATGTGTTTCAACTCTATCCAGGTAAATGTAAAAGATATAAAGTCTTTATCTTTTTTAATGGCTGAATAGTATTCCATGGTAGACATATACCAGGGTTTGTTGATCCATTCATAGGTCAATGGGCATTTGAGTGCTTTCACAAGTAGGAAATTATGAATTGGACCACAGTAAACATTTGGGTGCAAATGTTGTTGTGGTAAAATGATTTTTGTTCTTCTGGGTAGATGCCTACCAATAAGATTGCAGGATCAAATGGAAGGTCAACTTTTAGTTCTTTGAGGATTCTCCATACTTCTTTCCCAAAAGGCTGTTAGTTTGCAGTCCCACCAGCAGTGTAGAAGTGTTACCTTCTCTTCACATCCATGCCAGCATACACACAATTCGGATGACTTAGCACATGTTCAACCAGTGGTGCAGTGGAACTAACTCATACCGGCTAGCATGAATTCCTCAGGTGCGGCTCTGTCCAATACCACATTCACTAAAGTTAACTGGAAATCAACAATAACAGGTTTAGTTTATACCATGGGAACTGGCAAACACTTCAAATCAGGTTTTTTAACCTCCCAACTTCTTGCTGCCCTCGAGCTGATACAGGAGCTCACTGCTGTGTTCACTCTGTATGTATTGGACTGGTTAAGATCACAGGCTTTGTTCTCTGTTATTCACACCAAACATGCTTAATATGCAAACATGTGAACGTTTTTAACCAAAATGTAAAAGGGTATTGCTCTAGAAGGTGACTATTAGTGGAGAAACAAATTGAGACATCCCTAAAGATTATTTCCTTCTCTTTTTGAAACTAAGCAAGCAATAGACCCAGTATATCTGAACTCAGTGGAAAAGCAGGTATACACCACAGCTTGGGTTCTGGTGGGCTGTCTTTCAAACCAGGCGCTTTTGTTGAAATCAGAAGTACCATTGGTATGATACATAGGCATCCAGCTATCCTCTGCCTCGGCCCCATATACCAAGGGTGGTGGGTTCGAACCTGGCCCCAGCCAAACTGCAACAAAAAAATACCCGGGCATTGTGGCGGATGCCTATAGTCCTAGGTACTCAGGAGGCTGAGGCAAGAGAATCACCTAAGCCCAAGAGCTAGAGGTTTCTGTGACCTGTGACACCACAGCACTCAACCGAGGGCAACAAAGTGAGACTCTATCTCTAAAAAAAAAAAAAAAAAAGTTATCAGAAAGCAGAGTGCATTCATTTTTCCACGGAGTAAAGATAATTAAAATTAAAATTGTTACCAAATAGTGAGTAGCTATAATTGCCATGCACATAAAAAGCAATTTATAAAACTTTTATCAATCTCATGAGATTATTTACATATCTGTCAGTAATATCCCAATAAATAAAAGTAAAAAACTCTACAGTGACACACGGTGGAAACACTGCCGAAAGTTCATTGAGGGCTGGGTTTTAGAACACTGTGCAGTGTCATTAGTTTAAATCATAAGATGCATAAGTAAATAAAGACACAGTATCATTTTTAGCCATAAAATTTAGTCCAGCCTCAAACTCTAAATTAAATTCACATTTTCCTTTATTCTAATAACTGAAAATAACTGTCCTATGTCCTGTTGTGAAATTGTGCCTTTTCATTGTTTTTTCTTTTTGCAGTTTTTTTTTTTTTTTTTTTTTGGCCGGAAGTAGGTTTGAACTCACCACCTCTGGTATATGGGGCCAGTGCCCTACTCCTTTGAGCCACAAGAGCTGCCCCATTGTTTTTTTACTGTTCTCTATTTTCTTCATCTCCTAAAGCCCCTCAAAAATGAGAATTTCCAAGCAAAGTTCTGCTGAATATTCCTTGCATCTCACATTTTCTAAATTTTTTCAATTGACTTGAATCTCATTGATAGAATCATTCTGGCCTGGGTTCTCAGATTTTCATTTTGTACATTTTCCCCTAAGATCTACCGTTAAAAAAGAAGCCCTTTCTTAACCCACTTGTTCTAGCTGATCAGCCATCTTCTGTCTGGTTAAATTGGTGGTGTGTGTGGCGGGTGGGGGAGGTGGCCGGCTGTGACTTAATCATGCACTTGTTTTGGGGGGACTATGAATTCCTAGAGCCTTATTTGGGGCAGCAGAAGAGAACAATATTATAATGGCTTTCAGAGAGAAAAAATGTTTTGCCAAGAAAGGCCTTATTTCTAAATCAACTGTGACTACAGAAGAAAAGGAAACATTTAAATGAGGAAATAAAGCTATAGTGAATTCAAATATTGGCTACCTTTTTTGTTCTCCTGTCTAATAATATAAGCAAACATTAGTAAGTAAGTAAATAAATAGGCCACTTCACTGAAATTCTCAACTTAATGGCAGAGTATTGCATTTCTAGTGCTTTGATAACAGATGACATTGCCTTGAGGCATCTTATAAGGGAACTGTCAAATAAATCCCTTTCATCCAACTCAGAGTGGTTTCTGAGACCAATATTTTAGGTGTTTACAAGTTAGCTTTCTTAATTATAAGAGTTTTACTTCTTTATTTTTTATCCTATTTTGTGTAATTTAACTATATAATTGGGAATCACTGAGGCATTAAGAAATTTCTTCTGGAGTTTTAAATTGATACAACAATTTTTTTTAATTGTTATTTTTTGGTCCAACAGATTTCGAGAATAAGAGTGAATTATGCAGGGAGCAGTTTGTAAGAATATGTTGAAACTTGTACACTTGACTACTGTCTTATTTCAGCAAAATGAAAGTTGTGGGAGGTGAATATGTAGGAAAAAAAGAAGTTACTGCCATATCTGGACTATAAGGGATTATAAATTTATATATTTAAGTGAAAAGTAACTAATATTTTCAATCACTTTTAACTTCTAAATTGTAAAAAATTGTATATTTTACTATTCTCATTTGCCTGGTAGCTCCCACAAGTCTAGCATTAACTTCATAACATTACAGCTCTTGTTTGATGATCAGTTACATTTCAGGTCTATTTAATACTTATTGATAACTTGATTATTTAACATTTTAAATAATAAATTGCTATTTGTAGCTTTGATCTGATGATTCAGTTTGTAAAAATGTCCTACTATTTTAATGAAATAGGTGTTAAAAAGGGTGGGATGTGTATAAACATGACTTCTAAAACATAATTCAAGAAAAAAGAAACAAACTATCCTTTTTTCTAATTAAAAAAAATCAAAAGAGATACTTTGCTAAGAAGAACATGTTCCAGCTCCATGGAAGAAAAAGTATCCAATGTACACAGCCCTATTATGAAACTAATTTCATAATTATAGCCTAAGAATATGGGGAGGGGGGAAGAGGAGAGGAGAGGAGGGAGGGAGATAGGGGGAGGGAGGGTGATTGGAGGGATCACCTCTATGGTCTATTTTACAAGAGTACAAGTGAATCTTTCTAAAAGTAGAATATAAATGTCTTAACACAATAACTAAGAAAATGACATAAAGGCTATGTTAACCAGTTTGATGAAAATATTTCAAATTGTATATGAAAACACTACACTGTACCCATGATTGCATTAATGTACACACACACAAAAAAAGATGGGGAATTAAAAAAAAAAAGTATATCCTCATTAATAGAGTGGCAAAAAAAAAAAAAAAAAAAAAAAGACAAAAAATCAGAAGAAACATAGTACATAGTTATAGCTTTCTATTCTGTTGGATGATCTCTAATTTTTTTGTAGATTTCGTTTGTTCCTAATCTAGAGCCTTAATGCGTGATGTGGCTGGTGTTTTTGATGGTCACACAACGTTGGGCACAATTAGTCATATTTTTGTTGAAAGATTGTCCAAGGTTAAGTCTGACTAAATGGACAATTAGGTCTATTATATGAAACTCAGCTTTTGAACGACTGTGACAAGAAGAAACCAGAATTGAGCAGAAAGTTATCAAAGAAGCGCACGCAGGATCTCCTGCCGGAACACAGACTTTTCTCAGCTTCATTTACATTCATGGTCTTTATCAGCCCTCTATGTTTTCTTGCTAACAGCCCCTGAGCCCTACCTGTTGATTCTTCTTTTGAAATGACAACCACAGCTTCAGATCTCCATTTTCTTTTTACCATCAGCCCATTCTTGAATGGGAAGGAAGTTTTCGTTCCATCCTTATTCTATCTTTGTCCAGAAAGACACAATTTTAGTGTTCAGAATATTCTCTTTAGGTTTCCACATAATCACCTGAGAATAATAGTTAAAAATACACTTGGCAAGGTTTCAATCTATTTCAATAGTTTCAATGGTCTGAAACTCAAGGTTAGGTCCTACTGGCTAATACCTCACTGTCTTCATAAAGAGAAATTGGGAGCTGCACCATGCTCAGATTCCCTGGATAATTTCCCATAAGAGGAAAAAATATAAATACCTAATCTTTATCCCTGGTCCCTGGCACAGAGCACCTAAAACCTTTGGAAGTTATTGCCTTTTTTATGCTATAAGATGACTCAGTAGATAACCTTCAGAATAGGAGCTTGAAGCCAGAAATATTAAGCATTGGTTTAAGGGTTGAGTCAATCCCACCTTCTGACTCTGGGAAGGGGAGAGTGGCTGGAGGTTGAGGCTAATTACTAACGGTCTTTGATTTAATCAACCACAAGTATGTAATAAAACCTCCATTAAAAAAAAATTAAAAGATAGGGCTTAGGTAGCTTCTGGGTTGCTGAGCACACGCTGGGCTGGGAAGGTGGCAAACCCAGAAGAGGGCATGGAAGCCCTGTGCCATCCGTGCCTCCGTCCTGTTAGATGGGTCTCTATCATTTGGCTGTTTCTGGGTTTTATCTTTTATGATAAACATGTTAACTTAAATAATGGAATTTCTTTCTTTCTTTCTTTTTTTTTTTTTTTTTGAGACAGAGCCTCAAGCTATCCCCCTGGGTAGAGTGCCATGGCATCACAGCTCACAGCAACCTCCAACTCCTGGGCTCAAGTGAGTCTCCTACCTCAGCCTCCCAAGTAGCTGGGACTACAGGCGCCCGCCACAACACCTGGCCATTTTTTGGTTGCAGCCATCATTGTTGTTTGGCGGGCCTGGGCTGGGGATTCGAACCCGCCACCTTAGGTGTATGTGGCTGGCGCCTTATTCGCTTGAGCCACAGGCGCCGAGCCAATAATGGAATTTCTTATATTTTTCAAGTCCTTCTGGTGAATTATAAAACCTGAGGAAAGGATTGTATAAGCACCAGTTTATTTTTCTTTCTCTCCTTTTTTTATTTCAGGTTAATGTGAGGGTATAAACAAGTAGCTTACAATATTTGCATTTGTTAGGTCAAGTCCCTCTTTTAGCTGTGTTCTGTACCCAGAAAGTGTGCCCTATACCCCTGCATTGTGCCCATTAAATAGAAGCACACTGATCGCCCCCAACTTGAATTGAATTGTGTTTTTCTCTTGTGTGGGTGAAGTCTACTGGCTTCATTGAGTACATTGGACATTTGCTTTTCCATTCTTGTGATAATTTTACTAAAAAGAATGTTTCAACTCCATCCAAGTTAATACAGAAGATGTAAAGAAACCATCATTTTATGGCTGAACAGTATTCCATGGTATACCTATATCACAGCTTGTTAATCCATTCCTAGGCTGGTTGACATTTAAGTTGTTTCCACACTTTGGCGATTGTAAAACCTTCTAGTGCAAATGTTTTTATGATTTTTTTTTCCTTCTGGGTACATGCCTAGTAATGGGATTGCTGGATCAAATGGGAGGTCTAATTTGAGTTCTTTGAGGATACTCCATACTTCTTTCCAAAGAGGCTGTATTAGTTTGCAGTCCCACCAACAGTGTAAAAGTGTTCCCTTCTCTCCCCATCTGTAGCTTTGGGACTTTCTGATGTGGGTTATTCTTACTGGCATTAGGTAATAGCTTGAGGTGGTTGTGATTTGCATATTTCTAATGTTAGCCATTTGTCTGTCTTCCTCGGAGAAGGTGATTCTCTTCATGTCTTTTGCCCAGTGATAGATGGGATTATTCCCCCTCCCCTCTTTTGTTGATTAATTTGAGTTCTCTATAGAACCTAGTTTTCAAGCCCTTGTCGGATTTGCAATATGCAAATATCTTTTCCCATTCTGAAGCTTGTCTATTTGCTTTAATTTGCTGTCCTTAGCTGTGCAGAAGCTGTTCAGTTTAACTATATAAACCCCCAATTTATTACTGGTTCTTGAGAAATACAGGTGGCTCTCGGTCTTTAGTGTTTCAGGTGGGAGCAATCTTGGGGCTCTGAGCCTTAAACTGTGGGTCTATGTACCTCTGGATAGTTTGTATCAGAATTAAAATGTTGAACAATGTATTGGTGGTGAAAAACTGGCAGATTGGTTGCTTACATCAGTGCAAACCCATACACCCTCTGGCCTCACTATTAGAGGATAGTGTATGAATTGCATATTCTTCCTCCTTGACCTTGAAGCTTTAAGAGGCAATTAAGACAGGAAAGTTTACGTCAGTGCAAACCCATACACCCTCTGGCCTCACTATTAGAGGATAGTGTATGAATCACATATTCTTCCTCCTTAATCTTGAAGCTTTAAGATGCAATTAATACCAAAAAATGTGTACAGCAAGTGAGGATTTTTCATCTCTGAGAGCTTCTGCTACATAGGAAATATAATGGTAGGCCATAGTGTGGTATCCTGAGAAATTTGTCAAGAACATCAAAGTTTAAGTGCTACTTCCATTTGGATTTTTATGTTTAGTATCTGTGAAAAGAAAGGACTGCAAGTCCTAACCATGTGCTCACATGACACAACGCCATCAGTTGGCGCAGTATGACCTGAATCAGAATCAATTCTTTTCTTAACACTGTTTTAAGGGCTTTTTTTCATGGACTATCTGCATGGTAATTGGAGGTAACGTGCTACTGTGTTTAAGAGGCTCCTAAGAGAAAAGGCGTGAAGTTATTTGGTAACCCAGATTTAGTCCCTAAATAAAATAAATAAATAAAAATAAGGACTCATTAATATTAAAGTTTATAATTTTGTTGGTTTACAATGTTCATCTGGTGACCAAGGCCCCTAAATCCTCAGCATCCTCTCTTATCATTCAAGTGTTTAACTGAATTCCCCATTTGTGTTTTGGAGGGATTTTGTATTGCTTCCTTAGGCACTGTTATCATTCTTCAGTGTTCTTCTAAAACCATGGTTTCTCTCGATTCTCCACAGTTAGCAGTTCCCTGAAGGGTGCCTCTTTTGATTGTCACAGCAGCCACATCTATTACTCTGTTAATTGGCCTTTTTAAACAATTATTAAATCATAGCTGTGTACATTAATGCAATTATGGGCTACAATGTGCTGGTTTTATATACAATTTGAAATACTTTCATAAAACTGGTTAACATTTTCTGAATTTCTTAGTTATTGTGTTAAGACATTTATATTCTACACTTAGTAAATTTAACATGTACCCTTGTGAAATGCACCATAGGTACAGTCCCAAAATTGCTAAGTCAAGGAAGAAGCCCAAGTGCTCATCAACCCATGACTGGATTAATTGGCCATTCTGTGTAATATCTACTCCAGCTTTTCTCCTGGACCCACTGAGCACCTAAGTCCTCAAAGCTAAAAGGATGTTTCCTGGCAGAGATAAGGAGAGTCAACCATTCCTTCTATGCTGTAATATAATCTCATGAGTCATGAAGGACAAAGGCTTGTGTTGCATTGTATTCCAGAACTTATTCAAACAGCACCAGGTATGCTAACTTACAGCCACCTCTGCTCAAAGACCTGTTTATACAGCCTCAAGATAGAAAAATAACATATTACAGTAATTGCCATTGAACTCTGCTCAGAAACACTCTGCATTCCCTAAAGATCAGAACTTGATTTCTACATCAAATTCATGACAGGGAGGTATTTCTTATTTTAGTAATAATTTTCTCATAGAGATAGGCCTGGCCCCCTGCAAACAAATTCTCATTGGCTCAAACCTTGTCAAACACCATAAGATGAAGATAGATCTCTAGAATTAGACACAACTTGGAATTTGTTGCAAAGATTCTTTATTTTTAAAAAAACAAAATCTCAGCTGGGCACGGTCCCTCACGCCTGTAATCCAAGCACTCTGGGAGGCCGAGGCAAGTGGTTTGCCTCAGCTCAGGAGTTGGAGACCAGCCTGAGCCAGAGCAAGACCTCATCTCTAAAAAATAGCAGGGCGTTGTGGCGGGCGCATGTAGTCTCAGCTACTTGGGAAGCTGAAGCAAGAGAATTGCTTAAGCCCAAGAGTTTGAGGTTGTTGTGAGGTGTGACACAATAGTACTCTGTCGAGGGTGACAAAGTGAGACTCTGTCTCAAAAATATATAAAAAAAATAAGAAAGGAAATCTCTTGGAATTTATTCCACTAGTTCACTGGTTGGCACCAGTTTATTCTAGATTTAACCTCACTAGACATAAGCTGGGACTTTCCAAAACTAATATGATATCTAAAGTAAATGTAGTTGGCTATAAGTACATAAAGATCATTTTCATGTTTAATGTTATATTAAGGCACTTATATCTATGCCTTCTTCTTAAAAAAAAAAATGTTCTTTTGATAGTTCATCTTATTCCAAGAAGATCCTAAATTGTATTTGATAAAGACAAATAAGGAATTATAAATATTTTTGCTCTCTGCCAAGGTTTCTAGTTATATTTCTTTTACTGAGTATTCCAGTCTTAGTTCTCACCCTTATTTTGGTCCTTAGGCTTTGTAGAAGGAACTTCCCAAGGTCAGTGTGATTATTATTCTCTCTTATGTACCACCAATGTTTATTTTTAATTTGAGGCTGGTAAATAAAGCTTTAATAGGGTTTTAATGGCATGTTGGACACACTTCAGGGTCCAGAGACGTGGCATCATATTCACGAATGTCATTATCTAGATTAATTATCAATAGTGGACAGATATCATTAGTGCAATGTGAAAATGAGAGCAATTGTAAATGAAATTTTCTAGGCAGAGAGGCCAGAGCAAAACAACATCTGAGTTTCAACTCTTTAGTATTTCTGAAATCTTTTTATTTTAATTATGTTTTATGATGTGTATATGTTTTGTTGCTGAGAATATGCCACAAATAATTCCAGACAGGAATTTTAATTAGTTATTTTAATTTCTAAGGTCAATTTATTCTCCTTAAAATGTTAGACATGTGTCTAGGTACCCTGGATTATAAGAAGAAGAAAGAAAACATTCTTCCTGGAACTTTTTTTTTTCCCCTGAATTTTACTGTGCTCACATAAATAAATAGTTGAAATGTATTACAGCATGTTCTTTGCATAATTGACAAAATATGCTTATAAGAAGGTCCAGTTTCAAAGTTTTTAATAAGTAACCAAAATAGGTAAAGAAGAAAACAATTTTAAAGAGAAAATATTTTATTTATCCATCAAGTGTTTCTGTATTCTATAATAGCTAACAACAACTTACATAGCAATTTTGAAGAATGTGTGTTTACTTTTTAATATGCAGGTCAATTTTGAAACAAACTATGTTATGGTTCATTATTTCTTTTACAAGGTGACAGCCTCTTTTCTGATTCACTAAGGCAAGTTTCAACTTACTCAGCTTATTGATGTTGCTGGGAGGGCTTCATCTGTCTGCACAAACTTTTTGTTTCCTGATTTTTAGGTATCTCGAAAATTATAAACCACATAATATAATTAGCATGTATACTTTTATGATATTTGCACAATAGTAAATAATGTCAGTTTGTGGGAAAAATTCTAGGAATTTAGAGAGTAAGTAACATTATTAGGCTTATTTGGGGGTTTTAATACAAATATACCTATTCAATTTTGTCAAATCTAAATTGCCTCAAATACAAAACACATCATTACTTTATGGGCTTCATTGGAAAGGAAAAAATATCTAAACCATAACTTTTAGTTTTAGTGCTGAGCTATAGGAAAATATAATTTCTCCAAAGGCATTTTAAATGGCAATTATACTCAGCATGTGCACTTTTAACAATGCACACAACTCATTTGAAGGGGTGACATTCAGGGGAGTAGGCATGACCAAGTTTAATCACAGGCAGGGAATGGCAGGCATGTCATCTTTGTTGTTTGAAAGTGATCATAAGATCAATTTCAGAAGTTCAGAGACATAAAAATGAAAACAAACAGAAAAAGATCTTAGTAGAATACGGCATTTCAAATCCTCACTTCATCCCTGCTCTCCTTTGTGCTTAAACAAGCTACTTTAATTTTTCTAAGAATTAGTTGTTTTCATTCTTAAAATTGTGATGTCACAATAAGGGTGCCCACCCTGTGATGTTGTGAAAATGGATTAAAGTCAAACATGGCCAAACTCCTAGCTCAGCCAGGCAAACTTTGAACAACAGCCGCCACCACCAAATACTGGACTCCTGCTCTGCAACCTACTAGACTGTGAGCTTGGAAAAATTATTTAACCTGATTGTGTACATAGGAGGATTAATGTCTTCATATGATTTGAATAAAGTCTGTGTCTAGCTTAAGCAATTATACTCTTTGCTGTTTATTTTAACTGGAGAATGTTCCTCTTACAAAGGATAGCTAGGCGGAATGCCCCTGGCATGTAGAGTATTTCCACACTGAAAATCCACGTAGAAAGATGTAGCTTTCAGTTACCTTTTCTGCTGTCTCAAAGAAAAAGACTAGACAGTAATTTGGGAAACTTTTTTTTCTCTTATGCAATTTAGTGAGACATTCAAGTATGTTAAAGTGGTTGCAAATAAATATATATTTTATATTTGCTCCTTCACTTTCTCTTACAGTGGCAGTGATTGCTTAGAAAGAATGAAAAAATCATGTTTTTTTAAATTAGAAAATAAATTATAACTCTTTAATATGACAAAGTATACTTGGGCACTACACAATAGAAGATCATACTGGGTTATGCAATTAAACAGTAACAGCACTTTCTGAAGAGTTTTCCTTTTTGTAGTTTGGGTAATTTCTGATGAAGTGCTTCTTAAAAATGCACTCTTTTAAGTTCAAGGCTACAGATCACTGAATACAGTGCCAAGAAAATTAAATGTGTGCCCAACTAGCAAAATGCTATAAGTGACTTTGAAACCCTCTAGAGAACGCATCAGTCAGCAACGTGCCATTAACTCAGCTCAAGTTTGGCATCTTGGCCTTTTATGAGAAAGAATTTTGAGGAATCCTAAGGTTTTGAAGTGATAGTTCTACTTTGGTAACAGAACTGAGGTGTTTATGAGGCCACCTCGTTTAACAGTGTCTCTTTTGAATCTAATGAGTTCTCAAATATGCGTCAAACTGATCCTAGACTCACTCAGTCTTCATAGAGCTCGGGCTTTAGAAAGCTCATGACATCCTAAGATTGCTAAGTAATGATTTCTTAAAATATAACTTTTTCAGGGCATTTTAGATTTCACCAGACCTCCAAAAAGGACTTTGAATGCAAAAAGGAAAATAAGTACTTGAGCCTAATCTCTAACTTTGTAAACTAATAATTGTTGCCAACTTCAAAATTGCATGTTGTACAGCCTCAGAATGTTATTTTAATTCCCATTCATTGGTGAAAAATCTGCAGTCAGAAAAGTAAATTACCCTAAATCCAAAAGCTAGTAAGTAGTGGATCCAATTGCTGAACCAGACAGTTTCTCTCCAGAGAAAAACTCTTCTCTCTCTATCTTTCCTGAAAAATAAGTCTGATGTGAAGAAAAGATCTCTGACAAAGGGATTAGAAAATGCTGGATTGAATTCCAACTCTAGATTGTCTATTAATGATAAGAAGAGTTAAATTTTGAGTCTGTCAAGTATTCCTTGAGTGCCTGCTATCCAGGGTTGCTGGGTTTAGCAAGTAAAAATACAGAACACTCAGTTAAATTTGAATTTCAGATAAACAATAAAGTATTTTTAGTATAAATATTTCGTGGAACACACTTCCACTCAGAATGTACTCATTGCTTTTCTGAAGTATGAAATTAACTAGGAGTCTTGTGTTTTATGTGGCAACTCTATCATGTAGAATAAAGGGGCATAAAGCATCAGAAGGCAGATTTTCCCTTTCTTCTAGGAATTTATAATCCTGAGAGACACGGATCACAAACACAGGAAACATTGTAAGGTAAAATTGCCCATTGAAGTGGGTTGCTGTGACTCGTAAAGTCTTTCTTCCCTCACCTGTCATCTTCTTCTCATTACCGATGCAGCCTACAGATCTGGCACATCTGCCTTCTCAGTGGAAAGTAGGACAATGCCGATCTTCTATTGTCTACTTTGTTGATTAAAAAAATATGAACAGATTCAAAAGCTGTTTAAAGTGGATCTGTCAGAATTTTCCTGTAGTTGGAAAAGATCAAAGATTACTCTGAAAGAAAAATGGTCATAAAATTCAGTAATGCCAAAGGGGGTATGGTCTCCAAAGAAGGATTCGGGAGGTTTTAGGCAGCATGTGGCCTGCATGGAGGACTTTAAAGTCCAGTATACATATATCTAAAATAATCGAAAGGTTTTCTGGAGAACACATGTTAATTACAACTTTAATTGTATAACAACAGTAAAATAAAACAGTTTTACTGTCTTCTCTGGTGAAATCTCCCTTGTTTACCTTTTTAAATTGGTGGCATGTACACTGGTGTTTTTCTGTATGGATCTGATGAAATTCAAACTGTTTGTCTATACTGGTCCATATAGGCATTGGTGCAGAGATCTGCAGTCACTTGGAAGAGATTGTACGTTTTCCTCAAGGCAGAGACATAGTTCTCATTCTATTAATAGAAGCTGTTGTTCAATGGGGGACAAACATATTTCAAAGTGAAAATTTAAGTTTTAAGAGTCTTGGTTTTTGCAAATATGTATTTGGTTACTTCTTTGCATGGAAATTCAAAATCATTCTGTTTAAAATTTTAACACTGATAAAGTACCTATACCAGGTAGGATATGTTATGTCAGTAACTCCAAAACTCAATGATTTGATAGAGCAAAAGAGTCTTTCTCTCTTTGGTTTGATATGAGTTGGTAGGTTCTTTTCTCATCATAGTCAGTCAGGGGACTCCGAGTGACAGAGCAGTCATTATCTTGATCATCATCAGGTACCACACAAGAAAGAAAAAGAAAGTTCTGGAGATTCTAGCATCACTAATCATATGCTTGTTGTAAAGTTACACTCATCATTTCTCCCAAAATTCATTGACCAGGACTAATGTCTAGGTCCCATGAAGTCACAAGGAGGCAAGGTAGTAGTTATGATGCTGCCACAGTCCTAGAATTTGAAAATTGAAAACTATTTGCTAACAGTAGTAAGAACAATCATAGTACCCATTATTATTTCCTTTTTTTTGATATTGTAAAAAGTGCTGAATGGTTTAGGAAATACCCTCACAAGTTAAATTTTTAGTGGGTAGAGTTAATCGATGAGATGAATGAAAATCAAAAGGGGTCAGCAATTTTTTAGTACCACAGCTACTTAATATATAAGGTGATATATTGTACAGGATATTAAAGTGACAAATAATCACTTTTTGATCCTGTCCAGCAAAAACACAAATACAATCATGTTTTGTGCCAGGAACTATCCTGGGCTATAGGAATATAGTAGTATATACAATAGACACACCTTTTGCCCTGTGAGATTTAGATAAGGGCGAAGATATTATTTCTCATTCACTGACTGTATAGAATCTATATAATCTAAACGATACATAAGTAAGAATAAACCTTAAATGTATAAAAAAAAAGAGTACATAAAACATGCCAGAATCTAAGAAACATCAGGAGAATGAAGCAACTTCAATGTAAGAATAGAAAAGGGAAAAATGAAGGAAAAAATGACTTGAGTATTTTCTTATACCAGGGTCAACACCAACGATACTTATTTAAATATGTTTAGATGATTCACTGTGTTGGTAAGATAAAACACACTTACAGAGTCAGCAAAATTCAACACTGTACATCACTCTTGAGCAGAAAGTTGTTTGCATAAATTGTATACACTTCCCAATTAAAACCAATAGAAAAATAGAACATAATCAGATAGAAGTGGATAGATTTGGGGATATATGTTTGAATTGTTTCATATTTATAATAGCTAGCATCTAATTATCAAAGAGTGTTCTAGATGGCTATATTCATTAATCAAATCAATATAGTTAATAACTCCCTTACTCGTAGAAATTAGTTTTAGTACTACAATAGAAATAGTCCCTTATTTGATCCAATTTTACAGATACTGAAACAGATTCCAACTAAAACAAATTCCCCAGGTAAATCATAGCAACACCTTTTGGTTAATCATTGCTATGTTTGCATAGTAATTACCTTGTTAAAACATAAAAAAATCATAAAGTGCTAAAAAGACTAACAGATGAATTTTAACTCCTTTTTGAGACAGAGTCTTACTATGTTGCCCTTGGTAGAGTGCTGTAGCATGTTCACAGCAACCTCAAAGTCTTGGGCTTAAGTGATTTTCTTGTCTATGCCCCCCAAGTACCTGTACTATAGGCACCCCCCACAACACCTGGCTAGTTGTTATTGCAGTTGTCATTGTTGGTTAGCTGGTCTGGGCTGGGTTCGAACCCACCAGCCTCAATGTACGTGGATGGCACCATAACCACTGTGCTATGGGTGCCAAGCCCTTTTTGTGACTTTTTAAAAAAATAATTAATTTGTATACTAAAATGACAGACCAGTGAATTTGAAATAGGACTTTTAAATATAGGGGGAAAGTAGCTTTGAAAATGGATAAATAAAAAGTCTCTTTATATACAGTTTTGTTCACTTACATTGGCCCAATTCTGAAGTAAAGCTAATGTGTTCAGGCAATAATAACAGAGTGACAAAGAGTCTAGCTTAACATAGGAGGCATTATTTTTTGGGAGATGAATCCTTGGAGAAACTCTAAGAATAATACTCAATTCAATTTTTAATGCTGTGTAAATCCAATGCTAACAGCAAAGACTACTGTTCTTTCTCATTCTGTTTTTCCTATTTCTCTAATTATGAAGTGGAAAATAAAATTATTTTTCAAGTGTTTGTCCATTAAAATGAAAAAAAAAAAACTTTTAAAAGAAGTATGTATAGTCAATTCCTTCCCTTCCCCAAATTTAATGAGTATATATTCTAGAAACCAGCTATATACAATGAAAGCATTCATCATTCTCAGGTGGGGGCAAAAAGAGAAAAATAATGGGAAAATGCAAGGAGGAGCAGACTGCAATGAAGAAAAAAAGTTGAGCAGGAAGGAAGATAAAGCTTGAGAAACAGATGAAAACTGCAACTCTTGAGGGGTCATATACATTATTCCAGGTCTCCCCTGATCTATGTGTTATATGATTAGCTTGCTTATCTCAGGTACTACTTTGTCTAACTAATTCAATGCTTATCTCTTTAAATTTATTAGGTAAACTTAAAACTGGTTAAGCTCTCTGAACCACATTAGTCTGATTCAACAATCTGATTCACTGAATCGGCTCAGAATATCTTAAGTATTCTCATTATTTTCCCATTAATTTCTTTTCAAATTGTGACTGTACCATTTGTCCTTTAGAAAGCACCTCATTCATTCTTCTCTCTCCATTTCCTTATCTCTTGTTTAGAAGTAGTATTCCCAGAGCTAACTGTAGCTTTCTTAACCTTCAAGACTTCAATGTAATTCCTTCTAGAAAGCATTCCCTAACATGAACTAAAACTCCATTTGCCACATTACATATACCTAGAGCACCCCAGCCTTTCTTTGGAGATGTTCATCACTGTTGTAACTATTTGTTTAGTGCACACTTCTCACTAGACTAGAGTTCCAAGTTATCCAACCATTGACTATTTTGTTTGCTGTTGTATTTTCAGGATCCAGCATGATCTGGTCCATAAGACTGATATATGACAAAAGAGACATGAGAATATCAGGTCCAGTTTTTCACATGGAAATTGAATCAAGACTTTTTTCTGCTTAATTTTGGTGGAACCTTTAAAGGCAGAAAATAATATATTCAATGTTAGTCCACCACTGGAGAATACAGAACATGCTAAGAATTATAAAACTGATCTTTCAATCTCAGCCACCCTTTCTGCTCTAGAAAGTAGTGAGATGGGAAGATTCAAGAAGAGAAATGTATTTGGAAAACCTTATCAGAATTCTGTGCTTTCTATTCTACCCTCACTCTGACCCATGGAAGTTGATCATTTCCCCCACATCCTAAACCAGGTGAGTAGAAATGTAAGGCATATTTATCTGCTGAAGTTTGAAAAATATTCGGAGAATATCTAAATCATTACTTATGCATCATTTGAGACATCCACTTATCACCAAATTTGGAACTGCAAACAACATATCCAACCCTGAGCTTTCCTCTCACTTTCCACTACTTTGTACTTCTCCATAGCACTTATTACTTTCTTACATATTTTCATTTATTAATCATTTTTATTTCTTGGTTCCTTCCTTGTTAGAATGTATGAGGTCAGACAATTAACTTTATGAACTCATCCTAGAAAAAGTATTACATACCTCATTGCTGAATATTGCTATAATCACCTTCAAGTACTCCCCTGGGAAGCTGTGCACTGATGCCAGCACCTAGTCCACGCTTCAGAACAATTTTGGAACTCTTTTTCTGGAATGGCTTTGAGAGGTGTCCATTGTATGAAGTCTGACAATTAAGTTTGTGAACTCATCCTGGAAAAATTGCTTTGAATGCTGGACTAGACTCTGACATTGGTGCATAGCTTCCCAAGGGGAATACTTTGAAAGTGATTATAGTGATATTCAACAATGAGGTACATAACACATTCTAGGATGAGTTAGCAAATTTAATTGTCTGACTTCATAATTTGGATAAGGATTCTGAGCATGAATGATTACAGTGTGCTGGATATTAACTGTTTATTAGTTGGAAAGTGGATACTTCTTTGGCAAATGGAAGGTGAATTTTTTGTTTATTATCAAAAAGTAATCAAAGAGGCTATGGGATCTCTCTATCATCTATTCAGAGACAGAAAATCCTGAAAGACTAAAATTCATAAAATAAAGGGGGAAAAAATTTAGATGAATCATGACTGACAATTTTCAAGGAGTGAAAAAAGACATTGGTTTACAGATGTAGAAAGTCAAGCAGAATAAACAAAACTAACTCAAGACTAGACAAATTCCAAATTCAAGGAACTGCAAAACACCAAAGGAAAAAATTAACACGTTATTGGCAAAGTAGAAGAAAATTGACATGTAATAGATAAAGACCTATGATGTAGATGCATATATTTTCAAAATCCTAATGGGGCATTACAAATCACTGTCAAAAGATAGCACTATTCAGTAAAATTGTTTTTCTTTTTAAAGGGAAAGAAGTAATGATTAGCTTCTCAAAGATCATCCTTTAACCTGAAAGTTTAGTACAGTACATGTTTCCTGCATGGTTTGTCTCCCTAGTCATTGTCCACAGGACTCTGAGAAGTTGTAGGAATATGCAGGTGCAGATGCAAGGCCCAGCTTCATCTCCAACATTGTGGAAAGGGACTGTACATCATGGGGTGGAGCCCTATGCTCCTCTACGTGACTTGGACAGAGCCTGGGTAGAGTGACTTCCCAGGGTATCCATGTTGGAAAGTAAAATTGTTTGGTGATAATTGATTCTTTATATAAAAAAAGAAAAAGAAAAGAAAATGGAATTATTTCCTCACACCATACACATAAAACAATTCCAAATAATCAAAGGGCTTTAAAAAATGCATGCAAATATTTAAATCCTTACAGAAAAACATCAAAGAATATAAAAGATATTTTATCCCTTATATTAAAAGATATTTTCTAAATTAAGATTACAAAATTTCTACTAATTACAAAATTTTACAAAGTAGATAAATTTGATCACTTAAAAATTAAGAACTCTGTCACCCAAAAAGCACATTAAGAAATTTAAAAGACAAGCATACACTTGGAAAAATTATTTAAAGTGAATTAATAAATAGGCTATAAAGATATATAAAGGAAACTTATAAGTCACTCAAAAAACACAACCCCATAGAACAATGTGCAAAAGATATGAAAAGAAAGAGAAAATCCAAATGAGACATAATTACACAAATAATTGTTCAACCTTATTTGAATCAGAGGTAAATAAAAAGGTATAATTTTGAATCCATTAGATTGCCAAATATAAAGCCTAATAACAGAAAATATTAAAAATTGTGTATATTAATGAAAGCACATGTGCACAAAATTTGATATTATCTTTGAAAGCTAAGTATTTTAATATTCTATGACCCAGAAATTCCACTTCAAGGTATATGATAAAATCAGATCTTTAACATGTATACTAAGCTTCCTAATGTAGCACTGTTCATACGATCCAGAAATTCCATTTCAAGGCATATGCTAAAATCTGATCTTGAACAGGTATACCAAGCTTCCTAATGTAGCACTGTTCATAGTAGTACTATATAAGTGAAAATAGTGTAAGTATTTGTCAACAGAAGAATGGGTAAATAAATGTTAGAGTATTTACACAAGATCAAATTTGGTAGTAGAAGTTAGGATTCTAGAACTATAGGTGAAAACATATGGAAGTGTGATGATTAAGTTTGCAAACTTCCACCATGCATTTATGTTGGCAGCACTGTACAAACAACTCAGTAAGGTTTCATAACCTTGATATATCAGTGTTTCACATTTGTATTTGTGTGAACATGTAGTAGTGTCTTCATCTGAACATGTAGCAGTATTTATATTTGTGTGAACATGTAGCAGTGTCTGGCATTCATTACTGTTTTGTGTTTCTCAGACTAGAGAAAATGTCACTGATGAAGAAAAGTCAGGGAAGCTACTTAAATGTGAGCTGACAAAAATATTGCAAAATTTAATTGAATTATGCATCAAAATCATTTGCTGACTGTATGAAGCATAGTAGACCAAGAAACCATTGATGGAGAAACAGGAAAATCTTAACTGAAAATCTTGGCCAGCAACTCATGGCTCTTGCATCACAACAATGTACTAACTCACATGGCACTGTCTACAAGGGAGTTTTTAACCAGAAAACAGATAAAAATGTTGGAACATCCTCCCTACTCACCTGATCTGACCTCCAGTGACTTATTTTTTTACCTGAAGATAAAAGAAATACAGAAAAGAAGAAATTTTGATGACATTCAGGACATCAAAGGTAATAAGACAATAGCTTTGATGCCTAGTCTAGAAAAAGAGTTCCACAATTGTTTTGAAGAGTGAATGAGGTGCTGGACTTGTTGCATAGCTTCCCAAGCAGAGTATCTCGAAGGTAACCATAGTGACATTAAGCAATGAGGTATGTAGCACTTTCTCTAGGATAAGTTTGTAAACTTAATTGTCAGACCTCCGTATGTCAGTCTTAAAAATGTTGAGTAAAAATGTTTCAGAAAACTATACACATATGCATAGGTATATATTCATATGCCATATATGTATGAAGATGTATGTAGGATATCATTTTTAAAGAAGACTTCAAAGATAGTATTTAAAATCCTTGCATACCTGAACATACCATTTGAAAATAAAGAATCTAAAACAAAATTAAGGTAATAGATGCCTCTGAAAGTGAGCCAGCCAGATGTGGTAAATGAAAAGAACAACTAAGTGAAAGATGTGGTACTATGTACTTCTCGGATTGGTTGATGGGTTCTTTCTTATTATGTTTATATTGTAACAGCTATTCTTCTGTCAGTCTCAATTACTAAATTGAAGAAGAAAGCCTTAAAAATCATTTACACCAGAGTGCACTAAGATTTATGAAAGAAGGAAACAAAGTGCTATGCTAACAACTCTAAGGAGGGACCCAAAGGAATCCTAAATGTTTACTGGAAGAGTGGGTACTTGGACTAATTCACCACCAATGAGAATGTGATTGTTTGCTGGAAAGAAGAGGAGAGTTCTGGTGATATTCCAGGAAGAAGCAGCAACATCCGCCAAGAAAGGGAGGGCAAGGAAAGCAAAAACTGTTTCAGGAATTGCTGTTGGTTAATTTGTGGGTAGAGAATGTAAGGTAAGTGTCGAGACAGCTGAGGGTGGAGCAGTAGCGGGCTCCTTACCATAATGGGTTTTTAAAAAATCCTGCTCTGACTTCTTATCTATAAGAATTCATTTAATGTATCTAAGCAAGGGAATAGCAATAATAAATTCACACATGAATCCTGTAAAGCTACAATATTAGAATAAATAATCTAGAATAAAGCTGTTTCAACATCAATATCAGAAGAGAATAGGAGACCAATTGTACAATATTTGAAGTGACAAGTCTGGAAAAGGGGAGAGCGTGTGAAAGGTTAAGCATCCTGATAATGTAGAATTCTTGTACCTGAGCTGAACAAGCTATTGACCTCAGCTTGTTATGAAAGATCTAGAGAGAAAGCACATTTTAGGTCACTGGGTAGTGACCCAATTATTTAAGCACAGCAACCATGAAACCAGTTAGGCTGTCACTGCCTCTCAAAAAGAAAGCTCAGCATTTTGGAAGGAAAGAGCCTCCCTGCATGCCCAGGAAGATCAAAGATAAATGGCAAAAGGGTGCACTAAGGCAATGTCAAACAAAGTTTCAATTTATGACGCTTTTAAAAGACGTATGACAATCTTACTGTGATGAACATTGAAATGTGACCATGTTTGCTGGCAGGATTGCTTTGTGATGGTTTTTTCCCTCCTTAACAGTAAAAAAATACTAAACAAATCAAATGCAAATTTGGGCATACAGTATATATTCTTTGCCACAAATATATTAATACCCTGTCTCCCTAAAATTACCTATTAAGTCATCCTTGAGTGTCTTAAATGAAAGAAGCTAAGTTTTTGCAATTCTTTGGGGAGTGTGCCTTTAATTCGTGGTTCCAAAATAATTTTTGGTTTCTTGTCTCTTCTAATTTGTGATTCAAAATAGATATCAAATGTTGGAATTGCCAATTTTTTACCAATTACATTTCTATCTAGTAGACATGTGATCTACTCTTAGGTTATCATTCTCACATTTCATATTAGGATTTAAACAAACTCTATGCCAAAGGGGTAAAAAAAAAAAAAACTGTTACTAACATCAGTCAGAATGTTGGGGCTGTATCAAGCAGAAAAATGGAGAGCATGAATAACTATATTACAACAGACAGAATACCCTATGGCAAATTGGTTTAATGGATATTGAGAGCTAAAAGAGAACTTTGTGTGCTTGGAGACAGTAATGACAGCAAACACTCCAGCACTGAGGTTAAAAGGGCAGAACAGCAGAATTTAGAGTTTTTAGAATTTAGAAGCTAAGAGGAAGGGCTACAGAAATTGGGACTCAGAGCCCTAAAGAGAGGGGACAGCACAGGTGGTGCTGGCTTGTGTGAGGAGGTTCCCAGCCCAGCCTGTTCTGGGACTAGTAAAAGAAGCTAGAAACTTTCACCAATTTCTACAGGAATCAAGTGGTTGATGAGTGAAAAGCACTTGCTAACTAATTCTTAATGCATCAGCAAATAGGTCAGGAAGGACCATCTCCCTTCTGCAGTCTACTGTCTGCCAGTACCATCTCCTGATGAAGGAACCAGCCTGAAAGAAAGAAATCCAGTTTGCAAAATCTCAGTCCAGGCACCACAGACCTGAGTAGACAAGGGTAGTTTTGTAGCTGAGAGACAACAGCTTCATAACCAGCGCAGGAGACTAAGTCCGTGCTCTGTCCTCATCAGAGCCTGCAGTATAAACAACTGCTTGGGACTGCCGCTGCCCTGTTTCTGCTCATTGTTTACATTTAGATCTTACTTCCACGTCTGCATTGAAACAGGAATATTGCATAGATAGAGTCTGGTGATACAGGAGGTGAAATTATTAAATTCTGAAGCCCCTGGCATTTGGTAATTTGAAACCAGTCATGTAAGGAATAGTAAATGAATAGACAGAGTCTGGCTTTAAAATCATGATTCATTAAATGCAACAATTCCAAGGAAATCTAAATTCTAATTTAATCAAAATGTCTGTTATAAATTAGCTGGGGGAAGGGGCTTTCTCTTTGTCAATCAATCAAGCAGGAATATTTAATTTCATTAGCAAAGTATTGCTCAACATTTGCTGGAAGGACAGTGTATTAGGTTAAATTATGAAATCACTGTTGTTATGGGTCTGAACTGGTCTATGATCAGCAATTTCATGATTCAACCTGTCAGTTTTACTATAATACGCCAGCCTTGGATCCACTGTACACCTCATCCAAATGTGAAGTAGGCCTCAGAGTAAGTGGGCTTCTGAAGAAGCTTGAGTTGTGATTAATAGTATAAAAGATTTTTTTGTAATAACTTGATTTTATCTTCTCTTACGGCCAGATAATGAATCATTAGACTTATTGAAAAAGAATTACCTGGGAAAGCCCAAGTATAGTGGATAAGAACTCAGATTATTGAGTCAAATATAATATATTTGCCTAAATGCCTCCTATAATATTATCTAACCCTTGTACTTGAGCATTTTATTTAACTTATTCGAGCATTTGTTTCCTTATATATAAAATATAAAATTATTATGTAACTATCAGGGCTGTTAAGGGGTTAAAATATAAAATATTTAAGATAATTAACAGGGCTTGTCAACTGTTAATTTATAAATTAAAGTAAATGACGCTCTATTTCTTTTCTTTCTTTTCTTTTTTTTGATGAGACAAGAGTCTCACTATTTCTCCCTTGGTAGAGTGCTATGGCATCACAGCTCACAGCAACCTCAAACTCTTGGGCTTAAGCAAATCTGTTGCCTTAGCCTCCCAAGTAGCTGGGACCATAGGCACTGGTCACAATGCCTGGCTATTTTTTGTTGTAGTTGTCATTGTTGTTTAGGCAGCACAGGCCGGTTTTGAACATTTCAGCCTCAGTGTATGTGGCTAGCACCATAACCACTGTGCTATACTCACGGAGCCTGGATTTTGTATTTTATTCTCCCTAAAAAGAGATAAATAGTATTTGTAGCTAGAAGTATAATATAGTTGTCATGAGTATTAAATGAGTTAACATACATACAGGACTTAGAATAAATGATTCCTATGGCACAATAAATGCCAAAGATCATTTTTCTTATAAAAGTGATTGATATCATTAGAGGTATGATTATTACTACTACTGTTATTCTTATTATTTTGTTATGTATGTTAATATTTGGAGCTTTTTCCTTCAACTTCAAATCAATGGTTACACCCTGATGACAAAATATATATTAGAGTTCTGTGTATTATTCACACACTAAATATGTTTGTGTGTGTGTGTGTGTGTGTGTGTGTGTGTAGAGAATAAGTTATGAGATCGAGGGATTCTTTGGTGATAGTTCTTACCCTATCTGTGATTTTTCAAAACTCTGACTGAAAACACCATATTTAAAAAGGTAAATCCATACTTTATGCAATATTATATTTCTCTCAAAAGCAATTTGAATCTGTGGTATTATCAGTTTGACATAGATTACTCTTCATCTATTTGGAGAACTAACGTCATCAAGCCCAGTAGAAAATGATAAACTACATCATAATCATGTAACTGAGGAGCTGGAAAAGGTCTTAGAGATCCAGTGAAGATGGAATTCAGTTTGTACAGATCAGGACACTGAAGCTCAGAGAGATGAAATGAACAGGTTGGATTGACTCTTTTTCTGAAAGAACTGCAGAGGTTAAATATCTTCAGCATAGCCCTCAAAACACTACAAAATCCCTAGCGCAAGACCATTTTTCTTGTTTGGTAATGCTTTTGGAAATGAAGGACCTTATTTCCTAACAACGCAACTCATTTTATTTTATATAATTTCATAAAAGAAAATTATATTGAACCGAGTGTCCTTTTAACATTCTTGAAGCAACTTCTTGCTGATCTTCCTAGCACTTGAGAATCAAATTTCATTCCTTCATCCTTATGAGAGCATCTCTATGTTTATGTATGTTGAGGGAAGTAATAAGGAAAATTAGTAAGAGAGATTGTTCTAAAAAATGCTGTCCCCAAAGTCGGTCTAGAAGACGTCCTACAGCACAATGCTGCCTTAGATAATGACATTGCCACAAACGAGTCTTCCCTAATGTGTCTCTGCCACTTCTGCTTCATTACTGTGGCTCCTTTTCATAATTTCCACAGCACCAGTTTTTTACTTTATGTCAAAATCAGCAGATAATTCATTCCTGGCTTCGTTCTACTCATTATAGACCCAAAAATCTATCTAATGTTTTATTTCTCACATTTGTTCAGCTCTAAGTATTTCAGCCAGCTTCTCTTTCTCTACCTCCCTTCCACCCTAATACCTTTGTCTAAATTTATGTGATTCCTTAAAACATGTAGTCGTATAGATGTTCATCAGGCTTCATCAAAAGCTATTTTCAAGGCTATGAATTTCACTTATTGTCATATAATTGTCAGTATTATTAATACGTTCTGTGTTTATTGTCATGGACTTCCTTGCTACAAACTTAGTTTGCAATGCAAAGAATAATGCTGGCAGATACGTGTGTGTGTGCACGCATGGATGTGTGTGTGTTTTTAACACATGACCTCCACATTAACATATCACTGCATGTAGCAGGTTTTGCTGAAGAGAAAATAAGACATCTAGAAGAATTTCTGAGCTATACTTCTAACATTTGTCTTTATCACTGAGTACATTTTTGATGAAAGTATACAATGATAGCCCTGGCAAACGTCATTTGCACTTTTCAGTAAAGGAAGAAGTCTGCGAATTGAAGAATGGATGTTATCCTACATAAACACTCAAAAAAAAAAAAATCACTCTTGTTGCATTTGGTTAACATATAAGTTTAGGAAGTATGGAATAATTTAGTATTTTCTAAGGTTTTTGCTAAAAATATTTAAAGTTCACTTAAAACTGAGGAGTACAAACGTTCTTTTGTGTGTCAAATTTTGACCTATAATGGTAAAGGCACTAAAGTGCATAATGGAGAAATAACTATGAAAACTTCTCCTCTTTTAGCAGGAAATTTACTGCTAATTCCCAGGTACCCTAATGGAAAGCAAAAATGTTCAATGGAGTAAACAGAGAAGGGTAAATTAGTTCTTGGGCAGAAACAGACCTAATTAAAAGGGCTTTTCAATAAAACAATAAAATGTTTTAAAATAGATTTTTTTTTTTAGATGTTAAAAATAAGCAATTGATTTACTTCATTTTTGCAAATAGAGTAAAGAGGCACACTTCATTCTGGGGCCATGCAAGATTTCTTCCTCTTGGTTCTGTTGTGTAAAATTAGAGGATTATTTAAAGAGAGAAGTGGAGGCTTGGAAAGACAGCAGAGACCAAAATCATGAGACATTTCACGAAGCAGCTTCCTTGGGGTTAAAGACAAAAGCCTAGATTCACAGGCCTTCAGTACAAAGGATCTTTATGAATAACCATTACAGTCATATATAAATTTGCTTTTAGCTTTCAAATGTATTTGTCCCTTACATGACCCATATGGGAAAACTACAATTTTTCAAGTGAAAGATAGAATTGTTTTTGCTGAAACAGAAATAAATGGAAGGCCAGAATTCTGTCTGTTCAGATTCATCTCCCATCTCCAAGGTGAACTTAAACTCTTTCTGTGACTCTTAGTGGGACAGTTTAAAAACTATAAATCTATGCTCATTTCTTTATTTTATAGTTGAAGAAACTGAAGGCTTGACTGAGTGACTTGGTCAAGGTCACATGGGTAGAGACTGTGCCAGTACTAGAACCCTTTTCTTTCAAGCAAATCATCAGAGGCATACGTATAATCCTAACCCTCTGTAACTTTGTGCAAACCATTTATTCAACGAGATCACTTCATAATTTCTTGAAAGTCAGATGGAAACTTTGAACCTTCTTTCTATCATGGACTTCCCAATTTCTTCTGATAGCTATTTTATCATTATGATCTAATTGAAACTTGCAGCCATGGTACAATCCCAGAGGGAGATAAGTAAAAGAAACCTGTCTATGAAAACAGGGAATATACATCAATGCAATCACATGCTGAGAGTAGATAGGATTAGCCACAGGGTCGTGGACACAGTAGAAGATAAAAATCCCTTTCCCAAAAGAATTTACGCTATCAGGAGACAAAAACAGTTTTATGTGAGAGAAGAAAAAACCTTTGTCGTTAAAGTGAATTTTACTGAATGTCGTTATGGTAGGATTTTATTGAAGGGAATGAGACAGGAAGGCTGCAGGAAATGTTCTACTTGAGACAAGCCTTGCAGATAGAATGACAGCTAAACAAAAGAAAATCAAGTACATCTTTTTGAACTTGAAGAATAGTATCCTAAAATGTGAGATGATAAATGAAGGAATAGTCCATAAACTAAATGTAGAGTGTTGCCTAGTGAATGACAATAAGTCTTATAGTTTGAAGGTGGAGATTACCAAGAAAGTGCTATAATTTTTCTACATTTTATGAATTTCTAATAATGTATGCATGAGTCCACCAATTCCCTTTTTATCAATTATAAGCATTCTTTTTCTTCTTTTTTTTTTTTTTTTTTTTTTGGCCAGGGCTGGGTTTGAAACCACCACCTTTGGCATATGGGGCCAGTGCCCTACTCCTTTGAGCCAAGGTGCTGCCCTATTATAAACATTCTTAATCAGCATTCAACTATTTTGGATTAGTCTACCTGGATAAATATCCCTGTATCTTCCCTCTTCATCAACATGGGTATTTGGAGAGCTTCAAAAACTATTCTAACATCTTCAAGATAGATTTAAATTTTACTTTTACTTGGATTCTTCCAACTAAATGTGAAATTTTTATGCTCAAGGTCACTTGTACTTGGCAAAAAACACAATGTCCTTAGAAAAGAGGCTTAAAAAAAGACTTAAAAAGATTTTTTAAAATTCAAATATATTTTACAAAATAATATCTTAATTATTTCAGGGTAAAAAAAGAAAAAGATAATTAAATTTCATTCAAATATATGCTTTTGTAAATTAAAAGCAAAATTTCTCAGGGGTAAATATGCTTTATGTTTTGAAAGACTCAATGTATTTTTTTAATAAGTCAGGCAATTTTGAACCCTGAATCAGCAAGATTTGCCCATTTTTATTTCTAATCTATTTACCATTGAATTTAAAAATATCTCCATTCTACCTTACTTGAATCTTACTTTAAGTACTGCATGGAGAAATGGAGCACGAAACATATAACCTCCTTTAAAAAAACCAAAAAAAAAAAAAAAACCCAAAAACTTTTTTTGGTTTCAATGTAATCTAATCAAAGTAGATAGGCTAAATGGGTAATTTTAGGACTACTTATTTCATACCAAAACATATACTATTTTAATTGCTTACTCTGAATTATTTAGCTAGTACATATATGTATTTTTCAAATCCAACAACTCTGAACTTTTCCTGTTTCTCTCCAAAGATTTATTTCACAAAAATACATTATTCCCATTAGTGTTTCCATAATAGAATCCCATCTGAAAACATAAAATAAAAAATCGTACCGTCACCTGAACATACGTTTTCCCCATATGACATTCAGACTGTGTCTATCATTTGCTGAGCACCACAGAGGCTTGTTGGAACGTCCTTCTCTACAAAGAATGTAAAAGTGCTATTGGTATTATGTTGTTCAATGATTAGAAGTTTTGCCATGAAGGCTATGTTAACCAGTTTGATGAAAATATTTCAAAGTGTATATAAAACCACCACATTGTACCCCATGACTGAATTAAGGTACACAGTGATGATTTAATTAAAAAAAAGAAAGTTTTTATTCCAACCAAAGATAAGTAGACCATTTTTTGAAGAAAAAATAAACTCTACACAAAGGAAGGAGCTTTCCTCCGTACTCATCATTTATTTGCATTCACATAGGCACTTACTAATTACCAAAATAGCCATTTTAAATTTTATTTTAATAGACATTTACTAAGAAACTATAATACATGAACTTTTAATTATATCTCATAAATTATTTAATGCCTTTCACAATGTGACAAGGTTAAACTTACAAACAGATATCTCCATAGTTCTTTCCTTTCCTTACTTTTCAATATGTTTCTTTGCAATATAAAGTGCATTAATTATACATTTTAATAACTGTTTTGTAGAATATGAAGATAAAAATATATAAGGCCTTTCCACTAGAGCCAAGAAATAATGTGACTATTTCACCAGGCCAAATAATTAAAAGAAGATAATAAATACACAAATAAGGTTTCTCTATCAATAAACTTATTGGTAAACAAGAAATGATTCACGAAAACATTTATAGATATCTCAATTCCGGGAGGTGCCTGTGGCTCAAAGGAGTAGGGCTCTGGCCACATATGCAGGAGGTTGTGGGTTCAAGCCCAGCCCTGGCCAAAAACTGCAAAAGAAAAAAAAAATCTCAATTCATACATTCTGATTTTCATGATGTACCCACTTTTGAAACACACAAAAATACTTCTAAGTTAGAAGTCAAACTAATGAAGTTCATCTTTAGAAGTCCATTGTATACAGGTATTTATGATTAGAGGCTTTTATTTCAGCAATAGTAAACAATTACTATCTTTTTTTAAACAATTATTTTATAACTTTGGATCTTATAATGTCCATGTGTATATACTATGAAGAATGAGGCAGGTTTTGGTCATTTAGCTACCACCACAAATGACAGAACACCTGCTACTACCTCTTCTTATTCCCAGGAGAGTGTCTATCTTTGATGTTGCTAAAGATCACATTACATAGAAGCTTCAGCAGTTGAAAAGGCCAGTGGAAAGCTGTAAACTGAAAGGTCACACCTGATGTATCTCAGAGAATGAAAATAGCTCAGTTGTTGCTAATTATCTTCCCTCTTGTCAAATCTACATGCTCTTGGAGAAATACTTGAAAGCTACATTTCATAAAATGAGATGGCCTAATCTGCTTTGAGCACATCTTCAGCACCGTCCTTGGCTGGACCCCGTTGTACTCCCCCTGGAGTACAGACATGGGGGTGTGCCTTATGAATTAGTGATATGTAAATATAGGAGTCTAAGAATTCGCTTGGTAAATTAGATGATTCAGGGAATGATTTATTTCTGATCCACATAGATGGGAAAGAAAAGTTTACCTGATTAAAAACAGAAAAAAATTAGGAAAAGAAATATTTCACTAAAATCTCCATGAGCCATTGGTGGCAGCAAACTCAGGAGACCTGAAAATGATAGTAATGGAAATGTTATAGTAACCTTGAGGTCCTACACACGGTGCCATTGGAACCCTGGCATGAACATCGGTAGGTAAGAGAGTAAGAAGGAGCTTAGCAGAAAATAATGGATTGCAAAGAAATAATCCTCAAAAATGTCTTAACATTTCTATGTAAAATAGTGTTAGTAGTTGTGTTTGGACAACAAACATAAATGTTGGCATTTGGAAAATACAAATATCTATTTAAAGGACAAACTCAAAACATATATAAAATGTTTATATGCCTAAGTAGAGTATACTTTTGTTATTTTTTTTGGGGGGGGGAGTTGTGTTTTGTTTTACTTTTGAGACAGTCTCACTCTGTTGCCCAGGCTACAGTGCCATGGTTTCAGCTTAGTTCACAGAAACCTCATACTCCTGGGTTCAAGCAATCATCCCTTCTCAATGTGCTGAGTAGCTGAGACTACAGGCACCCTCCATGACGCTGTGCTAATTTTTCTATTTTTAGTAGAGATGGGGTCTCACTCTTCTTCAGACTCCCCCTGTGGCACCTCAGAGTGCTAGGATTACAGGTGTGAGCCACCATGCCTGGCCCAGAGCATATTGTTACATACCTAGAATAATTTTTTTAAAAAGTTAAACACAGATGGGATGAGTAACTTTTCCAAGACTTCTGTCCACTTAGATCTGCAACTAGAATCGAAGTCTCTTCTATCTCTGAAGCGCTTTCATTATCCACCATAGTCTCTAAGAAATATTCAATTTTACAAGTATTTGTTAAACACTTCCTGTGTGAAAAGTATTAAACTTTGTACTTAAGTTACATTTCTGCATTAAATATTGCCATTTTATAAGAAACACAAATTCAAGGACCTCAAATTTTTCAGGTATGCAAAATAGCTTTATATAGTAATTTTGTTTTCCCCAACTATAAGATCACTCCCTATGATATTGAATCTTTTCCAGTAAGTAACGAAAGCATGGTGACAATCCAAAGATGAAATGCATAACAGGAAGAAAAAAGAAACAAATATGGATTCATATGTCAGCAATAGGGAATGCAGGAAATGCAAGAAATGGCCATGTAAAATACATTGTAAGATGGCACCAGACATGCATTAGAATGTGAACTTGCTTTCTCTCTAAAATGTGCCCTTTCATTGTTATCATGTACTTGCTAAATAAGAAATGTCCTTAATGCTGTGATATAAATTGTTCATTCTACCTTGGAAAACAGACGCTATTTAAACATTTATTTTAGCCTCTAATTTGCACTGGCAAGTGGGTATTCAGTCCAGAGAAACACAACCCTACCAAAATGGCATATAAAAACCATCTCATTGGTTTGCATTTTGGAGAGCAATGTGTCATCTTGATATTTGTTAAAATAAATATATTTTAAGGATTTTGACTACTGGAGTTTCTGTAATATTTAAAAACAATAATTTTGAACATATTTTGTGAAGTAGGTTCTTTATGCCTCTTAATCTTTTTACTAATTGTCCCTTAACTTCTCCTTAACTCCTCTCACTCAGCTTTCTCCATTTGTTCTCCTGAACTCCCCTTTCATTTTTAGTTCATGGTCTCTTTGTGATCAAGGCTTTTAAGAAATTTAGCACTCACCTTTTGTTGGCTAACCTAACCCTCAGTCTCAACTCCCTTTTTACTCCATTGACTCAAGTATAAGAGCTATGAAAGACAGGTCACATAGTTTTTTAAAGGAAGGCACAATCTAAAATTAACCTGGGCCTCTGTCCCCTTTATTTTAAACTAGAAGTGTTTTTGCTGGCATAATATTATTTTTATTTCAGGCCTTTTCTGATGTGGTCAACTAAGTCCATGAGATACAGTCACTATCTCTTCTATCTCTTTATCAAATGGCTATTTATTCATAACCTGAGTGTTCCCTTCAGAGCAATCCTTAAATTATTAAGTTATTTCTTTAATACTTTTCTTAGAAATTTCCTCAGATAAATGTCCAGTTTCATCACTTACACATTCTACCTTCCACAAAACACTACAACACAGTTCAAGCAACTTCTTTTCTACTTCATAGGATCATCTTTTGCCCAGTTTTTGATAACATGTTCCTCATTGATATTTGAGATTTTACTGAAATTGTCATAAAAGTCCGTATTTCTAGCATTTACCTCAGAAATCTTCTGACCTCTACCCATTAACCAGTTCCAAGCTTCTGTCCAATATTTAAGTATTTGTTACAGCAGCATCCCACTTCTTGGTACCAAAATCTATCTCAATTGGGCTGCCATAACAAAGTATCATTGACTGAATGACTTAAAATGTGTAGGTATAGAATTTAAAATTGGGGCAGCACTTGTGGCTCAGTGAGTAGGGCACTGGCCCCATATACTGAGGCTGGTATGTTCGAACCCAGCCCCAGCCAAACTGCAACAACAAAAAAATATCCAAGTGTTGTGGGCACCTGTAGTTCCAGCTACTCATGAGACTGAGGCAAGAGAATCACCTAAGCCCAAGACCTGGAGGTTGCTATGAGCTGTGATGCCACAGCAATCTACTGAGGGTAACAAAATGAGACTCTGTCTCTAAAACAAACAAACAACAACAAAAAAACTAAATAGTTTTATATTAAAAAATTTAATTAGTAAATGAAAATTTGACTACAGAGTCTCAACAGGTATTTTAAGTAGGCAAAACAAAGGATCAACAAATTTGAAGATGGACAATTTAGGATTATCCTGACTAAAATTGAGGAGAAAAAAAGCATAATAAAAAGTGAACAAAGTCCCTTTGACCTATTATCAGGATATCAACAAGTGTATTCAATATTCACAATGGGAAATCATAATGAAGAAGAGGTGAAAGAGAATAAAGCCGAATAAGCATTTGAAAAAATGACTGAGGACTTCCTGAATCTGATATAAAACATAATTCAAAGAATACATTGAACCTGAAGTAGAATAAAGTCAAGGAATTTCACATCTAGATACATCATAAACAAAGTGTAGAAAGCCCAAGACAAAGAGAGACACTGAAAACAAATAGAGATGAGCAAGTCCTCATATACAATGGAGGCTTAACAAGATTAATAGCAGAGGGGCAGAGCAAGGTGGTGAACTAGACACAGCTTCTTTGTAGCTGTGCATGGTGAGTTTGGGAAGAAAATATTCTAGGAATCTCGGGCTTGCAGAGCCTGCCCAGAAACATCCCTTTGGAGGCACAGGGAGGCAGTGGAAGACTTAAGGACGCCAAAAGGAGGATGAAAGCAGTGGAAAAGCAGCAAGTACTTGAATGTGGGCAGAGGCTGGACAGTACAACTGTGGTGGCAGTGGCAGTGGCAGTGGTGACAGTTGGCAGACAGAGAAGGCTTGCCCTGCAGGGTTTTTTTGGACTTGGGAACTTGGTTGAATTATCTTGGGAGAGCTTGGGCATGTGAGCAAATGATTTTGAACAGCACTTGGGGGCTAGGACTGAGTGACCATTGTTCAGTGGCAGGCCGGGTGCAACCATCATGGGAAAGCTGCCTTCCAGGCTCAGGCTTCAGGATCCTAGTACAAGGAAAGTTTTGGGCACACTTGATAAGCAGGGAAGCCAGTTCTGGGGAGATTTGAGCAACACATGCTTTCCTGGTAAAGCCACTGCATATCTAAGGGTCACAGTTTGGAAAGCCTGAGACCTATCTATTAAGCGGGCAGAGGACAGCATCCAGCTCCCAACACTGCAGGAATTGAAGGTAAAGAAGTCAGAAAGATGGGACCAGGTCTCCTCAGAATGAAAGAGGTTCCCAGTCACCAACTTATAGAGCTGTATCAGCATTCTGATTAACATCTCACAGCCCAGAAGATTACCTCTTGTCAAGGCAACATACAGCAAGATCTACCTATCTATATCTATATTTGTTTTTTCTTTGTTTCACTTTTCTCCTGGATTTTTCTTTTTCTTTTTTTCTTCTTTTTTCTCATGTAATTATAATTTTTCATTGTTTCCTTCTTTAATAATAAGGGCTTCATTTTTTGCTAGTTCTTTTGCCCCTGTCATTTTTCCTTTCTCCAATATTTTATCTCTTAAGGTTTTTGGATTGTTTGCTTTGTTTTGATTTATAGTATTTTGTTTTTCTTCTCTATTTGGTAGAGGTGGAATCTTGTGTCTGTTCAGGCTGGTAAAGAGCTCCAGACCTCGAGGGATCCACCCAACCCAGACCCCCAGAGGTTGGGATTTGGGGGTGTGGGTCAGAGTGCCCTACTGTAAACCATATTTACTCCTGTCTCTCTCTTTTGTTCCTTTCCTTTTGTCAGTCTTCCCTTGTACTCCCCTCTTTCCTTTCCTTTCTCTCTCTCTCTTTTTATCTTTTATCCATTCTTGCTCTTCACTCTTCTCTTCCTTTTAGTCCTTTAGCAAAAAGACACTTCAACACCTTATGTTAGAGGCATGATAACTTAGAGCAGGAGGAAGTGAAAAGAACAAATAGGGCAGGGAAACAAATAAAAAGAAAACTCTCAAGAGGAAGAAACAGCACAAAAATCCTGGCAACACGAAAAACCAGAACAGAGCACACCCCCTAAGCTATCATGAGATAGCTACTGCAGAGGATTCCACCTATAAAGAAATCTAGAAATGACAAAAAGAGAATTTTAAATATGTATCATAAAAACAATGAAGAAAACAGCTGAGAAAGTGGAAAATAACCAAAGGAAATCCCAAAACAGAATATAATAAGAGATTAATGATATGAAAAAATATCATAATATAGTAGAACTATAGGAATATAGTAGAACTTAAGGAATTGAAGCAGTCAATTGGGGAACTTAAAGATGGACTAGAAAGTATCAATAACAGATTAGACCATGCAGAAGAAAGAATTAGAGGTAGAGGATAAAGCTCTTGAGCTAACACAGGCAGTTAATAAGACAGAAAAAAAAAGAGACAGAAAGTACAATGTTCACTGAGTGAATTATGGGACTTCATGTAGCATTCAAACATATAAGTTATAGGTATCCATTAGGGGAAGAAGAACACACCAGAGAAATGGAAGCCCTCCTAGAGGTTATCATAAATAAAAATTTCCCAAGTATCACCAAAGATTCCGACTTCTTTCAGAGGAATATTGAACCTTAGTTTGTCTCAACTCAAATAGAGCTTCTTCAAGACACATTGTCATGAATCTGTCCAAAGTCAAGATGAAAGAGAAGATTCTGGAAGCAGCCAGGAGTAAATGCCAATTGACCTACAGGTGCAAATCTATCAGGGTTGGACTTCTCAAATGAAACTTTTCAAGCCAGAAGAGATGTTGTAGCTACCTTTAACCACTTAAACAAAACAATTTTCAGCCCAGAATTCTATATTCTGTAAAGCTAAGCTTTAAAATTGATAGAGAAATCAAATCTTTTACTAATATGCAAACATTGAGGAAGTTTGCCAAAACAAGACAAGCTACAGGTAATATGTAGAACTATTCTACACACTAGCCATCCAAATGGACCACTAGCAAACTAAACACTTAGAAACTAAAAAACAAAACTGAAGTTTCACAATGGCACAAAAGATAAAACTAAGGAACGAACTTTCACAAAATAAGATGAATAGACTCCACCATGTTTATCAATTCTCTCAATAAATATTAATGGCTTGAATTCCCCACTGAAGAGGCATAGGCTGGATTTATTGGGTAAAAAAAGCACAAGCCATCCATTTACTGCCTGCAGGAAACACATCTATCCTCAAAGGACAAAGTTAAAATCAAAGTTAAGGGATGGAAATCAATTTTTTTCAGGCAAATGGAAATCAGAAAAAAGGAGGGGTTGCAATCTTATTTGTGCAAGTGCATTTAAAGCAACTAAAGTCAAAAAATACAAAGATGAACAATTCATATTAATCAAGGGCACAATACAAGAAGACATTTCAATTCTAAATATTCATGCACCCAATTTAAATGCTCCCAGATTTTTGAAAGAGACCTCATGTAGTCTGAGCAATATAATATACCATAACATCATAATAGCAGGGGACTTTAAGGCTTTTCTTACAGATCTGGGCAGATCTTCTAAAAAGAAACTAAACAAAGATACAAGGGACTTAAATGTGACCCTAGAACAAATGTGCTTAGTAGATATATACTGAACACTCCATCTGAATGATAAAGAATATACATTCTTCTCATCAGCCTGTGAAACATCCTTCAAAATAGATCTTTTCCTATGGCACAAATGAAACCTCAAAAAAACAAAACAAAACAAAAGAATTAAAATTATACCTTGTATCTTCTCAGATAACAAGGCAATAAAGGTGGAATTTAACTCCAACAAAAATTTTCATCCCTACACAAAGGCCCAGAAACTAAACAACCTTACTCTGAAAGACAGTTGGATCAAGGAATAGATAAAAAAGGAAATCATTGATTTCCTTGAGCATTACAGCAATGAAGACACAAGCTACAAAATCTGTGGGTCACTGTAAAAGCAGTCCTAAAAGGGAAATTTATCACATTAGATGCCTACATCTGAAAAACAGAAAGAGAGCACACCAACAATTTAATGAATCATCTTCAAGAAATGAAAATGAAGAACAATCTAATCCCAAATCTAGCAGAAGAAAAGAAATAAAATTAAATCTGAAAGAAATGAAATGAAAAATAAAAGAATAATTCAGAAATTAATGAAACAAATAGTTGGTTCTATGAAAAGACAAATAAAATCAACAAACCATTGGCCAGATTAACCAGAAATAGAAAAGTGAAATCTTTAATAACCTCAATCAGAAACAAAGAGGGGAAAATAACAACTGACACCACAGGGATACAAGAGATTATTTCTGACTAGTAACAAAAATTCTATGCCCAGAAAGTTTACAATGGGGAGGAAATGGACCAATACCTTGAATCAAAGCATCATCCTAGACTTAACCAAGCAGAAATAGATCTCCTGAAGAGTTCAACATCAACCCCTGTGATTACAGAAACAATGAAAAAGCTTCCAACAAATAAAAGCCCCAGACGAGATAGCTTCACATCAGAATTCTATCACCCTTTCAAAGATGAGCTTATATCCATACTGCAGAACCTATTTCAAAACATTGAGATGGAAGGAACTGTCCCCAACACATGTTATGAAGTAAACATTACCTTGATTCAAAAACCAGGAATGAACCCAATTAAAAAGGAGAACTACAGACAAATTTCACTATAAAATCTTAGGTAATCAATTATAGGTAGACATTTAAAAAATTATACATTAAGATCAAGTAGGCTTCATCCAAGGGATGCAAGGTTGGTTTAACATGTGCAAATCTATACATGTAATACACCATATAACAGAAGCCAAAAAAAAAAAAAAAGACCATATAATCCTCTCAATAGATGTAGAAAAAGCATTTGACAAAATTCAGCATTCTTTTCTAACAATAAAAAATAAAAAATAGACATAGGTGGCATATTTCTTAAGCTAATTGAAGCCATCTATGACAAACCCACAGCTAATATCATACTGAATGGAGTAAAACCGAAAGCTTTTCCACTAGGAACTAGAATCAGATAAGGATGCCCACTGTCACCACTATTATTCAACATTGTGCTAGAAGATCTAGCAAATGCAATCAAGCAAGAGAAGGATATTAAGGGCATCCAAATGGAGGCAGAGGAGGTCAAACTCTGCCTCTTTGCTGATGATATGATCTTATATTCAGAAAGCCCTAGAGACTCAACCACAAAACTCCTGGATGTAATCAGGAAAAACAGTAATGTCTCAGGGTATAAAATCAATGTCCACAATTTAGTAGCCTTTGTATATGACAATAATAGCCAAGTTAAGGAGCAAATCAAGGACAAAATTCTCTTCACAGTAGCTTCAAATAAATGAAATACTTAGGAATATACATAACAAAAGAGGGGGAAAATCTTTTCAAAAGGAATTATGATACCCTAAGAAAAGAAATTGAAGAACATACTAACAAGTGGAAGAACTTATCATGCTCTTGGCTGGGAAGAATCAACATTGTCAAAGTGTCTTTTCTACCGTAACCAATCTACAAATTCAATGCAATTCCCATTATTTTAACCAACATCACATTTTGAAGAACTGGAAAAAATAGTACTTCATTTTGTATGGAACCACAAAAAAACTGTATATAACTAAAGCTATTCTTAGTAATAAAAACAAAGCCAAAGCATCACCCTACTAGACTTCAGGCTGTATTATAAGTCCACAGTAAGTAACACATATTTTATTGGCACAAAAATAGAGACATAGATATGTGGAACAGAATAGAAAACTAAGAGCTGAAACCAGTCTCTACTTGCCATATAATCTTTGATAAACCAAACAAAAGCATACAGGTGGGGGGAAAGAATCCATATTCAACAAATAGTGCTGGGAGAACTGGATAACCACATGTAAAAGACTGAAACTTGACACACAGCTTTCACCACTTACAAAAATTGACTCAAGATGGATAAAAGACTTAAATCTAAGACATGAAATGATAAAAATCGTAGAAGAAAGCATGGAGGAAACTATTGACAATGTTGGACTGGGGAAAGATTTTATGACAAAGACTTCAGCAGCCATCGCAACAATAACAAAAATTAACAAATGGGACTTAATTAAGCTTAAAAGCTTCTGCACATCTAAGGACACAAAAAGCAAGGCAAAATAATAATCTTCAGCATGGGAAAAGATATTTACAGGGATGAATCTGACAAAGAGTCGATAATTAGAATATACAGAGAACTCAAATTAACAACAACAACAAAAAAGAGTAAACAGTCCCAAGTACCACTGGGCAAGAGATGTAAATAGAATATTCTCTGATTAAGACAAAAGAATGGCTAACAAACATTTGGAAAAATGGTCATCATCCCTGATTGTCAGAGAAATGCAAATCAAAACTCCCCTGAGATATCACCTATATTCAGTAAGAATAGCCCATATTACAAATTCACAAAACTACAGATGCTGGCATGAATGTGGAGAGAAGGTAACACTTTAACATTGCTGGTGGGACTGCAAACTAAGACAATCGTTATAGAAGGAAGTAAGAAGAATGCTCAAAGAACTCAAATTAGACCTCCCATTTGACCTTGTAATCCTATTACTAGTCATCTACTCAGAAGAATAAAAATCCTTTTATCACAAGGACATTTGCTCTAGACTGTTTATCAAAGCTCAGTTTACAATTACCTAAATGTCTACCAACCTAAGAATAGATTAATAAGCCATTTAAAAAGGGGGAGATTTTACATCTTTTGTATTAACCTGGCTTGAGGCACAGCTCATATTTCACTTAATGGTAAAAACCAGAAAGCTTTCTCCTTAAAATCAAAAAAAGAAAAGAACATTCCCTAATTTCATCCATTTTAACATTGGAACGGGGGTTTTACTCAGGGAAATTTGACAAGAAAGAAAGAAAAAGAGAGAAAGAAATAGAGAAAGACAGAGAGAGAAAGAGAAAGGAAAGGAAGAAAGAAATGCTTCCAGAGGATAAAAAAATAGTTAAAATTATCTCAATTCATAGATATGATCTTGTATATAGAATATCATAAGGAATCCACAAAACTATCAGAGCTAATAAACCAATTCAGAAAGTTTGCTCACTACAACATCAAATATAAAATATACAATTTTATTTCTATACACTAGCAATGAATAATTCAAAATTAAAATTAAAAAAATAATTTAATTTACAGTTTCAATAAAAAGAATAAAATACTTAGAAAAATAACAAAAGATGTATAAGACTTATCCACTAAAAGCTACAAAGTTTAGTTGAAAGAAATTAAAGAAAGTAAATAAGTAGAAAAAAATCTTGTGTTTATTAATTGGAAGACTTAATAATGTTAAGACAGTACTACTCTCTAAATTGACCTACAGATTTAAAATATTCCCTATCATAATTCTATATGCCTTTTTTTCTTAGAGAAATAGATAAGCTGACCTGAAAATTTATATGGGTATGCAATGTACCCAGAATAATCAAAATGATCTTGAGAAACAGCAAAGTTGTAGGAAAAACAATCTGTGTATTACCAGATGATCTCTAACAAAAGTGTCAATGTCACTCAATGAAAATAAATCATTATTTCATCAAATAATTCTGAAATGAGCACATGCAAATTCATAGACTGGCTTACCCTATGTAGGGAAAGTTAATTTAAAATGTGTCAAAAACCTAAATTTAAGAACTAAGATTATAACCTCTTTAAAGAAAACAAAAGCACAAATCTTAATGATTTTGGATAAAGAAATGGCTTCTCAGACTTGACAACTAAAGTTTAACCAATAAAAGAAAAAAAAACAGATATATTGGACTTTATCAAAATGTAAATCTTTTGTTTCACACTTAATTGTACACTCTACATTTCAAAATAAAAAACTTGAAAAGACAACTCACAGAACAGAAGTAATATTTACGAATCTTGTATCTGATATGGGTATATATAAAAGGTATATATAAATAATCCCTAAAACCAAATAAGTCATTGTAATTAAAAAGTAGAAAAAGCATGTGAATAGACATTCCTCAAAAGAAAATATGCATATGGTTCAGCGCCTGTAGCTCAGCAGCTAGGGCGCTAACCCACATACACCAGGACTGGCGGGTTGGATCCTGGCCTGGGCCTGCCAAACAAGAACGACAACTACAACAAAAAAATAGCCAGGCATTGTGGCGGG
>NW_003852415.1:9623355-9637911 GCF_000181295.1 Otolemur garnettii | reverse complement strand
AAAAAAAAAAAAGGAAAGAAAGAAAGAAAGAAGGGAGGGAGTAAGGAAGGAATTAAGGAAGGAAGGAAGGAAGGAAAGAAAGAAAGAAAGGAAGAAAATATGCATATGGAAAATAATAAATGAAATGATGCTCTATGTTATTAATCATTATAGAAATAAAAATTGAAACCACAATGAAATAGCATTTCACATGCAAGAGAATGATTATAATCACAAAGAGACAACAATTAATGTCAAAGATTTAGGGAAACTGGAACTTTTGTACATTGCTGCAGGGGCAGGAATGCTAAAATGGTGCATTTGCTTTGGAAATCAATTGCCAGCTCTTCAAAGTGTTATTAAAGATTGAGTTAGCATGTAGCCTAGCAATTCTGATACATACATGCAACCCAAAATTAAAAACAATGTATGCTGAGTTTTACTTCCTTCTAAGCATCTGAGTGCTGATCAGTTAGGTCCAATTTAATTGTGAGCACCTGTGGTATTGGTTTTTCCATTGTTGTGATACTCCAATTAAGAGAAAACAATCCATGTAACCAAAACATTTATACCCTCAAAATATCCTGAAATAAATATAAACAAATAAATAACAAAAAATTCAAATGTCTGCCCAAATTCTTGCACGGGTAGGTTCATATCAGCAATATACAAGATAGTCAAAAACTTGAAACAATCCAAATGACCATCAATTGATGAATATATAAACAAACTCAGTATATCCGTGCAATGGAATATTATTCTTTTATAACAAGGAATTAAGTACTAATACATACAGCCACAGGAATGAATGTTTTAAATATGAGGAGTCAGATTTCATTTATATGAAAAGTATAGAATATGGAAACCCACAAATACTTAAAATAAAGGAAGCAATGTTCTAGGTTAGAGCGGGTGGGGATGGATGACCACTAATGTGTATAGTGCTTTGGTGGGTGAGTGAGGACAAGTTCTGGATTTAGTTGGCAGTGGAGGTTGGATGACTTTGGGAATACGATACATGTACACACACAAAACCACACTGAATTGTACACTCTTCACTTCCAAATTTATGGTGTGTAATTGTATTTAAACTAAATAAGAAATATTTCTGAGAGAAATTTCAATAAAGCCAAATAAGAGAGATGAACATCTTCACTCTTTAGAATCTTGAGCATTGTTAACATGCCAGTTCTCTGTGATTGAGCTACAGATTCTGTGCAATCTATTGCAAATCCTAGTAGGCATTGTAGTAAGAATTGATCAGCTTATTCTAAAATGTATACAGAAACTAAATGTATACAGATACTAAAATGTATACTAGTAAACATAATTTTGAAAATAAGAATATAGTTGAAAGACAATATCTGATTTTTAAGATAATGCTATAAAAATGTAGTAATGAAGAGAGTCTTGAAACGGAGCCATGTATATACAAGCAATTGATTTTTTCAAAAAAATGTATGAAGCCCTCATTTTAGAAGCCCAGTATATAGGGGTTCTTGATGAAAATATCAAAGAAATTATTTTCTTAGAAAAAAATTATAAGCCATAAATGAAAACAAATTCATGAAAATTAAAACATCATGTATTTAAAAGATAACATTAGGAAAATGAACAAGCTAGTCACAGAAGGGTAGAAAATATGTGCAGAACGTATCTGATAAAAGACTTGTTTCTGGATGAAGAATTTGTCCAATTTAAAAAACAAACAAAAACTAGACATTTCAGAAATCAAGATATTCAAATCGCAAAAAAATCATATAAGAGACTCACTTGTCATTCGAGAAATGAAAATTTCACATTGAAATATCAATTCAGCTTCCCTAGAATTTATAAATTCCTAGACTGAAGACAGCTAGAGCTCTCACACATGGTTAGTGGAATACACAATGGTACAGAAGATTTGGAAAACAAGACTTCATTGTTTATTCTTTTCATGTTACTGATCCACCTCATTCCCGGGTACTTCTTCAAGCTTCCTGAAAATGCGTGTTCGCACAAAGACTTTTAGTTAAATGTACACAGCCACTTTACTCTCAAAAGCCCTAATTTGGATAAAACCCAAATGATCATAAAACGGTGAATGGTAAACTGATGGTTTATCCATCCAGTGAATTACTATTAAGCAGTAAAAAGGAATTAACTACAGACATCTATTCATAGATCACTCATGCATTAGGTGACGTAGAAGCAGCTAGACAAAAATACCGTTTACCTGTTTATGTGAAACTGTAAAAAGGTCGAGTCTATAGACAGAAAACAGCTTTGCGGATGTAAAAAACTGAGGATATCAGTAAAAATAAGAATGAAGAAGTTGGTATTGATCAATATGTTGGGTGTGTAATTTTTAAAATTCTAATAATAAGAAGAAAGTGGAGCCAACAGAATTATAGCATATATTTTATGTAACCCAGCACTATTGACCATATTGCACTAACCACATTTCAAATACTCAATTACCACACACGCCTGATTGCTCCTGTGTTCAGCACTGCAGTTCTATATTATGGTTTTGGTGGTTTGACCCCAGAGTCAGATTGTGATAGATTTGATCATACTTATTGAATTTTATACTTAAATTTATACATTTAAAGGGATGTAAATTATCCATTAAAAAGCTAGTAGGGACAAACATAATGAAACAGCACATACAAATAAGAAGAAGAATGATGTACTCCTCTGTATAATTTCAGAATACACAATACATTCATATATACGTATATGTGTACATATATGTAACACACCGATCTATTTCACATTTGCCAAAATTAAAGCACCAATCAAGTGTTTCAGAAAATACACATCTTATATACAGAAAGTCAATTTTTCCACAAGTGGAACACATTGCATTTTACTCCCTTTCTGGACTTTTTCTATCTACAACACATGGTGTCTAAAACATTTGATTGAGTTTGGAGTGCTGAGAAATGTTAACATGATCCCAGGGTACGCAGGGGAGAAGATAGTCAGAATGTAGTGTTGTTCTCTTAAGGTATACATAGCCCATTCATCAGTACCGATGGCAGCAAAGGAATAACTCCAAGGGAAAAGAAGTAAATCCCGTTATTATGGATTCCTTTTTCAACACAATCTTTTCAGCTAGCTGTTAATTTGAAATTCAAGGCAGAAATAAAAAATAGCTTCTTGTCATGTAGCTTCAGATAAATAGATGTGAGTCTGGACTTCACTGCCCCAAGACCTTTCTCTCCTTAATTTCAGTGATCTTCTGGGATAATTATGTTCCCCATTTACAGGGTTTATTGATTTTAAAAATTAATAAATAATGATAAACTCAGGCATTCCCAAGTGTGTGCATTGTTCCAGCAGCAGCAGCCAGGCGCTGAATACTAACCTGCTACCTGTGTAATACGTAGTAACAGACTCAGAGGACAATGTGAGAGACACTATCATTCCAGCAGTCTCCCCTGTACTTGGAGAAATTAGGTCGCAGATATCTCCTTCTTAGTTTGCAACGCTCTAAGGCACAATCCAGAAAGGACATTCCAACAAATACTTACACAAACAAGGGAAGATTAAAAATGCTCCACTCCACACGTTGTCACAAGAAATTCTACCTCTATTCTTCGTTATCTTATTGTCCTAAGTATGTACATTTTTGAGAATGTTTTCTTAAAGTCCACAGAGTGAAATATTTTTAAAGGAAAGTTCCTTATTTAAGCTTAAGGAGCTAGTGTGAAGATTTTCTATACCAATGCTTTTTTTAGCCACTTAAGAGTTTATTTCTATATTCAATTGCATATATAGTAAACGTGTATATGTGGTGTATGTATGTGTGTGTCCATATGTATGTGGTATATGCAAGAGACAGGATATTCTTTCTGCTGCATTATTTAATTCTTTATGTAATATTAGCAACAAAATTAGACCATTGAGTATGATGTCAATCTCCTCCGGTAATGCAGTAGAAATATATATATATGTATATGTATTTTTATATATGTTTTATTTATTTATTTATTTATTTTGAGGTTCAGCATCAATCTTTAGTGCTGTCGAGCTGTGTATTGACAAGTCACACACTTTGGTCTCATTTTGGCAACTTACAATGAGTCTGAAGGTCTGAGCACCAGATTAGCCACCAGGGAACAGACATTTGTTCCAAGCCCTCCTCCCCCAAACTATCTTTATAGTTACATTTATCTAATCTTACATTTAGTTCTTTAATGCATCATGAGTTAACTTTTGTACCAGGTGAGAAGTAGGAATCCAGCTTCATTTTTCTTCATGCGGTTATTTGATTTTCCAGGCACCATTTACTGAAAAAGTTTCCCTTTTCCCTGTGTACATTCTGTTGACCTGGTTAACAAACAGTTGCCTGCAGGGACCTGGCTTGAGTTCTGGCATCTCCTGTTTCATGAGTGTATGTGTCTGTTCGTATGTGAGCACCATGCCGTTTTGGTCACTAAAACTTTGCAGTATGACTTAAAAATCAGGTGTGTGATGACTCTGGCTTTGCTCTTTTTTGCTCAATATTGCTTTGGATTTTCAGGCTCCTTTTTTCTAATTCTGTGAAAAACTGAGGTTGATAATTTGGTATTCCATCTCCAAATACGTCTTTAGTCATTTATTTCTAATTTTTATGGCTTAAAAAATAGGAATTTATTGTCTCATGGTTCTGGAGGCTTGAAGTCTGAAATCATGGCATTGGCAGGGCCATACTCCCTCTGAAACCTGAACAGTAAATTCTTTCCTTGCCTTCTCCTACTTGCTGGTTTCTCATTGGCAAACGTTGGCATTCCTTGGCTTGCAGGTGCATCACTTCAACCTCTGCCTTTGTTGCCACACAACCTTCTCTCTTTCTGTCTTCTATGTCTCCACATGATCACCTTTCCTAAGGATACCAGTTATATTGCTTTAGGGGCCCATCCTACCACAGTGTGATGTGCAGTTTATTATATCTGCAGGGGCCCTGTTTCTAAATAAAGTCACAGGAGGACGTACTGGAAGCTGAGACTTCAACATACCTTTTCTAATGGGAAGGGAAACACAATTCTACGCATACCACAGAATTGCTATGTCCAGTTTCATGTACAACAGCTACAATAAATTAAAAATTATTTGCACATGCTCTTTCTTAGCCATAGATTCTGACGGTTAGAATTTTGGATTGAGCTTTCCTGACAAGTAAATTAGTCCACAGATGATTTTTCTGGGGGTGAGAGCACTTTTCCACTTAGTACATTAGAGAGTATTTGAAAGACAGAGGCAATAATAGAAAAACAAACACATGTATTCAATACCAAATTGGAATAAATTGATCAACTCTTAACTGCACATGTGGAAATAAATCTCAGTGAAAATGAAGCTGAGAGGAGGGAGAAGGGAGGAGGAGAGGGTGGGTAAATTCACATTTTGTGGTATAGTGCACATTATCTGGGTGAAGAGCACACTTAAAATTTTGATTCAATCTGTACAAAAACAAAATATGTAGGCTGACCATGGTGGCTCACACCTGTAATCTTAGCACTCTGAAAGGCCCTGGCAAGTGGGTTGCCTGAGCTCAGGAGTTTGAGACCAATCAGAGCAAGAGCAAGACCCTATTTCTACTGAAAAGAAAAAAACAAGCTGGACATTGTGGCAGGTGCCTGCAGTCACAGCTACTTGGGAGGCTGAGGCACAAGGATCATTTGAGCCCAAGAGTTGGAGGTTGCTGCGAGCTATGACACAATGGCACCCTACCCAGGGTGACAGAGCGAGACTCTGTCTCTGAAAACAAAATAAAACAAACCAAAAACAAAGTACATAAACAAAACGTGCGTGTGCTCCCTCATATTCTGGAATTTCACAAAAAAATTAAAAATGGATTACACACTAAGAGAATAAATTTCCATAAAATTCAAAGAATAGTATAACAATGCATTATAATCTATGACCTCAATAAAATTAAATTGAGAAATAAAGGTTATATATGTACAATATTATATCCAAAACTAGGTATCTAAGTTAAGCATATTTGAAATTAAATGCAAGCTAATTTCATAGCAAGAAAATGTAAAATGAGTAAATGGATCCTTGGAGGCAAATTATCTGAAAAGAAAATTCATGGAAAAGATTTGGTAAATGTGAGGTCTATTTTCCTATATATTATTTGTCAAAGAGTCCTATAGTGCTAAGTGTTGCAGAGATCACTGGAGGAACAGGACTGTTACATATAGATAATGGGACCATAAATAAACATCTCCACTTTGAAGAACAAATATAAGCATAGCTGATAAAGGGAAATCTGTGGACCTCTACAATCTAGATATATAGCCCACAGAATCTCTTTCTCAAGTGCCCAGAAAAATATCCAAAACAATGTTGATGCTGGTGTTATTTTTTAAATAATCAAAATATTCACTAAAAAGTTAACCAAGGAATTCATAAATATTATGAAATATTTATGAAGTACAATTCTAATCAGCACTTTAATGAACTACAGCTGCATGAATCAAAAGTACAAAATTACTGAACAATGAGGAGTAAAAATAGGTTGCACAATGGTAACCATGACAGTATGAGAACATTTATAAAAATTTTTCAGACTGGCAAGAAATACTGTGTGTAAATTTGTATTCAAGGATTAAAGCACAACAAATTAAGAATAACAGTTTCATCTTTCAGGAATCGACTGGGGAATGTGTTTAGGGAATTTTTCCCAAGCGTGTTAACTGAATTTGTAAGGTTTTGTTTCTTAAAAATAACAAAAGTAAAAAATGTGGGATAGAGATAGATATAAATACTGGATATTCCCAGGCAGAAATTCCTCCATTATCCTTAATCACAGAGTGAAGATTATACGGGGTCAATCCAAGATGAACCCAAGAGGCATTTAGTGGTAACAAACCATACCTTTAACGATGTAAATTGCAACTTGTGAGTCCTGTTTTAGCACAGCGATACCTTCTTGTAATTTGACTGAAAAAAAGGATCCCGCTCTTTATTTTCTACTCATCCTTTTCATCCTTCCTTGGTCTTGTTGACTACATATCCGTCACCACTTTCCCTTTCTTTTCCTCTACCACCTGTGATGCTTCAAAGGACATTTTTCCCAAAGGGTGCCATTAAATTTTCAGGCCACAAGGAATTTAGCAAGTGTTAACTACCTATTGATCACGCCTCCCCAATTAGTATTATACTCTTGATCTGAATTTTAAATTCACTTGTATTTTAAATCGTATCTAATAGCCTTCATTTTCTTTTCATAACAGCCAATAATTTATTAAATTTACCCATGTGTTGTACTCAATTTCCTAAAGTGATTATTGTTTTTGCTTGTAGTATCTTTTCTCCTTCTGGTTTACTCTCCTGGCCCGTTTTGTAGATTCTGGTTAGCAGCCCTTTGCCAGATGTAAGCATGCAAATATTTTCTCTCATTCTGTGAGCTATCTACTTTATAGAAACTTTGTGGTCATTGGACAATTTCTCCATTCTTCAGTGGAGAACATTCTTATAAGGACAGGTTACGACTTCCGCTCTCATGATCATATTGGAAATATTGGAGTACCAGTCCGGAGGAGGCAAGCAGCTTTGCTCAGGTTCAGATTGGCACACTCTGTTTTTGTTTTCTTACTCACTGGCATCATTCCACACAAACTTGAACACCAAGTTGGATGCTGTAGTTTATTTTTTCTGCCAGCCAAAGTCACTGTGAACACACTGAACAATTGTGTATTTTGTGCATGAAACAAACAGCCTCCAGCCTTATAACTAGTCAAGAAGTATTTTTTTTATTACTTATAAAGGATACTACCCACTTCCCCAAGCAACCTTATATCTAAGGCTAGAAACTTTACCTAATTTGCACAGTTTCTATAATGTTTAGTGAACTCAGTTTCAGCCTTCTCTGAGCAATTCTTACTCTTATGATGCCACAAGAAATAAACACAAAGCTTCCACTCCCTACAGCTCCTTTGCCTCCTTATTATTTTTTTTTTACCTGTGGCAATATAAATATTTCTGAACCTGACTTTGTTTATTTGACTTTCTCTCGGCAAATGCTACCTGCAATTCAGATGTGCTTAGAGTGAAATGATTCTTCAAAGAAGATACAATACCATAACGATTGACAGCTGAGTTATCTCATAATTCCTCTCTGAAGCAGTGTTCTCACCCTTCTGATTTGATGCCCTCATCCTCCTCCTTTTTGAAACATTAGTTCACCTCATATGAGATAGGAATCTTGATACGCATATACACTTTTCATGACTTGCACACATAGAGCTCTTTGTTGTAGCCAAATATGAATGGGCCTTTTCTAAGCCAAGGGGATTACTAGTGTTGCTTGGGAAATGGATGAATTCTGGTTCTTGGAAATGAGTGACAGGTCAAAATAAAGTTAATTTTATCCATCTCTCATAATCAAGGCTCTTTTCATGCTAGCTTAACAAGGCAAACATCCTACGTAGTAAATATTCACTTTTTTCCGAAGAAAACACAAACTTCTGATATGATGATAATCTATTACTCTTATTAGGATATGTTTTCTCTTTCTATCTCACTCATGCTCTGGCATACCCCTTTTCATTATATGTGTGTATATGTGTAAAAATAATATAGGCATTACTGTGGCTGAGGAATTGCTTCTCTCTCTTAGGGTTTGCCTTCATTCCAAGGCTCTACATTCCCTAAGAAATGTCTTTGGCTAATTTGTCTGAGGCCCATGTTACAGGTTCTAAAACAATCTTCCTAGAATTCAGCATATTTGATTGCTCAATGCACCCTACCTCTGTGGGTGGTGGTCCATTTTTCTTCAGAGCTGGTAAGAAACCTAAAGTATACCATTTTGTATTATGCTAAGACATATATTCTCTCGAGCTTTTTGCTGGCCTCTAAATGCCTAATCACTTCTGCTCATGCCATCTCTCCGCCCTTTTCCTCATTCTAATTTCTCCTGTAGAAAGCCTTCCTAGTCTTCACTGATTCTCTTCCTTTCTCAAATTTCCTTTTCTTCAAACTTCTTTTGTACATAATTAGCACCTAAAGAGACTCTTTTCCCTTCTCCATTGTTCTATTTGTATAATACAGGCCTCTCAGATTTGATAATAGAGTTTTTGTCTTAGCTTGTGGTGATCTCATAGCATTTAACACCATGTTGAGCTCTAGCAAAATTAACAAACAAGTGTAATAATTGATTGTCAGATGCCTGGGTCCCTAGGTCTACCAGCATCTCAGGGAAATGGTGCTGTTAACATGGTGAATGATGTTAACCATTATGGATACTTCATACAAGTGGAATTATGAATATTTGCCTCCACTGACAGGTTTATTGTACTTAGCATAATGTCCTCGAGGTTCATCATGTTGTCACATAAGACAGATTTTGATCTGTTAAGATTAGAATGGTAATTGTAAAGGTCTGGAGCAAGTGAAAAAAGGAAGATTACCAACCATTTGTTATAAAGAATCTGCTATATAAGAAGTTCCTGAGGTCTGCTGTGCAACACTGTGTTTACATTCCACAATACTGCATTGTTCACTTAAAAATTTGTTAAGAGCGGGGGGGTGGGGGAAGGGTTAGAACTTCCAGTACACAATTCATCAGGTGTTCATGGGGTGTTTAACTTTTTTTCCTTATGGTTTTCATCTCATTATCAAGCTTCTCCTGAATTCCTAATCCTGTCTTCTGTCTCCATTTCATCTTGTCTGCTTTCCATATACAACATGTTACCATCGATCCATTTTCTATCTGCAGTACCATAGCACACTTTTACTTAAACTTCTGAATAAATGAGGCAGATGTTACATTTACAAATTGTCACCTGAAACTAGATATTACTAATAGAAATCTCTTAAGTCCTCGGTATTAAAAATTATCTCACATGCAGTTCTATATTTGCACAATCCTGCTACACTCTCCTTGTTCTCTTTTTACCCAAAGACCTTTTGAGATTGGTCTTGGCAGAAGAGCACTGTTCTTACTTTACTGTTCAGAGTAGTTCAATGATCTACAGCATCACACGTTTCTTGTCATGCAGGCAGCCCAGTAATACATACACCAACAAGGTACATTACCTATGTATCCTTCAGTCAGCAGAGTTCTTTTGCTAACTGTACAAAATCCTCCCAACTTAAAAAGTACTGCTTTTCTGCACCTTGGGTCCAATGACATTTTTAGGCAGGGCCTCATCAATCTACCCTGTGAAAGTAGAAATGAAACAAGGATTTATGATCCTCCATTCAAAAGAATAGTAGAGGAACTTCTCTTTCAATTACATTTATTAATTAAATGAAAGGTGAGCTTTGCCCTTAAAGAAAGGTGAGAGTCTAAAACTAATAATGGTAAAATAGTTCCTTGAGAGTGGGCTGAATTCTTTCCTCTTTAATTCTTCATTTATTGTAGCTGGGACTCCCACTGTCGCAAAAAGGATCTGTTGCTCACCATACAAAAATAGGAATATGGTCCTGGGAATTTAATTATTCCTACAGTAAAATTTCTGTTTTATTAAATATAAATAAGTATGCTTAGTTATGTTAGAGGTTTTATAGTACTTAAATACCAATAATTATTCAAACAGATTTATTGAAATTTAACGGCAATGTAATAATAATGTCGGTATGTTTTATATGCAATAGTTGTTACACTTCATTAAACAGGTTGGTAAATGATCCATTGCTGTTTAATTAACATGCAATGACTGTGTTATTAAATCTTAAACTGTAAATTAAACCCCGATTTGAGACACTTAATTTTAAAGTGTGATTGAAAACTTCCTTGGGCATGAGCCTCCAGAGTCTCTTTTATTTTCCGCAGTTCCTTCCTGCCCTTCTCGTATTCCACAATCTATGCTTAGAACTAGAGTGGGCTGCTCTTAATTTGTGTGGTTAAACTTTTTATTAATGGAGAAAAGCATGCTCTCTAAGTAAGCAAGTTTCAATGGAAAATAATTCTTATTTATGATCTAGATTTTTACAGATGGAAGATTTTTTATTATTATTATTTTTAAGACAAAGAAATAACCTAAAACCTTACAACGTCTGCTCACACTTTCATAGCAGAACATTGTGCAAGCTTGGCAAGCTTTATCCAGCTAACTTAGACTTAAACATTTGCCTATTTTCTAACAGAAATATTCATGGTATAGGTAAATCTCTTCAGTCTTCACTGAACCAGCTGCTAAAAAAAAAAAGCAACTTGATCATAGGTGTGCAGGGGTAGTTTATGTATATTTAGTAGGGAAAATCAAAGTCTGCCAACTATTTAAGAATCGCACAGAGTTAAGCTTTCCTGGGGCATATATTGGAGTTTGTGTGATAGTTACCCAAAGAAAAGGCATTAAGATACTCTTCTCTAGATGCTTTAATTTTTTACATCATCTGACCCAAAGAAAGGCATTAAGATACTCTTGTGTGATAGTGACCCAAAGAAAGGCATTACGATACTCTTCTCTACATGCTTTAATTTTTTACATCATCTTTTGTGAGCTTTTTGTGTACTTTACTACACAAAAGAGATCACCCTAGTGTTGGAATTTGCATTTTGAGCAACTTGTCTCCATTGCCAAAATATGATAGTTTCCAATAATACTTTAGCTTCGTAAACAAAGTAATCCTAAGATTAGAGAAAACTTCATAACATTTCAAATAATTTTCAGTATCTTGCTCAATAGCTTTGAGTTATTGTCTCACAATTCTTTGAATAATATTAGTATTGCAAGAAAATATGTACATTTTTGCTTTGAGTTTTAAAAATATCTTTAAAAGATCATAATAAAAAGTTTATTGAACATACTTCTATATATAAGAAGTTCTATATATAAGAATTCTATAACTATATATTCTGTATACCATAGCTATCTATATTTGTCTATATATAAGAATACACATTCTATATAAGAATATACAGAATATATATTCTATACATGAACATAGAGTCCTCCCCTCTAAATCTGTAGATTAAGCACAATAGAATATGCTATTACAGAAAGATAATTACAACATTTTGTGGAGCAAGATAAAATTGCATTTGCATAAAATTGTGTAAACCTACAATGTATAGTGCTTACATAATTCTTCCTTCGTGAAAATAACTGCACACATTTGTTCACAATGCTTAATCCTTCTGTCTCGAACAGTTTCTGCACACCCTCCTACCCCCGTCCCCAACCCACAGACCATCATGTCTCTCAGCTCAACATCTCTTCTTTCAAAGGTCAGCTCAAGCATTCTATCGTGACCCAAAGAAAAGCAGTAAGACACTCTTCTCCAGAGGCCATATTTTAATAGCCTGTCCTGTTCATTTGTAAAGAGTTAATCCTTTCTCTTTGGGACTTCTTGCTATCAAGTTAATACACTTATTCTACTGCTATTTATGTGTCTTCATGGTTGTCTTCCCCTAATTGACTGTAGGCAAGTTTTAGAATAACTCATTCTCTGTTTATCATGAATCAGCAGTCCAAGTAGAATGATGGACACATAGTAAGAGCAGGGTATTTTGTTAAATATTTGCTTCTGTGATGCAACATATAAACATCTAGAGAGATTACCATAGCTACACTCTGCTTCCTTAACTGTATTGATCCCATGGCTCTACCTGTGGGAATGTGCACAACTTTCATGCTTCTCTCCAAATCTTTTTTATCAAAACCTCCTTCCAGGAAAAGGCTACCACCATTCATTTTATACTGTGATTCTAAAACAGTCTCTATTACAAGCGGTGTTGGACATCTCATCCATCATTGTAGGGCAGGACTTCCTTCAGGCAGGCTCTGAAATCATTCCACTTGTGCCAAGCAAGGTCTTAACATTGTTGAACTTAATAAATATTTATGAATTATAGACAGGTTATAATTTTGGACAAAATGAAATACATTACTTTATCAGAACCTAAAGAAAAGTGGTCTAATTAATGTAATATTTAGATAGACATTTCTAAGCAAACATCCCTCCCTGTATGCACTTCACAAGGTGAAGAAACTATCACTGTAGAAATGTGTTAATTTAAATGAGCACTTTCATTTCTGTTTAAAACTTGGAATTAAATATCATATTATCTTATGTAAAAGTATAAATTAATTGCATTTAAAATATTATTTGTTTATTTTCTGTAGTCACCAATAGAAGATAAATTTTGTAAAATTCTATTTTTCACTGCTGAAATCTGTCCACCTAGAATAGTAGTTACTCAGTAAATCATGTGAAATCCATAAAGAATTGTGTCCTCTTTTTATGACTCTATTAAATATAAGACATGTATGACACTTTCCATTTATATAGCATTTTTACATTATTATTTTTAATTCCATAGTGGCCCTTTATAATATGTAATTCAGATTTAATTAATTTAATTTCATGCATAAGGATGGAGATAAATATTAAGAAAGTTGCCTAAATTAACTAAGTCTTTTAGGTGCAGAATTAGCATTAAAGCAATGTCCTCTTATACTCAATTCAAGGTCATCTCTACTTAACCAAGACAAATAATTATAAATTCACTTAAATTTGTAAAATATGATTATTAATAGCATCCAAATACACACCTTGTTTAAGAGAATCTAAATTTGAGAGACATTATAGCATTGATTTCTAGATTCTCACTTTTCTGAAGCCTCAATAGTTTTTTCATCATTAATTCATATGTGTGTATATATATATTTATACACACACACATATATATGATACACACAGGCACACATGTACAGGATGTCCAAAAAGTTTGTGTGGAATTTAAAATTGCACATGAACTTTATGGACACGCTGTTTATGCACATATATGCATATATATACATTTACATTCACATATTCATATATGTGAGATATATCTGCATACTTACATATAAACACATATTTTGGCAAGTTCAATAGTGCACTTGCACTTTTCTTTATGGCTAACTTTTCTTTGAAGGGATTTAAAGTACTTAGGGAAGAGTGATATTATTTACCTCCAAAGAAGCATATTTTTACTTGCCATTGTCCACAGAGAATATCACTGGACTTCCTAAGTGATCACTGAGCTTTATGTCAAAAACTCTATGAGTAATTTCTTTATGTAAAATTGAAAGCAACGGAAAAATAAGTGTCCTGTATGTAAGGAAGAGAAACAAAGAAAAGGATTGATCAACATGAGAGCATGAGAAGTTTTACTGACCTGCTTCTGAGAAAAACTTGTAAAATTATTTGAAAAGCCCCAAATTTAAAGCCTCTGGAAACAGCCCTAAGGAAAAAAGGGCAAATGAATATATATTCATGAAAATCTATGAAAATTTATTTTAAAATGTAAGATTCTATTGTATTTCAAGATTACTTCCTTCCTCAACTGTCTCAGCTCAGTGAAGTAGAGACTCTCCAGATTTTCTTCTCTGCTAAAAACACCAGGCTTCCTCTTCCCCTTTGCTCCCTGGAGGGCTTTTATTCTAGTAGTAATAGGACTTAGATATTTCTCATTTCTGCTTTTAATTGAAGTTGCTGCGGTTAAATCCCAGGCAAGTGCAGGTGAGAGGTGGCGATTATCTTCTTCCACCAACCCTACTCATGACGTGGGCACGCTACCTTCAGAGGTGGGGTGTGTGCAGTAAACACAGAACACCTATTGCTTACCCTGAGGCAGTGTTGTTATTCCCAGAAATATAAGCTGAAAGT
>NW_003852415.1:9445967-9623119 GCF_000181295.1 Otolemur garnettii | reverse complement strand
GGTGTACGTGGCTGGCGCCTTAGCCGGTTGAGCTATAGGCGCCGAGCCAAGCTGAAAGTCTTTGAGGCTACTTACCCTTTCAATGTGTGCTTAGCTCCACAGTAGGGTATCACTGGAAGAGAGTGTTATAATTGTCCTATTTCCAGCTCAAGAGCCTTGGCTTAGCAATTTTGCCTACATAGGAGAGAAACGTGCCATAAAGTCAATAGTTTCTATTCCCTTATCAAAAGAAATGGCTTCATTTGCCACAGACCATGGAGAATTCAAGTCTATGGTGAGTCTCAAGAACCATGAAAGATTTGGTGGAAGGAAAACATGAGAAGACTCCCATACTGAAGGATGATACAGATCAGATTTTTGGCCAGTTAGGTTGCAGATGAGAACTGAGAAATAAAACAGTGTAGAGAAGCCAACTTTGGGCAAAACAAATACTAATCACAAAACTCAAAAAATAACCAGTTTTATGAAAGTATAGGAAACAGCACATTGTACCCTATAACTGCATTAATGTACACAGCTGTGATTTCATAAAAAATTAAAATTAAAAAAGGGAGTCACAATGTAACTCATTTACTTTGTAATGTGATTTATGTCCTAGGGCATTGTTGAAAACAATAGAACAATCAGAAGGCAATTAGTGAAGTTTAACAGCTCAGTATAGTCATAAAAAGAGAGCCCTATGTATACTAATGTCATCCAGGATGACTGTGGTCATGCTCACTTGTGTACCATGCTAAGGAGGAGCATAAAAGGTTTAACATTAGGGGTGGGGTGGGAAGAATTGGTAGATAATTTTCACTAATATAATACAGTTAGACACACACAAAATAAAAATAAACAATAATAAATAGTTCCAGGGGAGAAGTACCCAGCAATGAGTTTCAATATATAATCAGAAATGCCCAGTTTTAAACAAAAAGTTAGAAAATATGACTCATACAAAAAAAACAAAAGCAGTCACCCAAAACTTGTTGGGCAACCCGACCCAATACGCTATGGGTCTCATTCTTATGGCCTGGTGATGCAAACAAGACTGATGTAGGATTATTAGGAAAATTATAGAGTTAATAGACAAAGACAAATGAGATTTGGGAGGTGGCACAGCCTTCTGGATGAGGCTTCCAGTATGCTGCCTCAGGTATTAGGTGAGCTTTATATTTATTTATAAGAAAGTGACAATTATAAATCTCATGAAGGCAAGGCAAACAATCCCATCATGGTTCTTGCTGTGCTTGCATTTCTATAATTAGACTAATTGTAAATTAATTGCATTAATTGTATGGATTTACTTGCTACTTCTTATTGTTTTAAGGTATTTTTGATCTTAACACAAACACAGTCTTGACAAGGTGAACAATTAAGGGCCAATTCAAGGAAAAAATGTTAGCTGACCCACAATCATACATCACATATGTGATGTTTTAATACTCTGACAGTCTTGTGTCCAGACAGTTAGACTCCTCTGCCCAAACTAAGGTGACAGAAGAAAAGAGATATTTCATTTCTGTATCTGGTCTGGAGCAAAAAGTCGTGTGTTGAATAAGGTTTAAAGATCCCACATTCTTTACTCCCCTAAAAGCACTCTCCCAGAGCACACAGCACTGCCCTGGCAGAAAACAGCCACAAAACCTGCAGCCTACAGCTAACTGCAGTAACTGTTGGGGAATGGGGGATATTCAATAAGCCAGGCTTCAGAATATTAAAGTGACAAGATCTCACAGATTTGCACTCAAAAATGGGAAATTCATTCTGAATCAATATCTCCTATTACTGTTTTTCCTTTATCCATATTCTGCATCCTATTCCTAATAATATTTCTAATCTATTTCAACTAAAAAAATGAATATTGGTTTTAAGCTTATAATATCATTATTACTAGTAATGCAAGCACATCAAGATATAACTCTTCCCTTAAGTATTCCTACATGCATCCTTCAAAACTCCTTACAAGTGTTAACAAATATTAAATTTAACAGAAAGAAAAAGGATTCCAAATGTCTATTATAAATAAGTTCATAGAACTAAAGGAAAACATGATTAAGGAAGTGACAAAATGTATAACAGTGTCATATCAAGGAGATCGTACATTAATACAAAGAAAAAATTCTTAAAAAGAAAAAAAAGTAAAATTAAGGAGGTACAAAGAGTAACTAAAAGAAAAAAAAATCATCAAGATGTATCAGAAGACTTGACCTGGCAGAAAAATTACAGAAGCTAAACCTATTGAGAATATTCAAATCAAAGGACAAATGACAAAAATGAAAGATAAATGTTGGACATGATTTACTATACAAATTTAGGCATAATAGTGCCAGAAAGAAATAAAATGGAAAGGGAACAAAAAAAAAATATATGAAAAAGTAATGAGCGAAAATTTCCCAAATTTGTTTAAAGACAATAATCTGTATACCCCAAATCAAGATAAGCTTTACATTAGATACATTTGTAGAGAAAATGATACACTACAATTATAATAAAATCATAGGAAAATGCTGACAGTTGAAAACTAGAAGAAAATCTTGAAAGCAATTAAGACAAAAAAGACTCATCACTTACAATTTGGTAAGATTAACAGTTAACATCATAGCAGAAATAATATAGACTATAATGCATGTCATAACATACGCAAATATTAAGAAGGCTATATTCATTCAAGTTAGCTTTCAAAAAAAGGGGGACAAAATAAAAATATCCAGACAGTCCCCAACCATGACGAATCAACTTACAAGTTATTTACTTTATGATGGTTAGAATGATATGCATTCAGAAATATCCACACTTTGTGTACCTATACAACAATCCTGTTTTTTACTTTAAATATGGTAATCAAGGAATTAATGAGGTATTCAACATTTCCATCTAAATTAGCCTCTTAGAGATCTGCATAACCCAGAGACTGGACATTCTAGGTGGGCTTTCATTTGGAGAAAGAGAGAAAGAAAACCAGAGTGTTAAGTGCCCATTATACATACTCTTTTCCTTTCCTTCCCCTCCCCCACCCATAGATGCAGAGAGGGACAATTGACCTAGGGCTCTCAGAAGGGCTGTTTCCCCTTTGTAGGTGTGTGTACCACACAGAGGCCTCCACAGAGTGTGGGACTCAACATTTTCCTCTTAATGACATGCAGAAGACTGTGAGCTTTCTGTTCATTGGCCCTCCCTAGTGATGCTTATCTGGCTGATTCATCAGAGCTGGGTATACCCTGAAGGAGAGGGACAACAAATCAGCATGCTTGAGCACCCCCTAGGCAACTCAGGACAAGCACAATTCTCCCAGGTATAGTCAGGAATTGATATTCAGGGACCCAAGGACAGGCTTACAGGCCATAGGTAAGCCAATCTTGAGAAGTGAGGAAGCCTTCTTGGGGAGAACTGAAAAGAGAGTTCGGTGCCAATCTTAGCTGTAGTGTACTCCTTAAGCACCCCTCCCTCCATAGGAAAGCTATACTCTCAGCTCAGGGTAGTTTCTGGACAGAGAAGCTCTCAGCCTATAGCTGGGGAGCTCAGCTAGTTTGAGTGCCTTTCTACTGGCAGAGGCTAGAAGACCATGGGGCACAGAAGTATAAAGAAGTATAAAGATCCTGACAGCGAGATGGTGAATCTTGGATGACTCCACCCCTACAAGAAGAATTTCTGGCTTGGTGGGGCCTCTTCAGTCACTCCATGCTGGCTTTTCACAGAAGTCTGGGAGTGGACCTTTAAATTCTGCTGAGACAGCTACCTTATTGGCTTTTGAGGAGGTAGCCAATTTCCTAAAGGAAAGCTCATTCAATCCAGCAGCACCTTGCCTCACTTCCCCACTTTCTCTTGCTATGGTAGAAAATAAGGAGGCACCTGGAAATTCTATGGTCTTACCCTACCTGGGCCATACAAGTGCTTCTCCTGAGGGGCTGGAGTCAGTCACATGTCAACAAAATCAGCATTGCAGCTGGTTCTCTAAGGCAGAAGCTGCTCCTAGGCAGGGAGTTCAATTTGTATAGCCCTATACGACTCAGTCATAGAGGATGTAGTTGATTCTTACCCACAAGTACAACCTACTGTCTCAGAGATTAAACTGGGTATGACAGTATAATTCATACTGTTAAAAAGACCACATAGCTGGGGGAAGGAGAAGATTTCAAAGACCTTCATTCTCCCTCATCAACAAAAGACAGCGACTCTTCCCATGCTCAGAGCTCACCACTATTACAACCTACCAACAATTAGCAACTGAGAAAGTCACCACACTAAGGATATCTATAACTAAGACATTGTTCACAACCTAGATCACCATTAAACACCATAAGCAAAGCAAAACTTTCTTTTCTTTTTTTTTTTTTTTTTTTTTTTTTTTTTTTTTTTTGAGACAGAGCCTCAAGCTATCCCCCTCGGTAGAGTGCCATGGCATCACAGCTCACAGCAACCTCTGACTCCTGGACTCAAGCGAGTCTCCTGCCTCAGCCTCCCAAGTAGCTGGGACCACAGGCACCGCCCCAACACCCAGCTATTTTTTGGTTGCAGCTGTCATTGTTGTTTGGTGGGCACTGGCTGGATTAGAACCCGTCACCTTAGGTTTATGTGGCTGGTGACTTAGCCACTTGAGCCACAGGTGCCGAGCCAGCAAAACTTTCTTATGAAATATGTTCTACAGATACTCTGTTACAAGTAGGGGGTGGGAAGAAGTCCCATCTAAACACAAGTAAATCCATGACTAAAAAGTGATACCTGCTCTAGATGGAAAGGAATTGGTGTTAGAACTTTAGAAGCATAAAAAAAATCAGAGTGAAAGGACAAAGGACACCCACATAGGGGCACACCATTCTCTAACAATGGATCCTAATCAAAATGGAAATATTAAAGTGACCAATAAATAATTCCATATATACATTATAAGAAAACTCAAAGAAATTCAGGAAAAAACAGGAAAACTACTCAAAATAATCCAGATAAACAATCAGGAAATGAATGAAAAGTTACTAATGATATAGACCTATGGACCAAAAAACAGGACTACTGGAAAGAAAACAAATCATTTAAGGAAACACAAAACATAGGTAGAAGAAAGAAATTCCGAGCTTGAAAGCAATGCTTTTGAATTAACTCAGTCAAAAATAAAGAACACGGATTAAGAAAGAACAAGACCTATAAAAATATGGAAGTTTGTAAGATGATAAAACATAGGAATAATAGGCAACACTGGGATAAGAAGAAAATGGAAAGGGCTAGAAAACATATTTGAAGAAATAATTGAGGGAAACTTCCTTGGTTTTGCTAGAGAATTAGAAATCCAGGAATAAGAAGTTCAACACCTGAGAGATTTGTTTCAAAGAGGCAGTCATGAAGACATATAGCCATCAGAGTGGCCAAGGTAACACAGAGGAGGAACTCCTGTGAGCCATGAAATGAGAACATTGAGTAACTTTCAAAGGAAAACCAAGAGGCTAACTATAGACTTCTTAACAGACACCTTACAGCTCAGAACAGATTGGGGGCCCATCTTCAGTCTTCTTAAACAGAACAACTGCCAGCCTAGAGACTGTTCCAGAGAAACAAACAATGAAGGAATTTGTCAAGACCATATCTGCCCTATAAGAAATACTCAATATTGTTTATATTTACATGAGCACAATAGATACCCACCAGTATAAAACCAAGATAAAGCTTGGAGCTTATATAGTACAATAGCACAAGAGGGGAAACAAAGCAATAAGGCATACCTATCATGATGAAAAGAACAGAATCCCATATAGTGATCCTATCAATAAATATGAATGGTCTAAATGCCCTATTCAAGAGACATAGGCTAGATGAAGGTATGAAAAATATACAACCTAAATATCTTCTGCCTTCAGGAAACACATCTATCCCAGAAGGACTCAAAGATTCAAGAAGAAGGGGTGATGGGAAAAAATGCACACAAACAGAAACCAAAGAAATCATATAATATTTGGTTACTTAAAGAAGTCATATGATATTGTCTTTAAATCAACAATGGTAAAGAAGGACGATGATGATCATTATATAATGGTAAAAGGAACAATTCAATAAGATTCAAGAAGACTTAGCAATACTAAATACTTATGCTTTTTATGCATATAACATAGAAGAGTCTAGATCCATAAAGCAAATGCTACTACACCTAAGCAGAGAGGTAAATGATAGCATTGTAACTGGCAGAGAGATTTCAACAACTCTTTGACAGTGATGGACAAATCATCCAAGTAGAAAAAAAATGAAGAAACACTGGAATTAAAGAGGACTCTTGAACAAATGTGCCTAATAGACATTTTCAGAATATTTTACCCCCAAAATAATGAATGTGCATTCTTTTCATCAGCACATGGAACATTGTCCAAGAGTGATCATATCTTAGACCACAAAAAAATCCCAACAAATTAAAAAAAGTCAAAGTCACACCATGTATCTTCTCTGATTGCAGTGGGATAAAACTAGAAATCAATTTCAAGAGAAATTCTCAATTATACTCAAAGTCATGAAAAATAAACAACCTTGTGCTGAGTAATTATTGGACCAATAGTGAAATTGAGAGAGAAATCAAAAATTCCTCAAACTGAGCAACAAAGGAGATACAAGCTATCAAAATTTATGAAACTTAAATCCTAAAGGGAAAATTCATAGCCTACAACAAAAAAAAGTAAGATCACAAATTAAGAATCTAATCAAATGACACATCTTAATGAGCTAGAACAGGAAGAGCTAACTAAACCTAAAGCCGGCAGAAGAAAAGAAATAACCAAAGTCAGAATAGAATTCCAAAAAAATTAAACAAAAAGCAATACAAGTGATTAACAAAACAAAATATTCATTCCTTGAAAAGAAGAACAAAATTGATAGAACTTTTGCTAGGTTAACTAAGAATAGAAGAGAAATACTACCAATAATCTCAAACAGGAATGAAAAAGGAGGTATTACAACTGATACCACAGAAATACAAAATACAGAATACCATAGTATTCTGTAAATACTATGAAAATCTCTATGCACCAAACCAGAAACTATAGAGGAAAGTGACAAATTAGTGGAAAATATAATCTCCCCAGACTCAATCAGGAAGAAATAGAACTTTGGAATGAACCAGTAATAGGCAGTAGCATTGTAGCAGTAATAAAATATCTTCCAACACAAAAAGCCCTGTACCAGAAAAACACATAGCCAAATTTTACCTGACCCGCAAAAAAAGCAGATTATACTGCAGAAATTATTCCATGACATTGAGAAAAAGGGAACCCTCCCCAAATTATTCTATGAAGCCAGTATCAACTCAATACTAATTGAATTCAGCAAACTGAATTCAGCAGAACATTAAAAAAAAATCATCATGGCCAACTGTGCTTCATCTCATAGATGCAAAGATGGTTCAACATATATAAATCAATAAATGTGATAACTGCAGAAACAGAAGCAAAAACAAAGATCGTATTATCATGTTAATAGATGCAGAAAAACATTCAACAAAACACATCTTTTTGTGATAAAAAAAAAACTCAAAAAACTAGGCATAGAAGAATATCTCAAAGTTATAAAAGCCATATATGCCAAACCCACAGCCAACATCATAGTGAGTAAAGAAAAGCTGAAAACATCCCCATTAAGAACTACAACAAGCCAAGGGTGTCCACTGTCACTTCTACTCAACAAAGTGCTAGAAGATCTAACCAGAGCAATCAAGCAAGAGAATGAAGAAGAGGTCAAACTATCACTTTTTACTGATGATATAACCTTATATCAGGAAAACTCCAAAGACTCCCCCCAAAGAGTCCTGGAGTTATAAGTAAATTCAGTAAAATCTCAGGTCACAAAGTCAAAGTACATACATAAATTAGTACCATCTCTAACAAAAACAGTCAAGCTGAGAGTCAAATCAAGGCTAAATACGATACAGAATAGCTACAAAGATAATAAAATACCTAGGAATATAATTAAACAAGGAGATCAAAGATCAGAGAATTATGAAACACTAAAGAAAGAAATTACAGATGATACAAACCAGTGTAAAAAAAATATAAATTTCATGCTCACAGATTGGTAGAATCAATATTGTTAAAATGTCCCTACTGCTGAAAGTGTTTTACAGATTGAACACAATCCCCATGAAACTACCAACACCATATTTCACAAATCTGGAGAAAATAATTCTACACTTTGTCTAGAACCAGAAAAGTGCCCAAATAGCCAAGGCAATCTTAAGAAAAAGGAACAAATCTGGAGGCATCACATTATCAGACCTCTAACTATACTACAACAGCATAGTATTGGGACTAAATGGAAGCATAAAATAGACCAAAACAGAAAACACAGGCACGAAACCATCCACCTATAGCCAACTGATCTTTGACAAAGCAGTCAAAAATAAATACTGGCAAAAGAAGTCCTATTTAATCAATGGTGCTTGGAAAAGTGGATCCCCACATACAAAGGAATAAAACAAGATTCCTATCTTTCATTGCTCACAAAAATTGATTGAAGATCGATAAATAATTAAATGTAAGGCATGAGATCATAAGAATTCTAGAGGAAAATGAATGAAAGCTTTTCTAGATATTGACCAAGGCAAAGAATTTTTGAAGAAGACCCCAATGGCAATTACAGCAACAACAAAACAAATAAACTGGGTGTGATTAAATTTAAAAGCTTCTGCATAGCTAAGGAAGTAATCAACAGAGCAAACACACAAACACAGGGAATAGGAGAAAATATTCACAAACTATGCACCTGACAAATGGCTAGTAACCAGTATGTACAAAGAACTCAAACCAAGCAGTAAGAAAAGTCAAATAACCCCCTTAAGAAGTGGGCACAAGTCATGAACACAAGCTTTTCATAAGAAAGTAGACAAATTGCCAATAAACATAAATGAAAATGCTCAAGATCACTAATCATCAGGGAAATGCAAATAAAAAATACAATGAGATATCATCTTACTCCTATTAGAATGGGTTTTATTAGAAAGTCCAAAAACAACAGATGCTGGCATGGTTGCAGAGGGAACGGAATGCTTATACACTGTTGGTGGGACTGGAAATTAGTACTTCCTCTACAGAAAAAAGTGTGGAGAGTCTTCAATGAACTAAAAGGAGACCTACCATTGGATCTATTAATCTTACTACCGGGTATTTACCCAATGGAAAAGAAGCCATCTTATCAAACAAACACTTGCACTTGAATGTTTAGTGCAGCCCGATTCATAATTGCAAATATGTGGAATCAACTCAAATACCCATCAATGCACAAGTAGATTAACAAAATGTGGAATATGTATACCACAGAGTACTACTCGGCCATAAAAGACAGTGAATTAATGCCTTTGCAACAATGTGGATGGAGCTGGAGACTATTATCCTAAGTAAAGTATCTGTAAGAATGGTAAAACAAACACCACATGTTCTCACTATTAAATTGCAAAAAACTGAACACACATGTGCACCAAGGGAAGTAAAACTCAGTGGTAATCAAGCAGTAAATAGGGAGGAAAGGAGAAGGGCAAAAACCTGCCTAATGGGTCTAATGAACACGACTTGAATAATAAGCACACTGATAGTTATGACCTAAGAATTAAAAAATTGATACACATGACAAGAAATATTGATATCCCTTAATATTTTTAAATAAAAACAAATTAATTAATTAATGGGCTTTGTATTAGATAATAGATAGGCTAGGCCAAGCTATAATGTTTTCAGGTGCATTTAATACAATTTTGACTTAAGTTATATTTAACATATGACGGATCTTATGGTGGCAGAACTTACCACAACTTGAGGAACATCTGTACCTAATAAAGCCTAGAACAATCACTGACAAATATTCTAAAACTTAATAAAAGAATCATTAAAATGGATCATAGACATAAAAGTAAGATGTAAACCTGGAAAGGTACTAGAAAATAACATAGAAGAATTTATAGAAAACCTCGGGTCTGGTGACGACTTTTTATATACAACACCGAAGCCGTGATGCATGAACTAAATAATCTGTAAGCTGTACTTCATTGAAATTAAAACTACTGCTCTCAAAAATACAAGGTAGAGAATAAGAAGATAGGACTATAGGCACTGGGCTAGTGTTAGTAGTAATTTTAGTAGAGACAGGGTTTCACTCTTGCTCAGGCTGGTCTCGAACTCCTGAGCTCAAGAAATCCACCTGCTTTGGCCACCCAGAGTGCTAGGGTTACAGACATTAGCCACTGTGCCTGGCCAGGAAAGAATATTTTTAAAACACATATCTGATAAGCGACTGTTACAAAAATATAGAAAGAACTCTTAAAAATCAACAATTAGAAAATCAACATTTTGTTTAAAAAGTGGTTCAAACACTAAACAGATACAGCAGCAAAAAAAAAAAATATGCAGATGTAAATAGACATTTTAAAAGGTGCTTTAAATCATGTGTCATATGGGAAAGGTAAATTAAAGCAATAATTAGTTACCACTATGTACCTGTTGGAATGGCTGAAACTCAGAACACTGATGACACCAAATGCTGGCAAGATGTGAAGCAATAGGGAATCGTTCATTGCTGGTGGGAATCCAAAATGACACAACCTATTTGGAAGTCTCATAAAATCAAACATACTATTACCATATGATCCATCAATTGCACTTTTTGATATTTATGCAAATAAAATGGAAATGCTATGTCCACACAGAAACCTGAACACAGATGTTTATAGCAGCTTTCTTTATAATTGCAACCAAGATGTTCTTCAGTAAGCAAACAATTGAATAAACTCTGGTAGATCCAGACAGTGGAATATTATTCAGCATTCTAAGGAAATAAAGTATTTCAAAGTGGTTTTGATGTGCATTTCTCTGACCATTAGGAACGAGGAATATTTTTTTTTTTTCTGTTGGCCATTTGTCCTCTTTTCTTGAGAAAAGTTTCTGCTTATGTCTCTTGCCCAGTTTTGAATGGGATTGACTAAATGGAAGGACAAGAATCACGTGTACTCACTACTTAAATAGAACCAGTAGATTAACAACTCCGTGTTCACGTGAGAGAAAAACTCAATTAAATTCAAGGTGGGGGAGGGTTGGGTAAATTAATTCCCGCCTCATTGGTACACTGCACAGGTATATCGCAGCCTTCCTGGGTGACGGGCACAACTGCAACCTGGACTTTACCTTTACAAAAGCAAACTATGTAATCTAATCACATGTACCCCCTATTAATCTGAAACTAAAAAAAAATAAGAAATAAAGTATCAGGTCATGAAAAGATATAGAGAAACCTTAAATATATACTGCTAAATAAAACAAGTGGTACTGTATTCCCACTGCACAATATTCTAGAAAAGGCAAAACTGTGGAAACAGCAGAATGGTCGGTGGTTTCCAGAGGTTGGGGTGCTGAAAGAAAAGAATGAATAAGTGAAACACAGACGATATTTAGGGCAGTAAAACCTACTCTGTATGATGCTATAATGGTGACTACATGACATTTACACTCGTTCAAACCCATAGAATAGAAACGAAAAGAGCTGACCCAAATGTCAACTGTAGACTCTGGGTAATAAAGACGTGTCAATACAGGCACATCAGTTGGAACCAATGTACGACTATGGTCCAAGATGTGGACAGTAGAAGTGGCTGTGCATGCGTGGGGCCAGGAGGTATGTAGAAACTCTCTGGACTTTCCACTTGGCTTTGCTCTGAAAAATAAAGTTTACTAAAATGTATTAATGAAATTAAAATGCTAAAAAATTCAGTTTGCTTTGGAGGTTCGGAAGGATTGTAGAAACAGCTGGCCCACTGGGGGGCACACATATCTGATATTGGGTGTCATATATGCAAGTACCTTCAGGCTTTCCTGTATATTCATATTAAGAGTAAACCAGTAACACAATTTTGATGGTTTGCCTAGTTGGGTTACTTTTTTAATACATTTGTGACGTTTAGAATAGTCACAGCTTTTCCTACCTAATATATTTGGCATTATTTCATTATTTTAATTTGCATTTTCATGACTACTACTGAAATTATTTTTTCATTTGCGTTACAGTTAGTCTCCTTTTCTCTTTCCTTCCATTTTTAAAAAATCTAAGTCAAGTTAGTGTAAGATACAATTAGCCATTTTAACATGTACAATTCAATCGTATTTAGTATAAATTCATTGATATTTACTATATTCATAATGTTTTTTCAACTAAAAGCTAAAAAATGCATTATAAACATAAACATAAATTTTAATCCAAAATTCCTTATTAAAACCTGTTGAGTGCCAATTCTGCTGTCTGTGTTAGTGACTCAAAAGTGAACCACCTGATTCTTCTCTGCAAAGTATAATCTTTTAGACAAGATGAAACCTATTCACACAACAACAATTATTCTAGGCCATGCAATTGTGACTACCATAAAAAACATTTTTATAAAGTTCTATAAGTTTTCAAAATATGACACACATTTTCTTCCTAGGAAAACTTCGCTGGGAGACATGGCATTATTGGTGACCTTTGAATGAAAGACAGATTCAGTTATCTATAAAACCTGAAGGTTTTTTCAGGTAGAAGGCAATGCACAGGTAACATCACCGTTTCAGCCCATAAGCAAACCAAATTAAGGACTCAGCAGAGACAGAAGACTTGAATGTGTCAAACTGAGAGGGGAAGCTGAAATAGGCAATCATCCGAGCATGTGGGGAATGATGAGAGGCTAATTCCAGACGGGAGGAGGGAAACGTCTTTCTCTGAGACAAGTCATTGAATAAATATTCATTTGAAATAAATAAGGGAGAGGCTGAAGAAATATAAATCAAATACCTTGAAATAACATATTTCATTAAAATATGAAACCAATCCTTCAACAAAAATGATTGTGGTTCTGGGCATAGTTTAAAGCTTGAGATTAGTAGAATGTACAGAAAATAATTCAACAAATATTAAAGTAGAGATTAATTGAAAATGAAGGGCTATCACTTACAGGTGAACAGGTTGTAGCAGCCCAGATGAAGAAAGGTAGGCGTAGGGATGCTGACACCCAGGCTGTATCCTCTCCAAGGGGTACTTTTCTCTGATTCACACAAAAATGTCAAATGGACCAGCAGTGGTTCTAAAAAAAAGCCAAAAGTAAACTGATGCTCTGTTTTTATTAATAAATCTTTATTCTTAAGTGATGCTACAGTAGCTGACTTAAAAGAAACATATTTCTTTGTGCTAAAAAAGTTACCAAAAATTTAAAGAAAGCATTACTTACACTCCATTAATGCTTGACCTGAAGCACAATAGGGCATTATAGAATCATGATGCCTAAATTCTGTAGTGGAAGAAACAGTCGCTTTTAAAAAACAGAATTTCCTTCCATCTTAGTTTTGTTGGCAATAGTCCCATAGCTATGGAGCAGTCTAAATAATTTGCCACTGTATTTACTGTGTGGATTTAATTGCATAAAATTTCACTTTAGTCTAATGGCTTTTCTGAATCATAATTTAGTTCGGACTTCCTATGTTGAAAATATAGTTAGCAATTTCAGGAAATTTTTAATGACTTGTCTGTCGGGCAAATTGTAAATAAAAGAAATGTCTCCAGATGCTCAGGTATTTAGGTAAATTGCTTCTTTCAAGGAGCAATTCAAGTTGTTGAAAAGTAAAAGGCAATATTGTACTGAGATTGGCATAATTTCAATATCGAGGACATGTCTCAGTCATGTAGTATACAACACTTATAAACTGGAGACGGGCAGGGCATAATCAACCTCACTGCGGTATGTTGGGGGATGTAGAGATAGTATACAAATATGAGGAGAAAAAAAAAAGAATAACTTACGTGTACTTCCCTCTGTTAGTATTAAATATCAAATCCTATGCAATGTACTATTTCACTCCTGAATTTTAGATTTTCCAGACTAGTAAAGTTTAAGTATTTTTATTCAGCAATAAGCTCCAATGCCACTTTTGATACAGGACAGGTAGCGCCCAGCCAGCTCAGCCCATCTGCGCTGGAGGACCCGCCGCCTCTGCTTTGGCGGTGTTGGTGCCGTGGCAGCCGGCAACGGAACCAGCAGGCTGGAGCTTAGGCAAGGATAGGGGGGAGCCTCCCTCCCCCACCATAGACTCCGGTAGCCAAAAGGACCAGACAACTTCTGGGGAGACACCGGCACCTTGGTGTCTCCTTCCCTGTATATTCCCCTGACTAAAAACTCAACCCCCTTTTCCTATGCCTAGGTCAATTTCATGTAAGTTTCCTAGGCCTCAATTCTGTGAATGGACTATGTCCATTCATTTAGTACATTCATTCACCTTCCCCCAGCCAACGGAACTACGTCCATTCATTAATAAGTTCATTCATCTTCCCCCCAGCCAATGGAACTATGTCCATTCGTTAATACCTTCATTCACCTTCCCTCAACTGACAGAATTATATCCATTCATTTTCTGGCCTCAACCCACGCATCTATATATACTGCTAAAGGGAGAGAGACCAAGAGAGAAAAATAGAGAGAGCTTTTCTTTCCCGTCTAAATTTTTCTCTCCCTACCAGGAACTTTAGTGTTTTTGTATTCTGTTCTGTAAATAAATTCTGTCTTGCCACTGATCTGTGGTCTGCGGATTTATTCTTCAAATCACTGAGACCAAGAATCTGAAAGTCCGGTATCAGATTTGGCGAGCCAGCCAGGAGAGAAGTCGAAATTCTGGTATCAGATTGGCTGCATAAATGTTTCCCTGCCTCTGCCTGGCCTGCCCTGGTGGTGGCTACATAGTGTTTCTGAAGCAAAAGATAAACCAAATACCATGAGCCATGCAGAACAGCATGGAGCACCAAATTATCCTATCACGCTGATTGTCAACTGCTGCCAATCAACAGAAATAAATGCAGTTTTTCATTTTGAATGGTTTATTTCTTGCATGTGAAGACAATTGAGCTGATTCAATCATTAATTTTTCTCTCTTGGGACTACCACCTAGTATAAATAGACTCGTCATTTCTATTTGTTGAGGAACAATCCAGTGCTGTCCATGTAATCTACATCTTATCATTATTAATTTACAGCCTGTCATAGGTACTGAAGCAGGTGGCTTGGTCTATGTACATAAACTCCCCAAATAAATACATAATACAAACCACAAGTATTCTTATCGTCAGAGATCAATGTTTCTTTAAACAATATGCTTTTGTGGACTTTGACTGTCTGAATTCTCATACTAGTCCTAGAAACATAGCTCCTTTCTCTGTAGCTACACTCCTTCTAGAACTTTCTTTACAATAACTAAGTAAAAATGCAGTTTTATGTAGTTCTCTACTTTTATAATACCCACCCATACATCTTTAAGTAATTGTGAGCACACATAAACTTTCTACCCTATATCATCAAGCTCATTTATTTTATTTTCAAGAAACTAATGTCACTTCAACCTTACGGCTTTTTTGTCAACAAAAATGACAATAATCTCTATTATACCACAAGATATTTCCTTTAACATATCAATGAGATTGCAAAGAAAATATTAAATGCTGCAGTGCTGTCCCGTTCTCCCTTTCTTTGTCCCAAATCACTTTTGTGACAACAAACTTGTCAGCCACAGCATGACATATACAAAAAAATGAGTTCAACTCAGCATCTTGTCAGATGTGGCCCATGTTTTGTGTTCTCTGATTTTCTAAAAAGAACAAACAAACCCAGAGCGTAGGAAGATACTTAGATGGCTTGTAGGGAAGCTGTCATTTCCTCTGTCACTTTGTTCTTCACTTCAGGTAGAGGCTGATACTAAAAATTGCCAGAATAAAAGAGAAAAATAAAATAGCAACAACAGCATGTTGATGAATCCCAAGTAAAGGAAGATACTAGACCCCAAATCACACAAGGGGATAGATACAGAGTGAGAATATCTGAATATGTTAGTGAATACTTAGAGCTAAGAAGAGAAAGGTACAAATAGAATGATATATAGAAATGCTTTATTAGTGAGAATTACAGTTAATTATGTTTACTCTACCTATAACATTTCTAAATATACTCCTAAAATATCCTCTTTAATCTACTGAGATAATCTCATGTCATTCTCAGCAGAGATGTGGAAAAAAGAGAGAGAGAGAGAAAGGTGTGTGTTTATGACAGAGAGAAAGGGCGAGGGAAGGGAAAGAAGAGAGAAAAGAGAAAAGAATGACACAACATTCATAAAACTCTGCAGGCATTAAAATAAATGAATTAGGTTCTGATTTAGAAAAATATTCATTGCACATTGTTAAATAAAATACAAAGCTACAAGACGATGTGAAGATTCTTAATCCTAATTTGTTCCAAAGACAAAAACAAAATTTCAGGGGAACATAAAAGATGCATATTTATAGGTCCAGAAAAGTTCTTAAAGAATAATAAGTATAAAGCTATGATGCACAAAGAAGGTGCAGAATGTATTACACTTTTTACCATGTATACTTATATCATGTTTAAATTTCCTAAACAAAGATTTTTTTCCTGTTTAATTTAGGCAGAACCAAAAGAATAAAAGCACACATAATGTTCTCAGAGAAAGTATATTTTTTGAATAGTTTTAGGGGATGGGAGGCATGTCAGACATCCCAGTAGATCCTTCCATTTATATTTTAGTACCTCTGGACATTTTTTTTTTGAGGCAGAGCCTCGAGCTGTCCCCCTGGGTAGAGTGCTGTGGCATCACAGCTCACAGGAACCTCCAACTCCTGGGCTCAAGCGAGTCTCCTGCCTCCGCCTCCCAAGTAGCTGGGACCACAGGCACCTGCCACAATGCCTGGCTATTTTTCTTTTGGTTGCAGCCATCATTGTTGTTTGGCAGGCCCGGGCTGGATTTGAACCCACCACCTTAGGTGTATGTGGCTAGCGCCTTAGCCATTTGAGCTACAGGCACCGAGCCCTTCTGGCCACTTTTTAAAAGGTGGTAAATATATGTGGTTGATGGATACAAAGTGACTTACTTCTCCTTTTCCCTTTGCTTTGAAGTAAAAAAAAATTGTGCTTCTTTCTCCACATCTCCTCTCTGCACCCCCTGTTTTCCATGTAATCTGTCATTAAAATATCCTGGACTCACATAATGAAGTCCCAAGATTTGTGTCTTGGCATTCAACCTCCTGATTGGAAGGAGCATGAAACTGTAGTTCACAGGAACATGTACAATACACACATTTCAAACGGTCAGTTCAGATGTCATGCAAGGAATCCCAGCAACATGTGGCTCCCAAGTAGACAGAAGCTGCAAATTTAAAGAAAAAATTACTTAAGCAAATGAGGAAAAGGAATTAGTGGATCTATAATGAAGAAGCAGTAACTTGGTAGGAGGGAAAAAGAGGATTTAAAGTATAATTGCAGAAAATTGGTCTGGACACCTTTATAAACCCATAAATATTTGATCCCTTTTAATTCCCAAATTTACTAAATATCAGATAGTGCAGCCCTAGAACAATAATGGATGCTGAGTACCATTTTTAAATTAAATTTGGTTCAAAGCTACTTGTGTATATAGTGAACTGCAGCCTAACTTGATAGGTAAACAAACAGTAACTTAACAGTATATCGTTTTTTTTTTTTTGGAGACAGTTTCATTATGTCGCCCTTGGTAGGGTGCTGTGGCATCACAGCTCACAGCAACCTCAAACTCTTGGGCTCAAGCAATTCTCCTCCCTCAGCCTCCCAAGTAGCTGGGACAACAGGTGCCTGCCATAATGTCCGGCAATTTTTTGGTTGCAGTTGCTATTGTTTTTTATCAGGTCCAGGTCGTGCTCAAACCCGCTACTTTCCATGTATGTGGCTGGCGTCCTACTCAGCTACAGGCACTGGGCCAAGGTTATATTCTTTTAACAAGTAACTGCCTTGGCCAATCAGCAAGTTACAGGCTGCAAATTGCCAAAACATATCCAAATAAACCCAAAACCCACCACCATTACCACCAACAAAACACATAAGAAAATAAAAATAAAATTTGGCTTTCTTTGTGCAGTTTCTCAATCCGGACAAACCAAAGTTATTCGTAAGTAAAGATGCCCTGTGTCATGCTGACAATTCACTCTGTGAGGAACCTCTTGCATTGAGAAATCATGATTAATGAATCATGATCCATTAATCGTCCAATGTATAGAACGCTACTGTGACAGATCACAATTACTTACATCTTGGTATTCACTGAAAATTAAGGTCATTAAGGGTTAAACATTCCAATTAAAATATGTAACTAAAATTGCTGGAAACAATAAGGGAAGCAATTCTATATGCAACTATACAGAGAAGGTAAGACATGCTTTTGTAAAGGAAAACTATTAAAATATAGGCTTTTTCTTTTTTATTTTATAATGGAAAACAAAGAGTAATTTCTGTCCTACAGCGAAAGGATTTGTTTCAAAATGAAAAGAGAAAAGGTATAGGGCAACAACTGAATATAGATGAAAAAGTTGTAGGAGATGTGTGGAAAACAAATCTTGTGAAAGAAATTTTCTGTTGGATTGATATGGCTAAGAATAGAAGAGAAATACTTATTTTTTGCAAAACTTCAGCATGAATATTAAAAAATTCTGGAATGAAACTAAAATTTTGTACTTTTTCTTTAAACAACAGGGTTTTCTTGAAGTTTTGGCCTCCTTTTTTTTTTTTTTTTTTTTTGAGATAGTCTCACTTTGTTGTCCTGGTAGAATGCTGTGGCATCATCGTAGCTCACAACAACCTCAAACTCTTGAGCCCAAGCCATCTTCTCGCCTCAGCCTCCTGAATAGCTGGGAATACATGATCCTGTCACAATGCCTGGCTAGTTGGGGTTTTCTGTTTTGTTTTGTTTTGTTTTTTTAAAAATAGACAGTTTTTCACTCTGGCTCAGGCTGATCTTGAACTCCTGACCTCAAGTAATCTGCCTGTCTCAGCTTCCCAGAGTGCTAGGATTACAGGTGTTAGCCATAGGCCTGGCAACTTGGTGTTCTTTTAATAGGAAATTACGAAAGGTTTTTCTTTACATTTAGATAGTTTACCTAGGAAACAAATATTTCTTTCCTCAAATAATTTCCTGTATGTCATGTTGTCTTTATTGAGATTTTTATCACATGAAAAAACAGAGTCCTCTCTCTTAAAACAGCTCTGCTTTTTCTGTAGGTTTGTAACTGTCTACATTTGCCTTGAAGTTGATTAACTATCATTTTGGCTACATACATGACTATTGTTCACAGTGACCTTTTATCCTATAGTTTTCAAATATTTTAAACCATTGGCAGTTTCGACAGACTTCCCCAAATCTAATTCTAAATGAAGCCTCCTTCTTAACATCAAATTAAGTCTGGAATTTTCCAATGAGCCTTTGAACCAACACAAAAGTATTCCTCTTTATAAAAAAGAGAATATTAAACTAATTGGGCTTATTTGAGATATTAAATTACATAGGGATCATTGTCAAAAGTAATGCTAAACTTTCAGTTGTATTTTTATAGATTTTTAATATGTATTGTGGAAACTGCAGAATTCCATCTACTAGTCATAATTTTAGTTATCATCATAAAATGTTTTATACAGCAGAAATAACTGAATTTCCTCATCAGTTGCATCATTACCAGAGCTATAGAGGATTAAACATCATACTTACTACAACAGTCACCAATATCATAACTCATCTGAGGAATTACTGAGAACAAGACATTCTCCTGGCAAACCTGGAAATCTCTTGTGACTTGGAAGACAAGCCACCAAGTAACTCAACAATCCTGGAGAAACAAAGTTCAGTCCTGTAGTAGTAAGGCTGTTGTTAAATATTAAGCATTTTATGACAATTCCTTAAAGGATTAGTGGAGAAAAATTGCATTTAGTATTTTGAAGATCATTGCCTTACCACCCTTGAAGATCATTTCCTTGAGTACATACTTTCTTGGCACCTATGGGATCATTTCCTCAAGCACACAGCCCCTGTATGTCTTTGCTTAGTAATCTTTCTGCCTATGATGTATCTTCTCAATAAAAGGACTCTGTGAGAAGTGCTCAGGGCTATCCTGCACCTATGGTTAGCCTCACCTCTTGCAGCGTGTACTGTCAATCTGTGTGTCGTGTGATCATTTATGCGGTTAAGATACAGATCTTTCAGTATGACCATTTTAAGTCATATCTTGACACACAGTTAATTGTTTATTCAGTATTTTCTTGAACAACTGTAAGATAAAATGCTTTATCTTCAAGTATTTTATGGGAAGAACTCTGACAAGTACAGGTTTTTTATTAACTTTAAGATCCTACCATTGAACTGGATAAAAATTCACAGAACTCCAATGAAGAAACTGACTGGCTCATAGAACTACTAACCTAACATCAAGCAAAACAAAAATTAATTAAAGACCAAGGAAATAACTTAGCATATTTTCATACCAAATCAACCAGTACCAAAAGTGTTAAAATGTGCAATTTGAATTAACTCCATAAGAATGACAAAAGTCCAATTACTGATGATAACCTATTTAATTAATAGTGTGCTGCACCTGATTGGTAAAACCAAAATCAATATGTGAAAAGAAGTGAATTCAATGTTCAGTGTGGACTCACAATAGGCCTGGATTGCTGCCTGGTACTTCCGAGTCTTTAAAGCTTTCCTTACTAAAAGTCATGCCCTCCATGGCTCATCAAGAAAGAGATTAAACAACTCAATTTATGAAAATACTATTGACATATTGACTATTCCAAAATAACTGAAATGGTTTATAACCAATATTTGGCTTGTCAAATCTATACTTCTTGTAAAACAGTATAAAACTCAGGTGTTACATTTTTCAGCACCTGCTAGATTATTTGATCACTTAAAAATCAATTTCATTCAACTGTTCCTTCAATATATGTTTTCTAGTTGTGTAGAAGCTTTCTTATCCAGGAACATCAATATCATAGGCATAACTAAACAGTTATTTTAAAACGTGTTTACCTTATGGGCATTCCTGGAGAAATCTTCCAGGTAATCATTTCACTGGACAAATTATAAAACAGTTAAATGATGTTAGGAAAAGCTAACTAAATCAATTGAATTAGTTTGATAAAAAGTATTACCCATTGATGGCTATCAGATTTACCCCCACTGGAAAGCATAGATTTACCCCTTATGAAATAATTACTGTAAAGCCTATGCCCCTGGTAATAAGACCTTAAGTATCTGCCATGTATCACTGTGATGCGATTTAGTAGCAAGACGTAAATACATTATGCCAAATCATATTTCATCAGCTAAAAGAAGCCCTTTGTAACCCACCAACTGATAATAAGCATACCTTTAATGGAGATTTGTTCTTTTGGAAAGATCGTTCTTGAACTACATTGGGAGACATCATACTAATTTATTCTATACAGCAAAAGTCTTGCAGTCTTGCAGTCACATCTCTCAACTCAAAATGCCACTTGCAGGCTCCTGGCACTGTAAACCTGTTAGAAACTTTCAGATAAAGATGACCACTGAAGCTTTCCTCAGAAGCAGATGACATTCTGGACATGGACGCCTTTCCCAAGATTGTGAATCAAGCTCCTCTACCATCGTGGAAGTCTTTACATTTTTTTCTTTCTTGTATTTTCTATTCTCCTAATTTTTTCCCTTTCCTAAAAAAAAAAAAAAAAAAAATCAAAGGGATCGTGGATCTTAGAATTGCTATAGCATAAACCATAGCAGGAAACCAGAATAATCGTTGAGTTTGTGGGTGATAGCAGAATAGTGGAAACAATTCCACTATGCCAATGCCTCTCCGTGAGTCACCTTGAACCCCAAAAAGAAAATTACAAAATTATACCACTACAGTCACTGCTAATTGCTTTCTATACTCACTGGAAATATGACCTTGACATTCCCAGTTAATAACCTGGTTGCTAGCAAATACAGAAAGCCTATCTGAGTGATTCCAGCAAAAGGTTATTTTGGGCTTCCAAGCATCGCTTATGTAAAACCTTGTAGCTACTTATGTGAGTAGGGGTAATTACTTGTATAATATTCCTGTATTAAATTCAGTAAGATCCTGTTCTGTCAAGTGTGGTTTTGCATCGTTACAGCATGCTTTAAAAGGAACGAACCCTGAAGTTAAGTCTCCCGGGGCAGGACCCTGTTCAAGAGTTTGAGCAGACCGTAGGGATGAACAAATTTAACCGGCTCCTGCTCAACCATCACTAGGTGGCCTTCTTTTCCTGCCTCCAAAGGCCTATATTGGTCTATGGAGACATTGTTCACTCTTCTGAGCTCCTCACTGGTTTGGATTTGGCTACTTAGCCTAGCTCATGCTCATCTTCCAAATGGCTTTTCCTAAAGTTTCCATAATAACTCTTATAATAAGAAGCCAAAACAGTTAATAACTGAAATTAACACCAATCACAAAATAGTTGAAGATAAGTTAGTTTTCACTGAGAAAAGTTTTCAATGTAGTTGCTAGAGACTCAATCCTGGCAGGAGTGCGGTGTTTATTGTATGAAATTATGAAATTTGAAGCTAATTAGTAAGTTGTGAAAAATCTTGGATTTTGTAGCCAATCAGATCTCTCAGAGGTTCAAATGGATAGAATCTACTCTCTAAAAGGTACATAAGAATATTCATGTTTAAAAAAATATTTAATAGAACATCATATAGTTTTAGATACCCTCTTTTCCCATGTTGGATGGCTGGTGTATGGTGTTGAAGGAAATCAAATGTTGCACTTATTTTTTCCCTGATTTTACTACTACAGAAAGCATATTGCCTGATACTGCTGTTTCTCTGGACATTGCTATTCAATACATTAAGGATATTTCTCAGGGGAAAGAAACATATGATGTGTTTATGAGAGCAACTAATACCTGGTTAACAGGCATCTAAATGGCGGATGGCAAGCTTTGCTATTCCAATGTTTTCTAATCTGTGTGTTTCTTTTAGTGAGTTGCCAGGTTACTATGACTCGTGTTACCACGCCAATTGCAAAAAGATACTTCTCTACATCAGACCATTTTTCAACCAATTACAGTTCTTAATCACCATCTTGCCCCAAAGACCACAACCAATTGGATTGTTAACTGTTTGTCTAACCTGAATTTTAAATTGTTTGATCAGCTCTGTTGGTGAACGCTCCTGCTAAGAAATATACTCTACTTTTTATCTCATTGTCTCCCTTACAGCCATGATAATAGTCTCTCCAATGTGCTGTAATTCCTTAAGGGTCTTAAACACTCAAATGTAGGTATCCCTAGTATATCAAATGATCGCTATGATTAGAATAACAAAGTATGAAAAATATAATGAACTACTCAACTAATTTGACATTGTGAATTGAGAATTCCATGATGAGATCAAAAAAACCATTATGATAGCCATAGAAAGAAGTTCCTGAGGTTTTGGTTAGTTTCTCAAAATTGAAAGGGTGACCAAAGGGGAGTATTATTAAATTAAATTAAATTAGAGCTAAAGCTTTTCCTTTAACACCATGTGGAAGAGGAAATTTAGAGAAAGCTTAGACGTATTCGAAAGTACATTACATGAAAGAGGTTATGAGTCAGGATTATCAGACTTTTAAGCACACGTTGGTTAGATATATGTGTCACATTGACAATTATCTTTATAATAAAAGTACATAGAGTTTTACAAAAGAATCCACAAGACACGTTCAAAGGTGTTTTGCAACTTCTTTGCATTTGCTTGGCAGACCCTGTACAGGAATAACTTAACTATAGCATATTTGGCATACCATTATATATCATAGTGTGTGATTAGGGGGAACAAATGAGTATTCTCTGCACTATTTTCAGTGTTTATATTCAGCCATTGGATAAAGAAAAATATATAACAATGCACATAGTAATAGCATGTATTCAGCTACACACTTGTGGTCCAAAGTGTGCGTAGCAAATAGTTGTCTACCTCCTCCTTTCTTCACTGCTTGTATTTCTACTTCAAACTTATTATTACTGCTATTCTCACTTTAAAATGTTACAATAACATTAATCTCTCTAATTCTAGTCACTCCATCAAGGAATGAATCAATCACTGCACCCCACATCTATTACCACCGGAGTCATCTTACTTTTGCCCAGTTTTGAGAGACTTCAAGTATACTTTTATATCTTCTTGCTTGGGAAACTAAGAATAGACCCACAACCTGCTGTTGGAAGCTTTTCACCACAAGGACTTCATTTACTGTTCCTGTTTTATCTCTTGAGATTTTCCCTTTTGCAATGTTCTCTTTGGTTTCTTACTTCTCAACATAGCCTGCACTTTGTTCTTTATTACCTGGATTGTATACCTTTCATTTGACTTGAAGATTGCTTTTTCTCACCTCGCCTTTTGAAGTTTAACCAATTCTTACTTTGCACTCAATTGGCACAAAGCCCAAGAATCTCAAAGTGGAGTAAACTATTGACTTGAGTTTAAAGCTTCCATTTCACAGTGTGAGACATGAATAGAATATCACCATTTCACAGCAGTTGGAGAAAAGCACCTGGAACATAGGAGTTAATAAATATTGTCAGCTGCTTAGTTTTCCCACCAATAACCATTAAATGATGAATTCTATCTTTACATTCTTTTTAATTTTCTCATTATTATGCCTCTTTCCCATTCTCCCACCTGCTCCCTAACTTAGTTTTATTATGGATAACAAATGAGAGTAGATTCTGTTTGTTTAGTGTGTCTATTTCAGTTCAACACTGATGGATGATCAACAGCTCAACATTAGTCAGGATCTGGACACAGAACATCTTGGTTTCAATCTCATTTGCTCTTTGTCATTCATAAATCCTCCTTGAAATTCTTGCCTTCAATTTCCTGAGGCAGGAAATAGAAAGTATCAGACTTAACTGGCAAAGATCTTAGATTAATTTAACAGAGGTGATACACACAAAATGCCTGGAGCAGTGTAGGTGATCAATTGACATTTATAGAAAATAATTAGCCAGCAGAAACAGATATCTATGTTCTTCATTGCATCACACCACTGAATTGTTGTGCAATTCATGTAATTGTGCAATTGTGTAATCTGCAAACAATATAGACCTGTAGTAGACGAAGTGAGTAAAATTTAATAGAAGAATAACTGACCATGTTATTTGAGATGTTCTAGCTTTTAGATATTCTTTTGGCATTATTGCCAACGTTTCTGCAGGCAAATCCCTTATTTTCTGTCTCTTAATTTCCTTATCTAATAATCAAAAGGATTATATTCAATTGTCTCTAATATCTCATATAATGCTAAGATTCTACAGTTATATTCTTTAAATACACACCCTGCTTAACTCCAGAAACGACTCAAGACACCTGATATTTAAGACATAATAAGATAATAGAAAAAATTAGTGATAAATGAACAAACATGAGACTTATGCAATTTGTTGCCTATATGCACTAACACCTTGTGTTCTTTGATTCAAAGTTTATAAACACCTACAATTTGTCAGATACACTGATAGATGCTGTGGTTAAAATAAACAAACCATAGTTCCTAACCTTGAAAGCTCACAGTTTAGTGAGTGAGAAATTCTTCCAACAGATCTTAATTTTAAGACATAATCACTGTTGGGCAGTGCTTGTGGCTCAAAGAGTAGGGCGCTGGCCCCATATATAGGAGGTGGTGGGTTGAAACCAGCCCTGGCCAAAAAAAAAAAAAAGACATAATCACTGCAATCATTGCTTGATGGAAACATTGAGAAAAAGCCATTAATCAAGACAGAAAAGAATGTTCAGGAAAAAAACTTCTTAGAAAAGATAAGGAGATGTTAGGGAGAGATGCTCAAAGAACATAAAATTTCAGTTAGACTAGAGAAATAAATCCAAGATACCCAAGGTACAAGTGATGACTACAGTTAATAACAATGTGTTTTATGTGGAAAAGCACTAGGAGAGTAGATCTTAAGTGTTATCAGCACAAGAAAATGATAGGTACGTTAAGTAATGAATACAAGTAGATTCATCAGCTCAATTCACACATTCCGTTTGGTATCCACATTTCAAAACATCATGGTATACATGATAATTATATACAACTTTCATTTGTAAATTATAAATAAAAAATTTAAAGAAAAGGGACCTATGTAGGTAACAAAGTTTGTGTGCTATGAACACACCATGCAGAAAGAAAAGGAAAAAAAGAAAAGGCAGGCAGGCCTAAATTAGCTGGGTAAATGCAAAGCAACTTTAAGGAATTCATTCTAAGAATGAGGCAGCTAAACAGTGCCAAGTGAGGCCACGGAGTTAGAGACTGGCCTGGAAATAAAGGCCTTCTGGTCTCCAGAAGGAAGCTCAAAGCTTATTTTGTGGGTAAAATGCAGAAGAGCTTTCAGTGTGGCCTGATTTATATTTTAGGAACAATTTATTTAGGTGAAACGCAGAGGATGAAAAGAAAGGGATAAAATTGCATGACTAGAAATTGTTCAAACACTTGTATAAACTCATGATCACAAAAACAACAGCTAATATTTTGATGACATGAAGCATTTTCTAAGTGCTTTTACATATAATAGTAACTAATTTATAAATGGAGAATGTTAAAAAGAAATGTAAGCATACAAATAGAAACAGTTTTCCCATTACATGGCATTATTATAGAAATTAGTAAAAAATGTTTTCACAGTTTCTCTCAAGACAAGAATAAGGGTGGAGCAAATTACTTTGATAAATTCAACCAACCTGAGAGATTAATCCTTGGCCTTTCAGGGACAGAAGGGAATAGACAGCTGTCACATGGGACCAAGTGTGCCTTGACCACTCTCTGGGAATGCTTAGCTCCTGATAGTATTACAGTATCAGTTTCAGTTCACAAATATATTTACAAAAACAAAACTTTGGATGTACTTTTTTTTTTTTTAAGAGACAGAGTCTCATTCAATCACCCTTGTAGAGTGCTGTGAAATCACGGCTCACAGCAACCTCCAACTCCTGGGGTTAGCCAATTCTCTTGTCTCAGCCTCCGAGTAACTGGGACTACAGGTGCCCACCAGAATACTCAGCTATTTTTTGCTGCAGTTAGGCCAGGGCCAGGTTCGAACCTGCCACTCTCAGTATATGGGGCCAGTGCCCTACCCACTGAGCCACAGGCGCTGCCCTGGATATACTTTTTATATATCTTGTTTAATAAAAAAAAAAAAATACCCTGTAGTATTAGTGAAAGAGGAAATTGTAAGTTAACAAGTTTCAAGTAGAGTTTTATTCTGTTTTGATCAAGGGGTAGAATATAAAATTTCTAGAGAAGCAGACAGATTGCCTATATTGACAATGTCAGTTAGATTTTTTGCATTTCTATGTAAGCTGACAATTTTGTCTTTCTGGCAAGAAAGTGATACAAAAACACAAGGAGTGACTTCTAAGGAAGCAGTCGAGGCTAGCAGCTTCTTTAGCAGCATTTTCTAAATGTTCTAACTCTCAACCCTTATGCCACTTTATTTTTGTACAATATTTAATGCTGTGAAATTAATATTTATTATCTTTTCATTTGCTGCCTTATCGTCCTGCTTAGTCGCTAAAATTATTTTCTGGCATTTAATGTTTAGCTTTTTTCTCTTTCTTTATTTCCATCTATTTTTCATTTGTATATATTCATGGGGCTTAAGTGCAAATTTGTTACAATGACACATTGCATTGTGATGAAGTCAGGGCCTTCAGTGCATCCCTCACTAGAGCAGCACATTATGCCCATAAGCAACTTCCCAACATGCACCCCCTCCCGATGCTCCCCTCACCGAGACTCCATGGTCCATCAACACTCTTCTCCCATAAACACACATTCATTAACTAACACTCAAAAGTGAGAAAATGTGGCATTTGTATTTATATGTCTGAAATATAAGATATTCTTAAGATAATGGCTTCCAGGTCCATCCATGTTGACAGAAAATGCATGATTTCATTCCTTTTTACAGGTGAATAGTACTTCATTATGTATATATACCATATTTTCTTTATTCACTCTTCCCATGATTGAAACAAGTTGATTCCATATCTCTGCTATTTTGAATAGTGCTGTGATAAACATACAAAGTCGAGGTATCTTTTTTATATATTATATCATCTCTTTACACTATCTGGTTTTGGATACCATCCATCCCAAAAGCTTTATTGCCACTTCTATTTGTATCAGTCCAAATATGTTAAGTTATACTATAAGAAATAAACAAGCCAAAATTGTGGGGTCTACAACAATATAGGCTTATTCCCCTTGCAGCACTTTCCCAGTAAAAGTCCACGCAAGTGGTCATTGTGATGGGCATTAAGACTCCATTAAGTGGAGTCAGGTGGGACAAGGAGAGGCTGTAGACTCGGCTCACTATAGTGGTTGCACTCTAAAACTTGGGTGAATTCCATGGTGAATGTTGTTGATTGATGTGGAAAAGGAAAAGAAACTGGAACCAAGCAGAAAATGGCTCTCAAAGCATTTCCCAGAAAAGGCATGTTACTCCTTCTTAAGTTGCTTTGGGTAAAGCAAGTCATGTGGCCAAGCCTATTCCCAATGGGGAGAAATATGATCCTTCCCAGTGACTATACAAGACAATTTGCCCATATTTCAATGACACTCAGCCTTTTATTTTTGTTTAATCTTATTTTCCAGTTTCAGTTTCATCTTTTCTATTGGCAACTGAATTGGACCCTTTCAATATTACATCAGTGCCTCACTCACCCATTATGTCGAAACCAATTCATAATCTTCCCCCTCAAAGCCAGCCAGTCTTCCACTTTCATGTATTTAATGGTTTCAGAATAATTTTTATCTCTTTGACCATTTTTTCTATAATCACTATTATAAACTCATTGATTCTTCCTTTGAAATTTTTCTCATATTTCAATTGTTATTTTACTTTTTTCCCCCATTTCTTTATTTCAGGCAGCCTATCTGGTGTGCTATTCTCTACTTAATAATTCACAATGTAGTCTGTTGTAGTAAGTTTTGACTGTGCTATTTTCTTCACTCAGAAGACTTTAGTGGCTCCCATTGCCTTAAAAACATGATTCATACTCTTTGATCTGAAGTGTAAGACTAGCTGTGGGTCACCAGCCTCTTTCTATTTTCCCTTACTTCCATATAGTCATACTTCGTTTCGTCACAATTAAAACAGTCCTCTGAACACAAAACACGATTCATATTTTTTAATATTTGTGTCTCTTATCCTCTCTTTCTTACATAATTTATAATGTAATTTGTATTATTTTTTATTCTCCAGGACAAATTCTGTGCATAGTATATTCTCAATACATATTTATGAAGGAGAAGAAAAAACCATGCTATTTTTATGTGAGCGTTACCAACTGCCTAAAAATTTTCAAGCTACTTTCAAAACATTATCTCATGTAGTCATTACTTCAACTTTATGAGGTGACTACAGTTATTCTCATTTTATACATGAAGAAAACTGTGGCTTTAACAAAAAAAAAAGGATTAAGAAGAAGGGCCAGAATTCAAACTTTGTGGAAGCCAGTCTACATTTTCTTTTTAATATTCGCAAATGTGTTGTAAGTACCCTCCATCTTGGGCATTTATAACTTTAACCAGATCACAGATCTCTCTTTTAAATTTAAGAATTTTATAAGAATGGAGTTAATCAATTCTGTAAGTTGTACTACTTGCCTTAAGATTAGTTCCCAGAAGATTAGTTCCCAGGACAAATAGGAAGGTGGTCCTCAAACTCCTTGCTTTAAATATGTCCTCAAACTCCTTGCTTTAAATAGACTCCTCTTGGGTCTATCTAAACCTCCAAAGAAGTGTTTCCAAATTTGTGTCATAATGTTCACTATCAAACATGATGACACTTTCATAAAATTAAGGAACCCTCTAATGTTTCTAATATTCGGCATTTGCAGGGACCCCCAGTAACTACATAATGAAAAAAACCCCAAAAATTCAGTGAATTTTCTTCATATTTTCTAATAATGTAAACAGTGCGTAGAAATGGATTATTTTGAGATACACTTAAATAGCAATATTAAAAACCTTAAGGCTGTCTCCTTCGCTTACCTTTATTCAAAATGTCATGTATCTCTAGGTATGTCTTAGTTGCCTTGAAAAATATCCAAAGAATAATTATAATTCATTAGTGGTCCACTATTTTTCATTTCTCACTTCTTATAGGCCAGTTGTCACCGGAAAAAGCCAGGGTTGTATAAGATACAAAGGACATTTTTTTCCATATTTGGTTATTCTGGTAAGGAAGATTGGCATGGGAGAAATATATGGCTAACTGTTTATATGAGTTCAGAAACATATAAAATACCAAATACATAAGCTTAAATTCAATTTCTTAAATATATATTGCTGGTTAACTCCTATGTTAAATATGCCTTAAAGCCTTGATAATTTGGGCTATCTCCGCTGAGAGAGTTAGACCTTTCTACTTTCTCTATTAAACAGAGTTCACTGGGTGCATTAAAATAAAAAAATCAAGGTAATTTTGTCATTGCTAATCAAGAATCAGTAATCCTAAACACCCAGACTTTTATCCAAAGGTAATGTAAAAAATATGATTATGACTTCCAATTTGATAAATATTATTCAGTCATAAATCACTTTTTGAATTATGACTAAGTTTTAGACCCTCTCTTAGTCTAAGCAAGAAAACCAATTTATGGAAGTTTAAGGAAGAAAATCAATGCTTAATATTTACATGAAATTTGCAAAAGGTCAGTCCTCATTTATGTAATTTTGCAATAATAGCTAAAGAGAATAAAAGATACTAATTTTTAATTGTGATTCTCCATGAAAAAAGCAGCTTATGCACTACAGCCCCTAATTGGCACGGCCTTCTTTATGTGTTTAATATTTAAACTGCCTACAGCAGAGAGAACAGGTGGTAAAAGAAATTATTCTAACAGCAATAGGAAGAAGCAAAAAAAAAAAAATTAGACTCACCTAAAGAGTGAACTATTAGCATAAAATTGGGCTTTACTCAGTTTTGTGACTATAATATCTCTTTTATACGTTTCATGACCCCTCAGGAATGATTACACTGTGTTATTTCCTTAAACTTACGATGTCTATTTCATCATCAAATGAGCACACCACAAAAAAGATACTTTCCTATCCTTGGATTTGGAGAAAATACCTTGGTCCCCTTGGAGACCAAAGGGAGCAATTCTCTTTGATTTTTGATTACTTTCAGTAAGTTCTATTTTACATGTTAACAAAAATGGGAATAAAAATACATTAGATTGTCTACAACAAAATGGACAGTGACATAATTTTCCAGAGCAAATTCACAGGAAATGTAAATACTAATATTTCACTTACTGAGCAGTTCTCCAGGTATCCTACAGCTATTCCTATATGTATGTAATGAACATATTTAATACTGGATATCAGAAAATGAGGGAGACAGAAAAAGAAAGAATTTTAAAATTCAGAGTGGCAATTTGGATGTCTAATACATCAGTCCTTCCTTATTCACAATTTCACTTTCTGCTGTTTCAGTTACTCATAGTAAACCGTGGTCCAAAACTATTCAATAGAAAATACTGGAAATAAACATAGTTTAAATGTCATGCCATTCTGATGAAATGGCATGATGAAATTTCACACTGTCCCACTTAGTCCTACCTGGCTGGTGAATCATTTCTGTGTCCTGTGGGTGCAGGCACTGTCTATGTTCCCTCTTTAGTCACTTGGTAGAGTATTTTATAAATAACGGTAGAATATTTTGTAAACAATGAGATAATCAGTCATCAGATTGCTTATCACAGAATTACAGTGGTTGCATTCAAATTACCCTTATTTACCTTACTATAAAGTGCAAGAGTAGTGATGCTGGCATGTTATTACAATTGTTTTATTTTATTATTGTTGTTAATATCTTACTGTGCCCAATTTATAAATTAAACCTTATCATAGATATGTATGCTTAGGTAAAAATAGTGTATATAGGGTTTGAAACTACCTAGTTTTAGGCTTCTAGTGGGGGTCTTAGGACAAACCCCCCACAGATAAAGGGAGACTACTGAATTCTTCTGGCTATGTTCAAGAACCAAAAAAAATTGTAAAGGTGGCATTGTAAAATCTCATTCTAACCTTCCATTTTATTAGCTACTTGTGGTAAATTCTAGACTTAATGGACCCACCTGTTAACGGGCATGATGGAGCCATTTTAATGTCAGGCATCTTGGCAAAAGGAATCTGGAACAAGGAAATTAACCAACATTGCAGTGTAGTTTCCAACGTGTGTTTCCCAGAAGATTTATCAACAACATTAAAACAACCTTTTTCCTTCGTAAAGATGGAACTGACATATGAAAGAGGGATGCCGACAAAGGCCAAGTAAAAGAGAAAGCGGGAGACAGAAAGAAACCACACAGAGCAGAGAAATGTGCGCGGGAAACATGTGAGTTTCACACCTGTGTAAATAGATGGAGGGTCCATGAAGTCAACATTCTCCTCAGCTTTGCCCCAAAGCAAAAGAAAATACTTTAGCAACTATCACCCGAGTACACAAGGAATCCTTTTATAAATAGGTCCTTTGTGAATTGTATTAATCACCATGTATGAAACCTTTTCTTCTGAAAGGTACATTTCAAGGCGTTGAAGCGACTTCAGTATTGCGAATGTTGCTTTTGGAGGAAAGCTGTCAGTGCTTCCATGGGTGCTGTCAAGGACAAGTTGTCAATGTGAGTAATATGGGACCACTTATGAGAGGGACTGCGAGAGCAAATGTGTGACGAGGGAACTTGGGGTTAAAGTAGAAATTCCATCTAGTAGTTTCAAGCCCACAGGGATTCTGAGGCCAAGTCTGGAGGAATATGCTTACCCAATGACCGTGATTTGTAGGGTCTGGTCTGAGGCAACATCAACAATTAAAACAAAAAGTCTGATTCAAAATCAGTGTCATTAATTGTGCTTAAAAAGTTGACATCTTCTGAGAATTTCTCACCCTCAAAGTTTTCCTCTGCCCTCCTACTTTGTTAAAGAGTGGTTAACACATAACTGAAAAAAGTCCGTGTGTTAGAAACACAAATGACTGTACCTGTTAATGGGGAATAAGGTGTTTGGTTTGTATGGGTGGAATGTGCCACTCAGACAAGCTCACACTACAACAATGAAGCCAGTGAAGCCATCTCTCTTGGTAACTTTCACACCACTCTGTGTTTTTCTTTGGGTTCTCTTAATTCAAAGCCTGTGATCTTTGGAAATGGTTTTGTTTTCCTGTGGTCTCAGCTGGGCTTCCTAGAGAGCAGTGGCTGGCAATGGCTCTCTTTCCCAGCCTCACTTGAACTCTAACAACAATCCTCCTGTCATGATGCCAGCTCGAGGGTCAGATTAGGATATTTGTCCGGGAGATCTGGACTTTCTCAGTCTCACACTTTACAAATTTGAATAGAAACAAATTTGCCCTGAGTTTAGATGGGGATAAGATATTCTTGTTCTCTTGTTGACCTTATGCCCAGACTCCAGAGATAGCAAGGTAAAATTTTTAAATCCTGAAATATAGTAGCACATGAAGATTCCTATACATAAAGCTAGTTTTACTTTTCAACTTTCACTGATTCAAATTGGGCCAAGATAACAGTACTCCATTCAAAGCTGTGTATCTGCTATGGTAATGCAGAACAAAGAAATAAAAAATAAATAAATAAATAAAAGATTTGCCAACAAAATGAGCAGCCTGGAAGGCAAGTAGTCTTCACATCAAGAAATATTTCGTAAACAATGAGATAAATATGATGGAATAAATCGTTAGCTTACAGCCTTTGTATTAACACGGATGGAAGTGGAACACATTATTCTTAGTAAAGCATCACAAGAATGGAGAAACATGAATCTTATGTACTCAATTTTGATATGGGGACAATTAATGACACGGTGGGGGTAGGGGAAGGGGAGAGCAGAGAGAGAAAGGAGAGAGGGGTGGGGAAAAGAAGAGCAGAGAGAGGGAAAGAGGGAGGGGGTGGGGTCTTGGCACGTGCCACACCTTTTGGTGGCAAGACACAATAGTAAGAGGGACTTTACCTAATAAATGCAATCAGTGAAACCTGGTTTCTTGTACCCTCACTGAATCCCCAACAATAGATTAAAAAATAAAAATAAAAATAAATTGTTAGCATGACCAGTGATAACATATTTCCCTGAATAAACTAGGAACAACCTATGAGAGGCCACATCAGATACAATTTAATAACACATCAATCTGGAACCTCTCCAGACAGGTTCATGAACATCATGGCTACCTTCAGAGAGCACTGTCACACTGTCACAATTTCACAGCACTGCTCATCCAAGACATCGATGAATTTAACCTGAAGAACACTGAAATGATGATGGACACTAACAAATACTTTTCTATCTTTTTAAAGGTAAAAACCAACTTGCCTTGGCCCTTTGCCATTATTATAGAATATTATTTTCCACCATGTTGGTGCTCAGCAGTGTTGACTCATGATTGTAATAAATTAGATTTTATATAATGAGTAAACTATCAAATACTGCTCGTGCAAATATTTTTATCTGTTAATTGTCTGCTTCAAATTTGAAAAATAATGGTTGTAAATAATACCTACTCCCATGAGTATAATGTGAAAATATTTGAATTAACTGTTTAAATAATGCATATAACATGGAGTATAATCAAGAATTAATTCACTCTAATTGATAGTAAATACCTAATCCAAACCAATTTTTTTGTGTATATTTTCTCTCAGTGTATCTACTCTATGGATTTACCAAGGCCAAATAAATGAATAGGTACTGATTAATTCCCCTGGAAAATGACCCATCAATCAGTTTTGAAATAATCTGCATGTGTATCAAAATATGTATATGATATATACCATAGACAAATTATTTGCTCAGAGAAATTATTCTATATCACAATACTTAATGCTTTATAACTTTAATTCCAGATATCTGAAAGTGAAGAATCTCATGCATATTTTAGCAGAAACTAATGTCCCCAAGTCACAGCCTGACCATAATTAGGAACTTTTTTTCTTTTAGTTTTATAATTCATAAACACTATTTATGTGTTATATACTATAATACATGTATTCAAATTATACAAAGACGTACTTGAATATATATGCTATTCAAATTTAAAAGTCTGTTTTTCACTTTCTAAAATCCACTTGGTTAAATTACATACATACCCCATATGGTAGGGGGAAGACTGTATGTGTGTGTGTGCGTACATCTATATATTTTTGGTATATAATGTCATAACAGTCTGCTAATGTATGATGTCACAGATCTTAGGAAAAACAGTGCCAGCAAATGCCTGGTTTGGAATAGTGACCTAAAAACATAAAGGCTGATTTTTAAGAATACAACCAAATAACTAAAAATAAATTATAAACCTTTTTATACAAATTACATTTTATAAGTTTTTAAGAATTATCATTTATAGCATACTTGCTTTAACCTATTGGCATTATTTTAAAATACTAAATCACACATTACCTAAAAATTAAATGCATATATAAAATTAGGTAATGCAGAGGAATTTCACGCCCTTATATAGGAATATATATTTATTAAAACTGAATGTTAATATTTATTTTAAACTTCCTGGCTGCCAAAGTAAAAATAGAAGCACAGGGGTAAAATGACAAAAATAACTTTTAAAATATATTAAAGACAAATATCTCTGTTCATTCTTTTACATGGGCAAAATACTCTCCATAAACATTATTTAATTTCTAGACTAAAATTAAACATTTTTCTAATCATCACACCTAGTTCTCTACTAAATTCGAGGAAGAATTTTTTTATCATGTTATATATGTTATTGAATATATTATTCTACAGACAACTAAAATTTGCAGATGAGATTGAAACCACTCTTCATCAGATTATCATTAAATTATCATATCATAAAACAGAAACATAAGCAAAATCTTTCCTGATTAAACTTGAATATTTGTAATGATGTACTAACTGATACAGTCTCAATACAAAAGGCAAAATGACTAAATAGAAAGGATTTTAGCCTCCTGGTGAAAAGATGAATGCTTCAATCCTCATTCTATGGTACAGTTTACTGCCCTTGTCTTTGCTTTATTTTGAGACAGAGTCTCATTCTGTCACCCTGGGTAGAGTGTTGCAGCATCGTAGCTCACAGCAACTCCCAACTCTTGGGCTGAAGTGATCCTCTTGCCTCAGTCTCCCAAGTAAATGGAACTTACAGATGCCCACCATGACAATGGCTAGTTTTGTTATTTTTAGTAGAGATGAGGTCTCATTCTTGCTCACACCAGTACTGTTTTTAATGGACATTTACAGTATGCAAACTTTTTTGTTTATTAGAAATGGCATAGTAATAGTAAGTTGAATATGATGATTTAGATTACATGACACAGAGGATGCATTAAATTCATATAAATTATATCATCTTTCTAAATAAGGAATCAATTGTTTTCATTTCAAAATATTAAGGAGGTTACAAATGTTGTTGGTTACGTGGATCGACCATAAGTGTGCCCAACATGCAAATAGTGTTCATTTCATTATACCCATTAGGCAGGTTTTCACCACTCTCTTCCTCCCCTCCCCACTGTTTGATTTCCACTGAGTTTTATTTTCTTCTGTGCACATGTGTGTGCTCATTGGTTAGTTCCAATTTAATAGTGAGTACATGTGGTCTTTTTTCATTCTTTAGGTACTTCACTCAGAATAATGGTCTCCAGTTTCTTCAAATTGTTGTAAAGGGCATTAATTCATTTTTTATGGTTGAGTAGTGCTCCAAGGTGTATGCATGCAACATCTTGTGAATCCATCCATGAATCGATAGACGTTGATTCCACATCTTTGCAATTGTGCTGCAATATATATTCAAGTGCACATATACACCTGCAAGTGCATTTTTGATAGAATGCCTTCTTTTTCTTCGGGTAGCTGTCCCACAGTGGAATTGCTGGATTGAATGGTAGTTCTACTTTTATTAATAGCTCTTTGAGGAATCTCCCACCTCCATAAAGATTGTACCACATTAATAACTTGCAATCCCACCAATAGGGTATATAGTATAAGCACCCACATCTCTCTGCACCCACATCTACGTGGATCATCATGAAAGTTTTGAGATGCACAAAGATCAAGAAACATAAAATCCACAGAGATGGAAACAAAGGAACCCCTCCCTTCAATATCGTTAAGCCAAGCAAGTTGAAATTTGCACACAGGTCAATCAGAACGGACATCACTTTCTGTGCTTTTGGAAGTGAAATAATGGGCCATAACACAGTCTGTCTCAAAACTTTCATAGTTATGTATGTATTATTGCTAGCCTTTTTAATAAATCCTATTCTAACAGGGGCTAGGTGACATGTCATTGTGATTGGTATTTTTAATTTGCATTTCCCTGATGATTACTGATAATGAGCATTTTTTGTATTTATTGGTCATTTGTCTATCTTCTTTTGAAATTTTTCTGTTCCTGTCTTTTGCCCACTTTTTAATGAGATTGTTTATTTCTTGGTAATTTATTTGAGTTCTTTGTAGATTCTGAATATTAGCCCTTTACACAGTATATAGTTTGTGAATGTTGTCTCTCATTCTGTGGGTTGTCTATTTGCTTTGTTCATTTCCTTAGCTGCACGGACCCTTTTTAATTTAATCAATCCCTGTTTTGATGTCTTTGTTGCTGTAACTGCCATTGGAGTCTTAGCCATAAATTCTTTGCCTAGGCAGATAAGTAGAAGAGGTTTTCCTAGAATTCTTATGTTGGTTATAGTAATAATGGTACCTTCCAATGTGTAAACTTCAGAAGTATTTTCAGGCACATTTTGTTCTCATTTCTATCCGCCTATTGAGATACAATATGCATAAAAGAACATCCACCCACTTTAAGTATAAAACTGAATGATTGCTGCTCTATTTATGCAATTGTATAACACCACCATAATAGAAATACAGAATATTTCCCTGGCTCTTAAAATTTACCTCGCGTCCATTAGAAGTCAATCTCCTTCAACTCCTAATCTCACACAACCACTGATAGGCTTTAGTAAGTATATTTCTCGCGTTTCTAATTATATATGGTACTAAGTAAAGGTAAAACTTCTTTGTCATATTCTTTTTATTCTACTACAGTTTTTAAATTGCTTCAGCATGATTTGTTAACAACACCATGTCTGCGCATTGAATTACTTTAGTATTTAATTGAAAATCAATTGTCATGATATGAGAAGGTCTGTGCTCTATTCTGATCCAATGAACTATATGTCTAACCTCATGCTAATACCACACCATTTTAATGACTCTAGTTTCATCAGAAACCTGGATATCAGACAGTATTAAGTTTTCTAACCTCTTTATTTTTTTAATGTGGGTTTTATTTTTCAGATTAAATGCCTTTTAATAAAAATTCCTGAATCAGCTTGTGGATTTCCTTAAAAAAAAAATTTAGCTATGATTTTTGTACTTTATCCTGGTCAAAAGGCTGAGAAGTGATTCTGCTATGATTTTTGAATTAGACTGTATTGCATGTATAGATTGACTGGGAAAGTACTGGGTAAGGATTTTATATCTCTCCATTTATGTAGGTCTTTAAATTCCCTTGTCAAGGTTTGAGTTTTAAGTATTTTACACAATAATTTGTTAAAATTATTTTAAATGGATTTGTTCTTCGATTGAATGTTCTAATTGTTCATTGTTTATGCATGAAAATGCACACAGTTTTGTCATCACACCCACAAACTGTTTATTTTTTGAATTTTGCCTTTATGTCCTGGAGTCTTGTTGAACCCACGTGTTAATTCTTGTAGGGTTTTGTTAATGTTCTTTAGGATTTCTTATGAACATGAAATGATGAATTGGTCATGATTTCTAGTTTCTGTATTTATTTATTTTTTTCAATTTTATTTTATTAAGTCAAATACACATAGATCATGAATACATTCATGCATATGTGAGGTACAATGTGCTGATTTTTTTTAATACAGTCTAACGTGGTTACATTAAACCAATCAACATAGCTTTCACCTCATTTACTTGATTATTGTGCCAAAACATCTATGTTCTACATTTCACAGATTTGACTTGTACCCTTGTCATATGTTCTGTAGGTGTGATCCCACCTTTTACCCTCCCTCTGTAGAGCCTCCCCCCTCCCCTCCCCCCCACTCCACTTCTCTCCATCATCCTGAGCTGTACAATGTACTCAGTACTTCTATGAAACCTACTTATATTTACTCACACTTTCTTGTAAAAAATAGTTTTCTATATTTAATCCTTCACCTCAGGGGCTTTGATGGAATCAGGTTAGCTGATTCTTAGAGACAGGCATTTCATATGCAAACTACCTAATTAAGAGTCTACACCCCCTATGTCTCCTTTGTGGGGCAAATATTTCAATGTCCTTAATCACCTCATACCTGGTATCAGATAACTAGGGGCAGGACCTATACACAGAGCAAATTCTTCTGTAAAAGTTCAAATTAGTCATTCCTAAACCTGCACAGCCAGTTTACCTTGTTCTCTCCATTCCCTCCAAGAAAACATGGTAAAGGCTCTTGACCATATGCCCCATTTCCTTTCTGTCTGTGATCAAACCTGCTCTAATCTCTTGCCTGTTCTCCTACTTTTGGGAACTGTGAGTAATAAACTATTTTCTAATCACAACTGTCTCTTCATCTGAACACTTCATTCCACCTAAACACAATTAAAATCTACATTTAAAAACACATCATCATTTTGTCTATAAATAATTATTCTTCCTTTCTAATGCTTCTTATTTTTTCTGCCTATTTCAATATAATTATTAATACTACTGGTGTACAATCATACTTTTATCTTAATATACAGAAAAAAGTGTTGAGATGAATGTAAATCAATTTTTTGGTATAAATATATTTTATGAGATTAAAATTTTCTTTTATTTACAGTTTGCTGAGTTTTTTTGTCATGAATGTTCTGAATTCTGCATTTTTCAGATGATCACATTATTATTTTATTTTACTAATTGCATTAGTTTGTTTTTGATATTAAACCAACATTGTATTTTCTCAGAAAATTTTATTTTGTAAGCATAATATATTTATCATTTTTATAGGTTGTTGGATCCCATTTACTAAAATGTTGTTAACATCATAGTTTATACATTTTTGAATGTTACTACTATGAAATTTTCTGTCTCTCTTATGTGCTTTTTTTAAAAAAAATAATAAAGATAATATTAATTTCAGAAAATAAGTTAGAGGATTTTCCCTCTTCTCATATTTTCTGCAACAGTTTGTTTAAGATATATGCAATTCCCTCCCAAATATTTTATAGAGTCACCAGTCTAGACATATAATTCTGGAGATATATTTATGAAAATATTTTTAATAATAAATAAAAATTTATATATGGATATTTCATTTTATACTTATTCTATTTTTTATTTTTTTTTGTCACAGAGTCTCATGTTGTTGCCCTAGGAAGAGTGCCCTGTAGTCACAACCTACAGCAACCTAAAACTCTAGGGCTCAAGTAATCCCATTGCCTCAGCTTCCCCAGTAGCACAGACTACAGGTGCCCTGATAATCATGGCTATTTTTAGAGGTCATGGGTCACCCTCTGGTTCAGGCTGGTCTGAAACTAATTAGCTCAGCATCCCAGAGTGCTAGGATTACAGGAGTGAGCCACCGCACCCAGCCTCTATACTTATTCTTTCGGTGCAACTTATTTTCTCTTGAATTTTGGTGCAATGTATTTTGGTGCAATTTACCTCTCTTGAATTTTGTTTAACCTATATAGGTTGTAAAATATGTAATCATAAATTTGTTTGTAATATTTCCTTATTATCCTTAATATTTGTATAATTTGAACCAATGCCCCATTTTTCAGGCTTGGCAATTTGTTTCTTCTTTTATTTCTAATTAGTCTTTCTGGGTTTTTACAAAATTATCCAGCTCTTGGTCATTGATTTTTATTATTTTTTTCCTGATTTATACTTCCTTGATTTCTACTGTTATCTATTTTATCTTCTTAGCTATACTTACTTTGCAATTAATTTTTTTGTTTTTTGGTTCTTAAAATGTGATCTCATATCATTTATTGATATCTTATTTTTAAAAAAATACATGAATTTCAATTGTGAATTTTCATCACTGCTTTAGCTGTACCCTCCTAATTTTTTTAATCTGTCAAATTTTTATTAAAAAGTCAAAATTACCTAGTGATTTCTTCATGCTCTATGAAATATTCTTAAATGTGCTATTTATTTACCATATATTAAGAGCTTTTCTATTATCTTTTTGTTTTGACTTCTTACTGAATTAATTTTGGTCAGAGAGTAATTTCCTGTGCCTTATTAAGTTTATTAAGAAATAGTCGTGAAGCACTATATTTCCAATCTTTAAAAGTATTACATGTATTTGAAAAAATATGTACCTTAACATTTTTAAATGTGGATATCATTTAAGTCAAGGACAAGGAACATCTGATTTAAGGTAGGTAATCTTAGTATTTAGATTTTCTCAACCTGCTTATTTTTTGTCTAGTTCTCCTATCAATTGATGAGAGAACAATGTTAAAATATTCATCTATGACTGTACATATTTTAACATTCTCCTCATACTACATCTTCCTCATCAATTTATCTTTTTTATCATTATTAAATTGTTCTCTATCTCTATCAATAGAGTTTAGTATGAAATCTATTTAATCTGTTATTCTGAGTGACTCCAGCCTTCCTATGACTATTGTTTACATAGTGTAGCTTTTATGTTCTTGAATTTAATTTTCAAAAGGCAAGATTCTGTCTCTACAAAAAAAAAATACACTTTGCTATTTTTTCTTTTCTTTTTTTTTTTTTTGAGACAGAGCCTCAAGCTGTCCCTCTGGGTAGAGAGCTATGACTTCACTGCTCACAGCAACCTCCAACTCCTGGGCTCAAGTGAGTCTCTTGCCTCGGCCTCCCAAGTAGCTGTGACCACAGGCGCCCACCACAACGCCCAGCTATTTTTTGGTTGCAGCCATTATTGTTGTTTGGTGGGTCCGGGCTAGATTCGAACCCGCCACCTTAGGTGTATGTGGCTGGCGCCTTAGCCGCTTGAGCCACAGGCACTGAGCTACTATTTTTTCATGTATAATATAAAAAACTTGCTACTGTGTATATTCTCATGCTGTAGTGGTTGGTTATCAGTACACCTAATGAGAAGCCAATTATTAATCAAATCATTGATTTCAGTTATGCAGTATATGTAAAGTGTCCTTTCTTTGTTGATTTCAATCTCTGCTCAGGTTTCATTTTTGCTTTCAAAACTTTAACTCTGATGTACTGAAATACAAATGTGTTGTGGATATTTGGCTTGGTGTTTGTTGAGAATATTCTAGGTGGAAATTTCTGACTTTAACCAAATTTAGTAAATTCTCTGGTTTTTAAAAAATTTTTCTTCTCATCTATTTTGTCTTTCCTTTCCTACTAAAACTCAAATGACATTTACTTTACACAAATTGATATTATTTAAATGGTCCTTATTTGTTCACTATCTTAATTTTTTTCTGTTTTTCACATTGGATAACTTCTATTAATTTATCTTCTAGTTCACCAAGTAATATATCATTTCCGTTCAGCTGTTTAGTCCATTTAATAATACATTTTTTATATTTATTTTGAGATTCTAGAATTTCCTTTTAGTCCTTATATAGTATCTTATCTATATTTCTCTGCTGAGATTTTCTATATTCCAATCACTTTAAAACTCTTGCCTACTAATTCCAACATCTGGGTTCAGAGTCAGTTTTCTTTTCTCTTGAAAATGTGTTCCTTTTCCTTTATTCTTCTTATATTGAGTAATTTTAACTATATTTTGAGCATTATGAGTGGTAATTTGTGCAGAATCTATTTTTTCAATTTTTTTTCTCTGATTAGTGTTGCTTTCTTTTCTTTAGCAGGTAATTATTTTAGATAGACTAGAAATGTAAACTCTGTTTCTGGGATGGAAGCCCTTCCCAGACCCAATCTTTTGTGTTTAGTTTAGCTGATTTGAGTCTGTACCAAGGGTCAAGAAAAGAATGTGTGATTACCTGGTTCTTTCTCTTCCAGGAACTATCCCACTCTCTTCAGTAGCCCTAGCTTCCTGGCATCACTTTTCTAGGTTCTTGGGTCAAAGCACTGTCGTTATTCAACACCAACAGTGTGCACTGTACTTGTGCTGCGCTAGTAAATTCCAGGCTATCATCCCAGGGCTGAGAATGTTGTTTGCACACTTCCTCCCACATTGTGCATTTTCCCCGCAAGTCTGCCTGTAGCTGATCACTGTCCATTATAGCTGTCTTTAATGTTATGTCCAAATTTTATATATTTTTCCTTTGGTCCATGAAGGGGAAGTCTCCCAGTAACAGTTAATTATTCAATTGCCAAAACATGATTCCTTTTTTTCAGCTGGGGAAACTTAACAAGCAAATTAAGTAAATCTATACTGTTCTCAAAAAATAGCAATGGAGTTGATTCTTGCTCTTAATCTCATGATAATATATTCTAATGGAATTGCTCATTCATATGTGAGAATATGTTTTAAACTAAATGTATATTCTGATATCCTGAAAATTAGCAGTAATACTAAGACCTTGTATGGTTACTGATTAAATCAACCCACTCTTTAGAAACAAAAACATTACCACAATTAGAAGTTAACCCTTCCAGAGTATCCATATTTTGACAGCAACAAACACATATAAATATCAAAAGAAAATAGAATCCAAACATTGTGCTCAGGAACAATTATTGTATTTGTGTAAGAATTATGGTAAAAGCAGTGAAGCATATGAATATTTACTAATCAATATGTAATAATTTCAAACAAAACAAAGAAAATCCTTGCTTTTTAGATGGACCTTGTGATTATTGAGACTGATTATTTAATACACATTTTTACAACTAGCTGGATCAGCTTACCATGCTAACCTTTATGTTTATTAGTAATTAGTTAATGAAGTATGTCTTAGAAATTCAGAAATTTCCATTGGAAGATTAATCCTTAGGCTCACAGTGAGAAATTCTTTGGGGGCCAGTTCTAATCTATTAAATTGTTTCATATTCTAACATGTTATTCACTCCTTTAATAATATTTTTTTAAGAATAGTGATAGTGGGCTCTGTCAGGCAGCATTAATTGAGGTACCTAATATGACTATTTTACATTCAGAAACAATGAATGCTTCTAAATGAACAAGGTAGAAGTAGCATTTTGTACTTCCTTTTCATTATTTTTCTGGAAAGACTCAAAGCTGTTCAGTAAATTTAACTACAGTCCCTGACAATGATGGAAAGTCATTTGAACAAAATGTATATTCAAAACTATTTATTTAACCCAGAAGGTAGCAGACAGGGGTATTTAAAATAAAGCTTCTGGCATAACATGATAACTTTAATGATCATTGTGCTGGAAAACAGGTGTCAGCCTGCTCCCCTTTCATTTCTTTCCACCCTCCCTCCTCTTCCCTTTCCATCTGTTTTCCTTTCTCTCCAGCCTTTTATGTGTATGTTTTGGTTTGTGAAGAACAATTTGATATCTTAAGTTTGGAGGGCGAGGACACCCACAAACCTCAGGGACCAAAGATGAAAAAACACCTACTGTTCCTGCTGCCACTCTTCTATTTTAGCAAATAGCCTACTCTGCTATTTTATGGGTAGAAATAATAATGATGTCTTTCATCACCAAGTACACTAGGGTGGTACACCCCGCAGGTTATATCCCCAGAAGATTAAAACATTGTTAGCAAATGGATTATTTATTTATTTTCTAACATATGTTTTTTTTCATTCCTGAACAAAAAAATTCCTGAAGATATGTTTCCAATCCCAACAATGCTAGATTTGGCCTCTTTGGGTATCATTAAATGCCTTTGGGTTATTTAATCTCAATTTGGTAATCTCCTACACAAAGTTAAATTTTTGAAAAAAAACTAAAAAGACTAAAAAAAATCATGGAATTTACAGGATTAATGTGTCAAGAATCATAACCTCTACTTCCTTTACTCTAGTATAAATCACTGGTCACTAGTCTTACCCTGAATAGGCCAACTTCCATAATGTTTCTAAAATTATCTTCCTTATATACCTTCCTATTACCCATCCGATCAGAAAAAGTCTTTAGTGACTTACTATTATATTTAGGACCAAAACAATACGTGATAACTTTTATGTTTCTGTTTCTAAACTCTCAGCTGCAAGAGTTCAGAAACCTTAAATTATTCCCTCATTCACTCATTCATTTATGAATACATCAAACATTTACCATGAGCCAACATTATTTAGATACTGGAAGAGATAAGAGCAAGAGAACAAAGGTCCCTGCATTATGGAGAAATGGGTAGAAAAGAACAATGAACAAATAGTAAGTTGACTTTATAGTGTTTTAGAAGATGATAATAGTATGCAGAAAAATGCAGCGGAGAGGAAGAGAAGATGTCATTGTGGGTGCTGAAGAATCACGTTAAATAGGAGGACTAGGGAGCTCTCACTGAGACTCTGCTGTTTATATGTAAATATCCTAAAGAGATTGTGTATGTTAGGGAACATTTTACTGGAAGATAGAATTCAGGTCAGAAGTTCTCAAAGCAGGAGTCTGACTGTCACATTCCCAGAACAGCAAAGAGAGGAACCTGACTGAAGTTGAGTGAATAAGCAAGAGAAGGGACAGCAAATAAGGTCAAAGAGTTAAGTAGGGCAAGAATTAGGTCACTAATAAAGACTTTGGCCTTGACTGTGAGTGAGACATGAAGTGATTGAAGGGTTTTAAGCAGAAGAAGGGCATGGCCTGGATTACATTTTAAAATGATCCCTTTGGCTTTCCTTTTGTAAATTGAGTGGAAAGAGAATGGGACAAATCAGAGAGAATTGAAACTCCTTGGTTAATCTATGCAAAGGAAGAAAGGAAGGAGGAGGGGAGGGAGGAATAGAGAGCAAGAAGGAGGGAGGGAGGAGAGAAGGAAGAAAGAAAGGAAAGAAATGGTGCCCTGGAAGCCATGAAAGAAAAGTACATTGAAAGAATAGATGGTCAGATATATCAAGTGGGAGGACTGAGAATTGATCATTGAATTATAAAATAATACAAAACATACACTTTCATTGATAGTTCTTTATAGATATAGACAGTTCTTTATAGGTATAAATAAATGATATCTTATACCATGGGAAGAGAGGAATTAGGTAGAAGCCTGTAGTTTATTTGTCTAACTTGGGTAAATTAACCCAAATAGGGTGGTGTTTCTAGTAAAGAATTAACAGAGATAAATTCAGGTCACTGCCTTCGTAACTTGTTAAGAAGAAGCTTCTGAGAAACAAACTAATTGTAGTGGGAGAGAGTTCTTATTCATTAAATTATTTTAGTAGAATGTGAGTAATTCAGTGATTAGGACAAAAAAAAAAAAACCCAAATCTATTTATTTAGAGGGCCTAGGTTTCTGGAAAATATCACATAAACCATGTAACTATCCGACTACAGAATATAGTTGTTTTATTATGTAAATCATCTTTTCTGTGTGAACTGAGTGACTGTTGTAATTAGAGATCACATCTTTTGACCATGGTCAGAAAGTACATCCGATGCCTGAACAAAGGACATGGGGATCCATCCAACTGTGACTGTGACCCTGATTGTGTATATACTTGAAGTTATTAGTGAATCTTGGCCCAGTGAAAGATTCTTGTGAGTCCAGTTTGATGACACTATTGTTCATTTTTTGCCAACAGAAAAAAAAATGGAAATATATAGACAACTTTTTCTAAAATTTGTGTTGTAAATGTGACTAGAGAAATGGGGCACTGCTATAGAGGAGATATGTGGTCAAGGTGGCTATTATCTTTATTTTTCATGTTTGGAAAGTCCTTTGAGTTGATCAATTGTATGCTGATTAGCTGGAAAACTTAGAGGACATGGATAAATTTCTGGACACGTACAACTTGCCAAGACTGAATCATGAAGATATAGAAAATGTGAATCGATTAATAACAAAGATAAGCCAAAATCTGATGTCTTCAATGCTGAATTCTACCAAATGTTTAAAGAAAAACTAATACCAAATCTACTTTACTCTTCAAAAATTCAAAAAGATGGGAATACTTTCTAAAGTCATTCTACAAGGCCAGCATTATCCTGATACCAAAACCAGACAAGAAAACCACCAAAGAAGAAATGCAGGCCACAATGACAAACATAGATGGAAAAATCCTCAATAAAACATTCACAAGCCAAATTCAATGAGACATTACAAGGTCATTTTCTATGATCTCAAAGATGTAAGGATTGTTCAACATATGAAAATCAGTAAACATGATACATCACATCCACGGAATTAAGAGTAGAAGATCATTGAAGCTTTAATAATGCTGAAAAAGCATCCTATACAATCCAACATCTCCTCATGATAAAAACTCTCAACAAATTGAGTATAGAAGAAATAAGTCAACATAATAATGGCCATGTTATAACAAATCCACTGCTAACATACTAAACAGGAATAAGTTGAAAGCTTTTCGTCTAATATCTGGAACAAGAGAAATATATCTAACTTGATTCCTTTTATTCAAGATTATAATAGAAGTTTTAGTCATAGCATTTAGGTAAGAGAGGGGGTTTGGAGGGATCACTTCTGAGGTTTATCTGATAGGGGTACAAGTGAATCTTTCTAAGAGTAAAATGTGAACGTTTTAAAACAATAACTGAGAAAATGACATGAAGGCTGTGAGACCAGTTTAATGGAAGTATTCGGATTGCATGTGAAAACCCCACACTGTACCCCAGAAGTGCATTAATGTACATAGTTACCATTCAATAAAAAAGAAAAAGAGAGAACGAAAGAGCATCCAAATTGGAAATAAAAAGTCAAATGGTTCTTCTTCTTTTTTTGAGACAGAGCCTCAAGCTATCCCCCTGGGTATAGTACTATGGCATCACAGCTCACAGGAATCTCCAACTCCTGGGCTCAAGGGACTCTCCTGCCTCTGCTTCCCAAGTAGCTGGGACCACAGGCGCCTGCCACAATGCCCAGCTATATTTTGGTTGCGCCCATCATTGTTGTTTGGCAGGCCTGGGCTGGATTGGAACCTGCCACCTTAGGTGTATGTGGCTGGCGCCTTAGCCACTTGAGCCACAGGCGCCGAGCCTAAATGGTTCTTCTTTACAGACTACATAATTATTTACACAGAAAACCTCAAGGACTTGACAAAATGTTATTGGAACTAATAAATGAATTTACTAAAATTTCAGGATACAAAATCAACATACAAAAATCAATAGCATTTTTATACGCCAATAGTGAACTATCTGAAAAAATTCAAGAACTCAATTCCACTTAACCTAGCTACAAAAAAAGTTTAGTAATAAACTTAACCAAGCAGATGAAAGATCTAAAAGATAATAAAAGATAATAAAAACTAAAAATATTGATGATAGAAATTAAAGAGATCACAAATAAAGAAAAAATATCCCATGTCCATAGAATGAAAAATGTCTATATTATTAAAATGTTTGCATTATCTAAAATACTTAAAAACAAGAGAAATACAGCCTGCCATCAGAAACATTTACATAAATTTTAAAATAATAAACTAGAATGCTTACAGTAGCAGAGTTATTATTTGTAATATCTCCAAGCTAAAAAATACCCTAATGCCCATCATTTGCAGAATGGATCAATAAATTCTGATGTAGTCACAGAGGAGAATATCACTTAACAATGGGAATGAGCAATGTACAAATACATGCAATGTTATACGTGAAGAGTTGAAACTTAATGGTAGAGAAAAATAATTTAGATACTAAGATTGACAAAATTTTCATGTACAATATATTTATGTAACATATCATCTGAGTGTCCAGTACATATTTTCAACCTAAACTATTTTAGGTTGAAGAAATTAATACCCATAACTAAGCTACGAACATTGATCAGGTGTTTCTATGTGACAGACATTGTTTGGCATTTTTTCATACACATGTATGTATATATCAATATTTACATAATTATAAATATATTTTAGTAAAATACTCTTTATAAGTCAACATTGTTGTGCTTTTACAAGTGAAGAAAATAAATCTGAGAGAAATAAATTAGGCATCTTTTAATAACATTGGATATTAGAAATCAAAGTTTAATCTGAGCTTTGTCTTATAAACCCTTTGGAACCCTTTAGTCTCTACATGGCTACTATATGTACTTTCAACTAATTTTGTGTGTGTGTGTGTGTGTTGGTGTGTGTACCTTCTGTGAGTCACCTTTGCCATATGTGGCATGACCTAGAAAGTTTGAAGTAGTTATTAGTCTTTCTACAATGTGAATGCTTCAGTTACTTCTGTTTAGCATTAGCGTGTGGAAGGCTTTCAGGACTCCCTCAGCTTTACTGAAGTGAAGTCTAATTTTTCCTCGCAGTCTTGATGTGACAGTGAAGTGTTTTAATATAGTAACTTTCTGTGTTTAGAGTTGTCAACTACTCTCACATATCATCCAGACATCATCTCAGTATTTTACCATAATACTGCTGAAGGTTTACTTCTCATTCACATCCTAGTCCAACATAGTGTGAGAAATGGAGCAGGTCTGCCCCACATAGTCTTTTAGGGACCCACGCTCCTCCCATATAATTGTTCTGTTATCCTCAGGTCTTCAAAGCCCACACTGTATGCTTTGTATCTTGCTGCTAAAAAGAGAAGAGATAGTGTAGGGAGACTTGCACTGAATGCTTTTGGAGGAAGGCTTTGAAGTTGCATAAGTCATTTTCATCAACATTCCACTTGCTATAATTCCATCACATGGCAAGGCTAGGTGACAAATGCAGAAGTAAAAAGGAACATGAAACTGATAAACTGGTCAACATAATAAAAATGCTTTTTAAAAAATGTTAAGTGGAAGTTCAATAATAGAAATAACTAATATCCATTGTTTATCAAAATTAATAAGCTGGTAAATCATGGCTGTACTAATCAAAGAAAATGGATTTAATTTTCTGATAAGATATAAAAAGATATGGTCTTTGCCTTCAAAAAATTATATAGATATTTTTAAATTCCCAATATAGACTGTAAAAATAAGTGTCCAACTTATTGTATTCCTTAACATATCTAAGTATCCAGGACTAGCTCTGCTTTACATCTTAGAAAGAAAGCGGGTTAAGTCCCTTTGTTATTGATTGCATAATATAATCTCACAAACTTCATCAATAGAATATATTTGAATGCAAAACAAAATCAGATAGAAATAACTTAGGTTGAATTCAAGCAGGAAATAGTTGAGAATTTGTAACACAGATAAGTTGAAAAAGAAGAGAAAATAGGATGAAATATGATTGGGAAAGTGGGCATAACAAAGCAAACAGGATAGAGAGCGAAGGCAATTTTGAGAAAAAAATGGCAACTCAGAGTGATATGATCATGACTATAGAAGGAAAGGGAGAAAGAAAGATGTGTCTGGGGCAGTGCCTGTGCTCAAAGGAGTAGGGCGCCAGCCCCATATGCCAGAGGTGGTGGCTTCAAACCCAGCCTTGGCCAAAAACTGAAAAAAAAAAAAAAAAAAGAAAAGAAAAGAAAAAAGAAAGATGGGTCTAGTAGAAAACAGAATAGCTATATGCCAGGATATCGAAAGGGTAGATGGTTTTAAGTAGATTATTATGTTCAGAAAACTAGGAAAAAGCAAGCCCCAGGGATTTGTGTGGGTCACTACTCAGAGGACTTCCGACAGCTGTGCAGTTCAGTATTGACGCCTGGCTAAGGAGCTAAATATTGAATTTAGAGAAGATTAACCAGCATTCACATGGAAAGGCACAGGGCAAACACAGATGAACTACTCAAGGCTCCAAAGCTCTGAAGGAAAGGAAATGAAACTATGTGTAAAAAAAACATAGAGCTGTCAAGAACCTTCTCTTGACCCTTTCTTGATTTATCTCGACATGTAATTTGCATGATCAAATTTTGAGGTTTTTATTCCTAAATATGTGTGCATGTTTGTGTTTAATTGGTAAGGATTTCCTAGAATATATACTTTTGTTTAATTGGTAAGGGGTTCGTAGAATATATACTTTTGGGGGAATGGTAGTTAAAAGGAGAGAGAGGCTTGGGAGGTCATGGCTTCCAAAATAGCCTCACAGTAACATATGTTTCAAAATAGGTGCGGACAGAACTGAAAGTCAATACAGACCTCCTCCTTATTTGTAATGAGAAAATTAGAGGTTAGGGAAATAATGATACTGTCTCAAAGTCGCAGATTTTTTCATTGGCTTATGAATATGAACACTGATTTATAACCTAAAGCTCATTTCACAATCCTATTACTGATATTAAAATCCAAATTAATCTCCTGATTACAGGATACATATATAGATAACATTGTCCAGCAATAACAATAAGTTTTGCCAAGTCAAAAGATGTCCAGTTGGCAAAATCACACCTTCACTCACACATGTATGAGCTTCATATACACACACACCCCTACACACGCAGAGATACATGCAGGCTGGCGTGTTCAAATGTATCACTTCTATTTATAACTTAAAGCAAAGAGGATCAATGCAATAGACAAGGTAAGGTTATGACCTTTTAAAAATATTGAGTATGTAAATGTGGTCAAATAAAATTTCAAATTTTTATTTTAATCTCAGCCCTATAATTCACTGACAAAGCTATCTAGTTTAGAAATATTAATAATTTGGATTGCACTAGATTGGTATTAAAATTGCATTGAGAATCTACATACCGTAATGACTAAATTTAGTCTTTTATTAATCACTGATTCAACAAATATTCATTGTGTCCTTCTTAATTTCCAAACATTATACCACATTTCAGGTTATAATGAAAATGTAAACTGCATATGCACACACACACATATGTATGCTTGTGTATATATACACACATACATGCATATATAAAACTACTAGCTGTATATACCAAATTTGCACACCCATTTTAATGAAAGCTGTAAAAGTTATCACAGTTCCACCTCTAATTGATAATCATCATTCCTTCTAACCTAACTTTGTTTATTTTTATATTCTTCTCTGCTACATCTAATTAAGAGTATCTATGACTTACCCAAACTATTGAAGTAATATAGAGGAAAAGGTAGTGCACATCAGGAGTCTAGCATCTTTTTTGCCTTAATGTTTTTGTTCATTTTTTTTCCTATTGTAACTCTTCAGAGTTTCCCATCTCTTCTTCCATCAAGCTTGACTTTATTACATGTACAAGACACGATCTTATAACAGTGAAAGCAGTGAATTTTTGTCTCCCGCCCAACGGGGTTCAATCAATCTGTCCATCACTTAAGAGTAGCGACAGAATAAAAATGACACATCTACAAGTCATATGCAACCTTGAGAAAATTTAATTATTATTGCTGTCTTGATAATTTGTATATTTTGCCCACAATGCACTGCAACACATTTTTCTTTAAATTATCATGACCTGTAGATGCGTCCTTTATATCCTTGTGCTTACTGTTGAGTTAAGTGATGGACAGATTGAGAAAATTCTGCAATTACTGTTTCAGTCATATCTAACTGAATATATAAATGTTAGGGGAGAATGTAGGGCAGGAGATTTCAACTGGTCTGATCTGATTCTCACTCTTTTTTTTTCTTTCTTCGAGTCTGTCAGTGACTGTAATAGCATTGATCCCATCTCTGAGCTGCTTGTCTACCATGACTTACACATTTTAAATTTAAACTAACTTCCTTTTCCGTGTGTATCTCATATTTCCTAAAGCAGTGGACAAGTAAACAGAAAAGTGAACACCATGAAATGGATAGGTAATTCATTCCTGCTAAACTTCTTGAAAGGGTGAAGAAATAAAACCAACTGAATAAACAGAAACAAACAAACACAAATCTACTGCTGACATTATTATACCCACTTTAATGGGAGTTTATAAACAGGGTGTACTTTTTATCACATGGTGCTTAGAATAAAAACATCGTTTTATGGAGCTTTTGATTAATGAGATATTTGGAAGTTTAATTGGACTAAAATTTGACCTGGCTTTTTTTTTTTAAAGGCTAATTATGCAGTTTGTATATCTCCATCTACAGCATTAGAAAACATTGTTGTTTCAAAGTTCTTTCACTGTGCTTTAATTCATGATGTGCTTCACTTGTTTGCTTTTTTTTTAGGATTGGGAAGTGTAGTTCAGAGTCACTAGCCCAGACTTGAATTACAGTGAGAAACAAATCAATAAGATCCCGTAATTGTAAGCAGATCTCTAACAACTCTAACTTGATTATTATTATCTATGCAATTTATTATCATGTAAGACAGGCATATTTTATACTTTTAGAAATGAAACAGCTCTTTTTTTTTTCCCAAGTATCATCAATGAATGCCACCTAACTCTGGCATTCTCCACGTGAACCTATTTCCCTCACAGAATGGAGGATTCCTTAATATCTTCAGCATTATGAAATTTACTTATTTTTTTCTGAGAATGAGGATCCTTGTCACTGAGTGCGCTCCATAGGTACTCAGCTTGAATGCCTGAGTGTCTGTACAGAACAGCGCCACCCTCCACTCCCAAAATACACGGTAGATTTGTGGTTAATATAATGAGATTTGGAGCTTAATTTGTTATCTCAGCAAACTCAAACTGGTCTGACTAATATAGTGCCCTATGAGAAAGAAAATAAGATGGGCATTATTTACTTAATGAGTTAATATCTGATTTCATTGCCTTTGAGTCAATATATATTATATTAAGATGAATGTATATTTCATATAATTATCACATAAAAATTTATTTGAAGGCTGTAAGATTTCTTATTGGAAGAGTAAAATAAAATAATAAGGATATAGCAAAATATTGCCAATGTTAACACTTTGATAATATTTTCTCAAGCTTTTTTTTAAAAATATAAGAGGACAAATATTGAACTTTTAACTTGAGGGGAGGTAATATGATATTCTGGACCATTTTAGTCTTCAGCTAATAATATTTATCTTACCCTATTTCATTATAAGCCATTTTAACACTTGTCTGAAACATACAAAACTTGGGGGAAGAGAAGTTCAAATGCTGTGGACTGGTGGAGGTCAAATAGGGAGACCAGCCAGCCTGATCACTATAAAATAAGGTCTTAGCCTTCCTTAGAAAAAATTTCAAGACCAACGTGAGTCAGAGATTTAAGCAATATTGGTCTCTGGAAATATGACTCATTTGTATATGAAGTTTATCTGTTAGTCATAGAATTGTCTTTTCTAAAAGTATGCCATAGAAAATGCCATCAGAAATGTTACCTCAGGAACAGAGTGTGTGTGCCTCAAAAAGGAATAACCAAAATGATGGAATATGGCAACACTGACCATGTGCTTAGTGAAGGCACGTTGCTAAGTTCCCTGTAACTTTGACCTATCAGCCAGGAAGTGTAGCTATTTATATGATGTAAGGTAAGTCAATAACATGCCAGACTTAGTTTCATATAATTTGTAGAAATTTGAGGAAATAATATCTCCTAGAACTAATATTCTGAAAATTTATAATTTTCGTAGAGCTTAATGCCTAAAGACATGCGAGCTTAACAACTTGGTACACATAGATATATTACCTAACCTTTCTATAATTCAGTTTCTTCATCTACAGAATTTAAATAATAATAGGATATATGTCATCAAATATATATAAATGATTAGAATTTTGTCTTACATATAGGAAATCCTTAATAACACTGATTTTTGTAGATAAAAGAATATTTATTTTCGAATTTCTTTGTTCATTCTTTACCAGGAATATCCAGTTAGGTTCTCTCCTAAGAATTATCTAATTTGCTGTCAACTAGGATTGTGCTAATGTAATACAGTCATAGATTGTGTAATAAATCAGTCAATTTTTTAAGATGACTTCTATAAGCACATTCCCATGTTTGTTTCCCACAGAGTTTGATTTCATGTTCTTTTCAAATTAAGTTAAAATTGGATGAAGATACAGGGGACAGAAAAAAATGATTGGCCACAGACTCAGGCTGCCAGATCATGTCAGAAAGAAGAAAATGAAAAATTCTACATGAAAAAGAAAAACAGACAAACAAACAATTATAGAGCAAGTGTAATTCCAGGAGAAAAGTACCAGAACCTACAAGAGATTCCACAGGAAGAAAATGCAGAGCAAAACAAGAAAATATCTTGGCAAAGAACAATTCCCAAGAGGCTTGGAATCCAGTGAAAAGAATAAGTGGAGCAGTTTGTTTCTCTCTCCTTCACTTCTCTGTCAGTCAGCAGACTCCCAAGCTGCTGGAGAGCCTTTCTACCATAACAGGCCCCAAAGCTGCTGCCACCAGTGAAGGGGAAGCTTCCTGAGGACAAAGCACCAGCATTATCAGCACCCCTGGGGCACTTCCTGTTACTCCTGACCTGAGCCAAGATGGCAGATGCCATATTGCTTATCTACCCACCATATGCTTTTGTCCTCCTCAGGGAGCTTTAGCTCTTCAACTTTTGTCTTGCTCATTCACACACAGACATTTCTTAACCCTGGCCCAGATGATGGGAACCGCAGGGGGCCAGTGAGTCTGAAGAACGTGTGTGACTTCAGAGCTTGGACATTCGAGGCAGGCTTCTTTTTAGAAAAAAAGAAAGAGATGACCAAAGTGCTATCTTTCCTACTTTCAGGCCATTTCCCTCCCCTTCCCCTACTGTACCCATGGCTGCCAAGAAAGATAATTGAACTAAGGCTCTCAGGAGCTTCTGATTGCCCCCTGTTGGTACATATATGACACCAGGCCTTCCACAGAGAGAGGGAACCAAATCATTCCTCTTAAAAACCCTTAAAAACCCTTAGAGAAGCATTCAGACTGTGAACTCTGTGCACCAAACCTTCCTGGTGCTGCTCCATCAGAGCAGAGTGCACTCTAGAAGTGGAAGGACATCAAACCTGCTTGAGCACCGCATTGGCAACTGGAAACAAGTATGCTTCTCCTTGGTACACTGAAAGATTGATCTCCAGGGACCAATGAAAGGCCTGTAGGCCAGATATTGTACCCCCAGGTCTCCATTGGGTTGCTCAAGAGTACAGAGATTTATGAACTAAAAGTGAGAGGTGATGAAACCTACATGGGCAGAACTAAAGACAGTGCAGTGCAGGTCCTAGCCATGGTGCACTCACAGAGCTCCCTTCCCACAACAGAAAGGCTGAACCGTCATCCCTGGGTAGGATTTTGGTCAGTAATGCTCCTGGCCCACTGTGCCATCATGAAGAAGCTCAGCAAGTTTGAGCTCCTGCCTGCAGATAGATGCTAAAGGGAGAACACGGAACAGGAGAGGGAAGAGAAGACTGAGGCCCACTTCCAACAGCCAGATTGCTGATCACAGATGGCCCCTGCCTCCACACACAGACATTCTGGATAAGTGGGACCACACTAGACCCTCCCTGAAATCCTTCCCCAGAAGTTAGGAAAGGACATTCGATCCCTGCTGAAATAGCTACCATACAAGATTTTGTGGAGCCTGAGAGCAGCCTCACCAAACCCAGCCCTGCCCAGCCTCACTCCTCCACCTGCCCCTACTGAAGTGTAAAATAAGGAGTCCCCTAAAACTTCCAGGGCCCCCAAAACCACCTAGGGCAGTGGTTCTCAACCTTCCTAATGCTGTAACCCTTTAATACAGTTCCTCACGTTGTGGTTACCCTCAACCATAACATTATTTTCGTTGCTACTTTTCAAAATTCTTTGTTCATGCTTTACCAGGATTATCCAGTTAGTTTCTCTCCTAAGGATTATCTAATTTGATGTCAACTAGGATTGTGCTAACATAATATAGTCATGAATTGTGTAATAAATCAGTCAAGTTTTTATAGATGAATTCTATAAGCACATTCCCATGTTTGTTTCCCACAGAGTTTGATTTCATGGTCTTTTCAAATTAAGTTAAAATTGGATGAGGATACAGGGGACAGATAATATGATTGGCTGTAGACTCAGGCTGCCGGATTATCTCAGAAAGAAGGAAAAGAAAAATTTTACATGAAAAGGAAAAACAAAAACAAACAACATTGCTACTAACAATGAAAATAATTTTATGGTTGGAGGTTACCACAACATGAGGAACCATATTAAAGGGTCATGGCATTATGAAGGTTGAGAACCACTGACCTAGGGAATTTAAGTGCTTGGGATGAGGGGCTAGAAGTGGTCACAGGTCCTAAAAAATACACTTCAACTTATTTCTTCTGGTAAGCACTACCTTCTGACAGGAAGGTCATTTTGCATAGCTCTTTATATAAGGTCATGGTCACTGTTTGGTGGTCTTCTGCTGGTCTGATCCACTACAGCTTTCTGAGTCCATGTGAAACCATTACATCTGAGAAGTCTGCTCAGCAGATCAATGAGATCCACCAAAAGCTGCAAGGCTTGCAGCTGTGTTGGTCAACAAGGCCCAGCTCTTCTCCATGATAACACCTGACTGAATGCCACACAACCAACGCTTCAAAAGTTGAATGATTGAGGCTACGAAATTTCGCCTCATCTGCTGTATTCACCTAACCTCTCTGCCAGCCTAGTATCACTTCTTCAAGCATCTCAACAACTTTTTGTAAAATGCTTCCACAAAAACAGAATGTAGAAAATGTTTTCCAAGAGTTCTTTGAAGCCCAAAGCATGCATTTTTGCACTACAGGAAAAAACAAACTTATTTCTCATTGGCAACAGTGTGTTGATTGTATGGTGCCTATTTTGATTAGTAAAGATGTGTTTGAGCCTAGTTATAATGATTTAAAATTCATGGTCCCAAATCTCAATTACTGTTGCACCAAACTTGTACATAACATACACTGTATTTGTCTTGGGCCTGTTTTTACCCACATCATAGTGTATATCATGTAATATGCATGTGCTCTGTGGCTTAAAAATTCTATACTTCTATAAGCCTTTTTGACTTTTGAGTGGTCAGCTCAACAGAACCTCAACTTATATCCCTGGGATCTTCCTCCCATTATCTCATAACATTGGGATTAATTAGTACTTAAAAAATTCTCTGGACTTTCAGTAGTTACTCCACTACATTCTGAATGTGTAGCCATTTCAGGGAGGAAAAAAGAATAATCTGCTATCAGTACTATATAGGTGTTTTTTTTAATACTCTAAATTAACCACAAAACAAAGAAGTAATATTGATAAGGAATTGTGCAATTAAAAGGGCTAACTTCCAATGTCACTACTTTTCTAAAATCCTGCCAACTGGAAGGCCTAATTTGCTTAAGTTGAGGCCAGCCTGTCTTTTTCACAGTGACACTGGAATTTGACACTTTCAAGGGCTGTTGAGGCTATAATCTGAACCAAGATTCTAATTATAAGGAACATGATGGGATGCTAAATTTGGCTTAAGAACAAAAGCAAGTGACTGTTCTTTTAAAAATCAGTTCTAACATTTGATCATCTTAGTCATCACTGTGATTATAATGACACTGGAAGATAATACTGAATAAAGGATTAGTAAACTTTGCTAAGAAGAAATTGACCCAAAGATGATAAGATTATACTTGGTTAAGAAACCCTTTTCCCTCCTCATCTATTCAACACTTTTGTGAATTCTATAAAAGAAGCCATCTCTGATTTTCCAAATCTTTGCCTGATTTCATTATTCATTACAATTACCCTTAAGAATATGGATGTAATTGTTATTTTATTTTATTTTTGTTTACTGGAGGTTACTTTTATTTTGCTTACTGGAGGGTTCTTTTGCTTGTAGTGAAACCCACATGGTTAAATGTAATGTAGTGGGTGGGATGGAGTAAAATGATGGATTAGAAATAGCTCCTTACTGGCCCCTTGCTGTGAGAGAGGGGAACAAGGACTCCAGTCACCTGTGGCTGGGGGAATTTACTCAGGGACATCTCTCTGAGAGCCCAGTAAAGCAGTGGTGGACTCCAGGAGCCAGTGAGGAGGCCTAGAGCTGGGGAAAACTAGCACAGAAGGCAAGTCATTCATATAGTCAGGAGCCGGCCCACCAGCCCTCACATGAAGCACTGGAGACATGAAGGGACTGTCATGCAGTTTTTTGATTTTGAACTAAACTGCTCAGTGGAGCTTCCATGGAAGGCTTAAATGAGTAAGGAGACCCAACTAGTGTCCAGTGGCTGGGACTGAATGTCAGGTTGGGTGGATCTCCCATCATTAAGGCTATGAGCAGGGTACTGCCATTGTAGGAAGTCTGCACCAGAGGAACAGTCTGCAGGGTCCTAGTGTTTGATCGGCTCTGCTGAGCTTGCTGAGTTTGGGCAACTATCCTTGGGGTAAGCTGAGCAGACCCTGCACCTCTGGAAAGGCCTCTGTGTTGGCAAGGGGCACTGTTTAAGGTGCCCCCTAAGGAAGCTGGTGAGAGCTTTGGACCCAAATCCTTCAGGGACTGAATGCTGAAAAAAATATTGGATGTTATAAATCTGACAAAGGCTTGATAACTAGAATCTATAGAAAACTCAAATTAATCACTAAGAAAAGAGCAAACGATCCCATCTGTCACTAGGTAAGAGACATGAACAGAATCTTCTCCGAGGAAGACAAATTAATAGCAAATAAACATATGAAAAAATGCTCTTCATCCCTAATCATCAGAGAAATGCAAATCAAAACCACCCTGAGATATCAGCTAACCCCAGTAATAATAGCCCACATCTCAAATGGGGCTAAGTTGCAGATGCAGGCATGGATGTGGAGAGAGGGGAACTCTTTTACACTGTTGGTGGTCCTGCAAACTAATACAGCCTCTTCAGAAACAAGTATAGAGAATCCTCAAAGAACTCAAATTGGACTTCCATTTGACCCTGCAATCCCACTACTAGGCATCTACCCAGAAGGAAAAAAAAAAAGCATTTCATCATAAAGACATATGCACTGGATTATTCATCACAGCTCAATTTATAATTGTCAAAGTGTGCAAACAGCCGAAATGCCAGTCAACTCAGGAATGGATTGACAAAGTGTGGTATATGTATACCATGGAACACTATTCAGGCATAAAAAGATGGTGACTTTCTTTTGTATTAACCTAGATGGAGTTGAAATGCATTCTTCCTAGTAAAGTACCACAAGAATGGAAAAACAAATAACCAGTGTATTCAATACTAATATGAAGCCATCTAATTAATGCTCATAGAGAAGTAAAACTCAATTCAAGTTGGGGGGATGGGGGGAAAGGGCTGGAGGTGTAGAAGATTCATGTGCTCCCACTTAATGTGCATAGCACACCTGCTGGGTGTGGGACACAGCCACAAGATGGACTCCACCTAACAAATTCAAATACTGTAATTTGGTTGTTTGTGCCCTTACATTCACCTGAAATTTAAACAAACAAACAAACAAACAAAAAACATAGTGCAGAGCAGATTGTCACATGCAACATGTATATTCTTAATCATGTGTCCTTACTTTGCACGCTGCATTGCTTCAATTATACCTTACTGGGAAAGATGCACAACGACTTCATCACTTTCTCCCTCACAATTTCACAAACAATTCCATTTGAACCTCTTGCGTACCCTCCTAACTGAGTTGGGTTAGCTATAGCATTCCATTTTAGTACATTGAAATATTAAACACTGTAGTTCACATTCCAGTTTGAAAACCCTCCTCAGAAAGGAAAGAAAATCATGTACTGGTTGTCTAATTTCTCAAACACAATTTAAATCCTGTCAAATTGTCTCAATGCCTACATTGATAATATAGCTACAAGAATCAGTATCCAAAACACTTGGAGTGTATTTTTTCCATAAAAGCTTATGTAAAGTTAAACTCTTCTCACAAATGTTAAACTCTGATCTTCCACGGCATAGGAAGTTTTTTCGAAGGGAATACATATACGGGAAAGACATGGAGTTTGAACCTTGCTAGTTGAATGTAGCATAAAACATATTTAAAGACCCCAGGAAAAGAAAGTCCCCTATGTTTTTGATCTCTGAACCCTCCCTGGGTAAATTCAGGCAGTTTTCCAATTTTTGAATACTCACCTTCAGCAAGGTTTGATCATTGTAAATGCATTGCTGGGAATGGCAGACTTTTGTGGCAGACACCCCAAAGTGAAAAGATAGGTGCCCAGAAAAACAAATTTCCAATCTGGGAAGGTCAAAACCAGATGAATTGCAAGAGTCACTTTTCTATCATACTGATTTCTTCTAAATGAAGCAGGGCTGGAAAGCACAGATACTGGCCACACTGCTATTAAGATAAGTTTGCCTCATTTGGCAGCAGTAGTGATTTTGGGATGCTGACTCAAATGAGCAAACTCCAATAATTCTGGTAAACAAGTGTTCACACCTGTTAGCAGCTGTGTGCGTTTACAGCACCCAGTGTACTGTGTAAACTCAACTCAATGCTACATTTATCACCTATTAAGAGTTATCGAAATGCACCATACAGACTATCTTTCTGGCAATTGTCACAAATAAAGGTGGATGTCATTTGTCAGAGGCCTCAATTAAAAGAATTAACAAATAACAATGATACAATGTATATAAGAGGTCACATCAAATAGGATCCTACAAACTTGATGTACTATGAAAAATCGTACAGGAAGACTCCAGAACTATATCCCTGGGTCATATTCACAAACTACTCAATTCTAATATTTTCAAAAAGCCAATGGAAAACATTCATTCTGATATATATATATATATATATATATATATACTGTGTCTCTGTGTGTGTGTGTGTGCAGGTGTTTGTATACATAGGCAATCACAAAGAGGACGGTATTTACAATTGTGTTAAAAATGTGTGATGAAGAGATGAAGACTGCTGATTAAAGTGCTGCAAAGAAAACAAAAACTTGATCATTTGTATATTATATTTTATTATATATTCTGTTCTTAATAATAAGAGAGAGATGGTGGTGCAGAGTTTCCAGGTGCTCATTAGGCAATTGATTTGATTGTAAATTTCTCCCACTTTTATACAGGGTGTCCATAAAGTTCGTGTGCAATTCATTTATTTTTTTCTTGACAAACATATTTCACTTATAAATGAGGATGCAATTTCCTAAGCAACATATTGAAAACTTGAATTAAAAATTACTGTTTAAATAATGTACTTTGGTCAAAATTAAATCCAACTCATGTAAGAATTAGTCACTATTTTCTTTTCTTTTTTTTTCTTTTCCTGTCCCCCATCACCTACCTCCTTCTCTGTCTGCTCTCCCCTTCCCCCACCCTCCACCATGTCATTAATTGTCCTCATATCAAAGTCAAAAGCATAGGATTCATGCTTCTCCATTCCTGTGATGCTTCACTAACAATAATGTGTTCCAACTCCATCCAGCATTTTGCAAAAATGCTGCAAAATCGCCATTTTTTTAAATGGCTGAATAGTATTCCATGGTATACATATACCACAGCTTGCCAATTCATTCCTGGGTTGAGGGGCATTTAGGTTGTTTCCACATTTTGGTGATTGTAAATTAAGCTGTGATAAGCAGTCTAGTACAAGTGTCTTCATAATAAAAGTTTTTTTTTTTTTCCTTCTGGGTAGATGCCCAGTAATGAGATTGCAGGACCAAATGGGAGGTATAGGTTGAGTTCTTTGAGGTTTCTCCATACTTCCTTCCAAAAGGTTGTATTAGTTTGCAGTCCCACCAGCAGTGTAAAAGTGTTCCTTTCTCTCCACATCCGCGCCAGCAATTGCAGTTTTGAGATTTTGTGATATGGGCCATTCTTCCTGGAGTTAGATGATATCTCAGGGTGGTTTTAATTTGCATTTCTCTAATAATTAGGGATGATGAACATTTTTTTATATGTTTGCTAGCCATTCGTCTATCTTCTTTAGAGAAGGTTCTGTTCATCTCTCTTCCACATTGCTGTATGCACTTGTTGACTTTTTTCATGTGAATTAATGGTCCAGTTTCAGTTTTTTACATGTAGATATCCAGTTCTCCCAGCACCATTTATTGAATAGGGAGTCTTTCCCCCAGTGTACGTTCTTGTTTGGTTTATTGAAGAATAGGTGGTTGTAAGTTGTTAGTTTCATTTCCTGGTTTTCTATTTGATTCCAAATGTCTATGTCTCTATTTTTGTGTCAGTACCATGCTATCTTGACCACTATTGCCTTGTAGTACAGCCTAAAATATGGTGTGGTGATGCCTCCAGCTTTGTTTTTATTATAAGAACTTAGCTATACAGGATTTTTTCTGGCTCTATACAAAACATAGAATCATTTTTCCCAAGTCTTGAAAATAGGATGTTGGTATTTTAATAGAGATGGCATTGAATTGGTAGATTGTTTTGGGGAGTGTAGACATTTAACAATGTCGATTCTTCCCAGCCATGAGCATGGTATGTTCTTCCATTTGTTAATATCCTCTACTATTTCCTTTTTTAGGCTTTCATAATTTTATCTATAGAGGTCCTTCACCTCTTTTGTTCAGTATACTCCTAGGTATTTCATTTTCTTTGGGGCTATGGTGAAGGGAGTTGTGTCCTTAATTAGCCTCTCATCCTGGCTGTTACTGGTGTATACAAAGGCAACTGACTTGTGGATGTTGATTTTATATCTTGAAACATTACCATATTTTTTGATGACTTCCAGGAGTCTTGTGGTTGAGTCTTTGGGGTTCTCTAAGTATAAGATCATATCATCAGCAAAGACAGAGAGTTTGACCTCCTCTGCTTCCATTTGGATGCCCTTAATTTTCTTGTCTTATTATATTGGCTAGAACTTGCAGCAGTATGTTGAATAGTAATGGCAACAGAGGACAACCTTGTCTGGTTCCAGTTCTAAATGGAAAAGCTTTTAGTTTAACTCCATTCAGTAAAATATTAGATGTGGGTTTCTCATAGTTAGCTTCAATCAGTTTAAGAAATGCGCCACATTTGTCTAAACTCTTCTGTGTTCGAATTAAAAAAAGATGCTGAATTTTATCAAACGTTTTTTCTGAATCTATTGAGAGGATCATATGGACTTTGTTTTTGCTTCTGTTGATATGGGAATAACATTTTTGGATTTACATATATTAAACCAGCCTTGCATCCTTGAGATGAAACCTACTTGATCATGATGAATGACTTTTTTGATGATAAGCTGGATTGGCTAGGATTTTGTTGAGAATTTTTGCATCTATATTTATTAGTGAAATTGGTCTAAAACTCTCCTTTTTTAGCTGGGTCTTTTCCTGGTTTTGTTATCAGGGTGATGTTTGCTTCACAAAACATGTTGGGGAATACTCTTTCCTCTTCAATTTTTTGGAATAATTTCTGCAATATAGGAATAAGCTCTTTGAAGATTTGATAGAATTCTGGTGTGAAGCCATCTGGACCAGGTCATTTTTTGTTGTTGTTGTTGAGAGACTATTTTTTTATTGTTTCTTTGATCTCAGTGCCCAGTTTGCTCTGTTCGGATCTATTTCATCCAGGCTAAGTCTAAGGAGAGGGTGTGATTCCAAATATTGACCCATTTCCTTCACACTGTCAAATTTCTGGGCATAGGGTTTCTGGTAGTATTCAGAGATAATCCCTTGTATCTCTGTGGCATCAGTTATTATTTGCCCTTTATCATTTCTGATTGAGGTTACTAGAGTTTTTACTTTTTTATTTCTAGTTAATCTGGTCAACATTTTATCTATTTTATTTATTTTTTCTAAAACAAACTCGTTGCTTTATTAATTTTCTGAATGATTCTTTTGTTTTCAATTTAATTAATCTCTGATTGAGTTTTGGATATTTCTTTTCTTTTGCTGGGTTTAGACTTAATTTTTTTTTCTTTTTCCAATTCCGTCAGATGGCTTGTGAGTTTGTTGACACACTCTCTTTCTGTTTTTCGAATGTGGGCTTCTAAAGCAATAAATTTTCCTCTCAGGACTGCTTTTGCTGTATCCCACAGGTTTTGGTAGCCTGTGTCTTCATTGTTGTTATGCTCAGGGAAGTTAGTGTATTCCTTTTTTATTTCTTCCTGCACCCAACTGTCATTCATCACAAGGTTGTTTAACTTCCATGCCTTTGTGTGAGGTTGAACATTTTTGTTGGAATTGAGTTCCACTTTTAGTGCCTTGTGGTCTGAGAAGATGCAAGGTAAAATTTCAATTCTTTTGATTCTATTGAGGTTTGTTTTGTGTCCTAAGATATGATCAATTTTAGAGACTGTTCCATTGGGCAATGAGAAAAATGTATATTCTTTATCTTTGGATGGAGTGTTCTATATATGTTTATCAAGCACAGTTGTTCTAGGGTCTCATTTAAATCTCATTAAATCTTATATCTTCATTTAATTTCTGTTTAGAGGGTCTGTCTAGCTCTGAAAGAGGGGTGTTAAAGTCTCCTGTTATCATGATGTTATAGTATATCATATTGCTCAGACTAAGATCTGTTTTAAGAATCTGGGAGCATTTAAATTGGATGCATAAATATTTAGAATTGAAATGTCTTCTTATTTTATTTTTCCCTTGACCAATACGAAGTGACCATCATTGTCTTTTTTGACTTTAGTTGCTTTAAATCCACATGTATCTGAAAATAAGATTGCAACCCCTCTTTTCTTCCGAATTCTGTTTGCCTGAAAAATTGACTTCCAACCCTTAACTCGGAGTTTTAATTTGTCTTTTGACATGAGCTGTGTTTCCTGAGGACAGCAAATAGATGGCTTGTGCTTTTTCATCCAATCAGCCAATCTATGCCTCTTCGGTAGGGAATTCAAGCCATTTTATTTACTGAGATAATTGATAAGTGTGGTAGTGTTCTATTCATCTTATTTTGTGAAAATCCATTGCTTAGTTTTGTCTTTCTTTTGCATCATTGTGGAAGCTAGGTTTTATTCTTTAATTTCTGGGTGTTTACTTTGCTGAAGGCCCATTGTGATGGTCAGTGTGTAGAACAGGTTGAAGTATTTCCTGTAGAGCTGGTCTTATTGTGGCAAATTGCCTCAATGTTTGCATATCAGTAAAAGTTTTGAATTCTCTGTCAATTTTAAAGCTTAGCTTAGCAGGATATAGAATTCTTAGCTGGAAATTATTCTGTTTAAGTAGATTAAAGGTAGATGACCATTGTCTTCTGGCTTGAAAAGTTTCACTAGAGAAGTTCACGGTCACCCTGATGGATTTACCCTGTAGGTCAGCTGGTGTTTACTCCTGGCAGCTTACAAAATCTTTTCTTTTGTCTTGACTTTAGATGATAGGTTCATCACAATGTGTCTTGGAGAAGCTCTATTTGAGTTGAAGTGACCAGGGGTCCAATATCCCTCTGAAAGGAGTGTTTCAGAATCTTTGATGATATTTAGGAATATGTGCAATTTAAATATATATTTTTTGCAATGAGAAACTCAGTTATTCACAAGAAATATATTTTACTTCTGAAATCCACATTTCTCTGTTAAGCTTGTTAAAAGAAAAAAATCTTAGACATTTTGAATTTAACCGACTTTAATTGATCAAAGAATGATTTATACATATATCAGGCAGCCCTTGAATCACAAGAGTTGAGAGACTCAAGTACTGCCACTGGTAGAAAAAAATTCATAATTTATAGACAGTAAAAGAAAAGTGACATACAGAAAACAGAAATGATGTACAGAAACTGGTAGATTGGTTACAACTTAATGTTTGCCTTATTTGAATGTGTTTTGAATGGTTGGCTTGCTCATGGCAAAAACTTAGTGATTGGCATAAGAGTAGGTTACAGCCTATTCACACATACACTTAAGTTACAGTTTACTGTGACTGAGAAACCTTTAGGCAAAACTTACAATATGTATGAAGGCAGCTTTAGGATAAACATAAAAGGCTATTTTATTCTTTCTCACCATTTTGTACACTAGTTATAATTCAACCCATAAATCCTGCTGCTTCCCATGGCAGTATAGTTCCCAGAGGGCACAGACTCTGTTGGTCTTGTGCGTCCTCTCACCCACATCATTTACTGCACAGCATGGCAGTGGACAAAAGAAATACATGCCCTTATTGAAAAAGTGGGCTTAAGAAATACATGCCTCTAGTGAAAAAGCAGAAATTAACTCTCATTATTGTCATTTTCTTATGATCATGTAAATGTTTAAGAACAATGATAGACCTGTTTATTCATTTTTAATGTCTATTCATGTATTTCACCATCCTGACTGCACACCCATGGATTTATTGAAGTGTCTATATGTGCATGTGTGCATTTTCTTTTGCAAGAGATAGAAAATATGCCCCTGCCTTACCTTAGAACTAATATTCCTTGATCACTGACAATTTTTAAATTGTGAGATAATTTTACCTAGCCAGATCTCATTGGCCTAATATATTGAAATCATGGCCTACAGATGTAACTCATAAGGAGACCCATATCCACTACATTCTTTCCCAAGTCATCCTCTATTCTAAAGTCAAAAAATCAAATAAAAATGGTGTGAAAATAATATCTATTTTTCATTTCTACCAGTTACTTATGTGTGCCTTTAAATCACTCTATAAAATAGTGCCCATCATAATAAGGAAAACTGACTTGTAACTGATGATACACAAGTTTGTAGTATCCTTTAAATTTTAAATTATAACGAAATATGCACTTATTCATGTTTTCATTTTCTTTAAAATTGGAGAATTCAGAAAGTAAAAGAAATCAATATTGTATCTCTCTCTCTTCTTTTATAGTTGTGTTTATTGAATTTCCAGATTCATTAGCAGCTAGAACTGATATTTTGGGCAGTCATTAACATAGATTAAGATAACCGCCCAATGTCAATTTTTTTTCTGCAAAAAATAGTACATGTAACTAGTATTTATTTCATACCTACTCTGTGAAACAATTCTAAGTACCATTTCTTATAGAAATCTTATTTAAGATGGGAGGAATTAGAGAATAAATAAGCAACTATGAGTAAAGAAATATTTTAATAGATAGTGATAGTGGGAAAATTCAGGCCACCATGTTTTGGCCAGGGGAATGGGAGTGACAATATGTTGATCAAAAAGTACAGACATAAGATTTCAGTAAAGGGGTAATATTTATGTAGGTAACTGGTGGAGGCACACAAATCAAGCTACTGCAATGCTCCTCAAACTGTACTATGTGTGTGAATGAAGACATGTGACACAAAGGCCTGCAGATAACCCAATGGGAAAAGATAATTTGTTGATATACTTTGATGATAAGAAATCTACGGGGAAGAAGAAATGCAAATTATTTTAAATATTTAAGAAAAATCAGTTTACTTTTTTCTATCAAATAGATAAGTACTTCCTTCAGCCCTCAGCCTTAACATAATGCTCAGCATTTGTGATTTTCATTTAGGTTGTCGCTATTCGAACCATTTTTACCATACTTTCTCAATTTCATGTGCCGTCTCACTTTTGGAATCCATTAGGTGCTAAGTGTGTAAGTGCCAAGAATATCACTGCTTTTGCATGAGTATTCTAGAGCCAATTTTGCATGCAGAAATGGATGGGAAAGGTTTCAGGAAAGCTACTGCATTTTCATAAGGGTGCTCAAATGAAACATTCAAGCCACGTGAATTATTTCATTGATACACACATATCATATAAATTTGCATTACCTTTTATAATGCATATTTACTAATTTTTTTATGTCTATGGTAAATGAGGAGGGTAACTAGACTTTACTGAAACTGTAGTTATACAAATTAAAAAGTCTTAAATGATTTTAGATCATGTTCTGCATCCAGTATACGTGTGTGAGTTTTCTCTCTCACACACACCCTCTCAAGCTGATTTCTGGAAAACAGCTAAACCAAATGTGTCAGAAAGGAAAAAGCCTATTAGAGATAGCATCAAATCTTTCACACATTATCTTCTCTTTTCCTTCCTTGCCTAGGTAACATAATTTGATTCTGCCTTGGCCACTCACCTTTGACAGAAAACGTTAAGGTGGTGATTCTGTGGAGAAATTAACTTTGATAAAATAATTCCATCCTTTGGATATCTTGGCTTCATGTATTTATCATCATTTAGAAAAGTGATTGAAATGTTACCTTTAGGATGGGGACCCGCAGAGACTGAATAAATGCTGGATGTCTTCAGTTGGCTTTGCCCATGGGTTAAGCATAAAATAGATCACAGGAAATATATTCTTTTCTTTCAGCACTGAGCGCTTCAACATTTATCCATTATCATAGAAACAATTTAATTAGCAGCTCTTGGGGACCAGAATATAGCCCTACTATCTATACTTTAATAGCATCCATCTATCATTGCAATCTAATTTCCAGGGTGAACTGAATGTAAATGGCAGTTACCCGTAGATTTTAAAAGAATAAAGTTTAAATAGCACTATTTTAGTTTCATTCCCATAATGCTCTCTTGGTGTACATTTTAAATGTTTCCTCTAATTCACACTCTAAGTTTTGCAAATTAATACTGCTATTTTGATTTGAGTTAGACTTTTTAATTTTCAGATAAATCATTAGGATGAAAGGGAATTGTTTGCCAGTTGGAACCTGTCTGCATTATAATGTGTGAATTATTCAGAGTACTCTCCCTACTGATGTTTAGAATATCAGTCATGTTTTTCCCTCTCGCTAGGACTGCATCTGAGTGAGGCAGAGAATGCTGAGGCCATGATGAAAAAGGAGACTATGGGGGAGTGGGACTATGAGGAAGTTGCATGCGTTTTATGCCACTAAAAAAGCATAGTCCTTACAAGGACAATGATCTGCTCTCTCCTGCCTTGAGGGTCCAAGCACAGTGGGGATGAAAAGAAGGAAGGGTTTATACTGCTCAAGTAGGTGAGTTCCAAAGAACCTTTCCCATTATCTCCTCAACCATTGCAACGTTGGCCTTGGGCAAGCTGCTCCTTCTGGTCTGATTTATTTTATTTCATTCAGCAAAAACACAGTATCTGGTGGAAGTTTGAACTCCTTAAACTGGAAACAAGGAGGTTCTCACACATAAAATGATTGCCTACCTTATTTGAGATCTATCCTGGCCTGGTACTCACAGAACTGGAGAGAATAACTTGGTTTAGTGGAAGAGGTAAAGAATAAGAAGGTCTATTATAGATACATGCATAAGGGCATTCCTTATGGCCTTATTGTGTCATCTTCTTTCCTGTCCATCACCCTCCCTACAGTCCTTATCACTTCAGAATAAATTGCTCCCAGTCACTGGCCTACAGCTAGGTATTCCTCAAAGCTCTCACACAGTGCCTAATTAATCATTCTACAAGGGGTTTTGCATATTTCCCCCTCTGCATTATGGCCATAATTAATCCATCTGCTGCTACCTGCATGATATGAAGTCTGACAATTAATTTGGTCAACTTGCCACCATGGTTACATGGGCAGCACTGTACAAACAATTTGGAAATATTTCATAACCTTGGTATATCAGTGTCTCACATTTGGTGGTGTCTTGCTGACTAGAATTCATTATTGATGTTGCATGTTTTTGTGTGCCTTCACAAGAATGTCAGAGCTTAAATTAGAGCAATGAACAAACATTCATAACTTTCTTATTAAACTTGGCAGGAGTGGAGGTGAAATCAGGGACATGTCAGTCCAAGTTTATGGGGATGATGCTAAGGAGAAAATGGCAGTGTACAAGAGGATTAAACGTCTTTTTGAGGGGAGAGAAAGTGCACTGATGCAGAGAGATCAGGATGTTCAGTAATGAACAGAACTGATGAAAACATTGCAAAAATTTGTCTAAGTGTGCATCAAAAGTTTCAGTTGATTGTGAGAAGCATAACAGACCAAATAAATAGCAATAGTTAAGTAGTTATGAAAATCTTAACTAAAAATCTTGGCCAACAACTAATAGCTCTTGTATCAGGAAAATGAAGCAGCAGCTCACTCCACACTGTCTGTGAGGGGGTTTTCAGTCAGTAAACAAATAACTGTCTTGGGACACCCTCCCTATTCACCTGATCTGGCACCCCAATGACTTTTTCATTTACCTAAAGAAGATACAGGAAATACTGAAAGGAAGACATTTTGATGACATTCAGGGCATCAAAGGTAATATGATGACAGCAACGATAGCCAATACAGAAAAAGAGTTGTAAAACTGCTCTGAAGCGTGGACTGGGCACTGGAATGGGTGCACAGCTTCCCCAGGGCAGTACCTCGAAGGGGACCAGAGTGACATTCAGCAATGAGGTAAATAGCACTTTTTCCAGGATGAGTTTGCAATTTTAATTGTCAGACCTGTAAAGCCCTTTGATCATAATAAGTGAGATGCCGCTTCCTTTCTTTCCTTATTATCCCATGTAAGACTTCAGTTTGAATCTTGTCTTGGGGTATTTTTTTTTTTATACAGAAATATTTTTCTTATATTATGTGGAAAGGCTTATTTTCATTTTCCTTATGCTATACATTTTTTAAGAATTTGCTTATGCTCTACCTGGCTTTTCAGGACATTGGAATAAGTGTCCTTTTCAACGTTATTTCTTACTGCTTTTTTCTATACATTGTGATATGATGGCCAGTTGGCTTTTTCACAACTGTGCTGAGCTAGGCTCACCTGAGCCTTAGGTTGTGCTGTAATGACAACTACCTGGCATGTTACAGATAACACCTGCACTTTCCCTTCCCCTATTATCCTCTTTGTTTCTTCTTAGTCTAGTAAACTCCTACATAGCCCTCAAAGCCCAGCACATTTATTACATTTTCTACTCAGATTTTATCTGCATAAGCCCTAGGAATAATTCAGTCCTCCCTTGTCTGATCTTCCATTAGTCTTTAGCTACATACTTTTTATAGCATGCATAGTTTTTGAATTGCTGTGTATGTTTCTCTCTTCTATTCCTTATTCCAACCTGCAATTCTTTGAGGGTAGAAGATGAGATCTATTTCTTTATATGTCCTCAAACTTCAGCATAATAATTTTGAAACATATTTAGTGCTTAGTCAAGGTTTGTTATTAATGAAAGAAAATTCCATGGCTCTTTTTTTTAATCCAATTAATGTAAAAGAAAATTTCTCCCTCAACTAATTACAATCTTGTTATGTATTACTTCAAAAGCAATAGTCTTTATAAATGTTGCTCCTAACCCAGTGATTATCATTTTTTCTTAGACTATCTAAGCATTAAGTAGCTGGAGGGTAAAAAGGTTACCCTAACAAGAAGAGCTAAAAAGAAAAAAAAAAGTGCAATTCTCTCTTAAAGCAATTCAAGAGGCAGAAAAGAAAAATCTCTCTCTGATTTTAAATAAAGGAGAAGTTAAGGTTATTGCAGTGACAGATTGTGATAGTGACCTCCCAGTGATCATCCCAGGGAATCAATCCTTTATACTGCAAAGCTAGTCATTCATGTTTTGTTTTTAATAAGCTCAATAACAATAGCTGTAACTATGGGAACTCTTCAGTCCCCCAGTTTCAAATTTAAAAAAAAAATCTCAGAGGGATTTGGTTTATCATCCCTAACAAAGGTGTCACTTAGGAAGAAGAAATGACAGCTTGTAAGTTCTGGGGCATGAATCTGATGCAGGCCTATCGTTAATCACTCCCTCCATCAAGAAGAAAAAACGAGTAATACTATTCTAATATCAGTGAACAAATTCTGAAAATTGGAACCTCAAACAACCATCCCTGTGGTTCTGTTGTTCTGCAGTGGTCCTTTTAAAATTTGCTTCCTCTTCAACACTGGAAAGAGTTAACAAATACCAGCGACAAAGGTTTCTATTTTCTGCAGTTCAGGGAGCAGAAGTGAAAGAGTTACAGTATCGCATGAGATGTCGCCCTGCAATCATTTGCATTCCGAATGGAAGCAGAAAGTTAAGGGGAAAAATTATATCCCGTTTGGCATGTTTTCAAGCTAAATTTGGGAGACTAGAAAAATCTGAATTAATTATCAAGCCTACGCTAAACATCTTAGAAAGTGATTTAAACTGAACTCAGTTTCTTTAACATTTCTGAATGACTATTTGACATCTTGACTTCTGTGTGTTACCAACATTCTGTACTGTTCTTTTCAATTACTTAATTTCTCCCCATTAAAATTAGATCATAAATACTTTTCAGGAAAAAGAGAAATAAACCAAAAGGTAAAGTCAAAACAGCAAATGTCAAAAGGAATCATTTACAGAGAAATATAATCTTTTGAACTCTTTTCACCCCAGGACACCTCATCTTTCTCTTTCTGTCTCTGTCTCTTTTTACTGACAAGAGGAACTCAAAAGCATTTATATTCTCAATATTCCAGAAACGTAGATGGGACTCTATACTCTATATAAACCACCTTAAGAGTAAAAGAATAGAAAAGGAGAGAAAGAAAAATGAGAAAGCAGGGGAGGAGGGGAAGGAGAAATAATGAAAGCTTGACGATACTGTGGACACTAGAGGAAGGAGGCTGCACGAGGTGGACACGTCCTGGGCTGCCAGGGAGCAGAGCAAGGATTTAAAATGTGCAGAAGATGACTTCCTTATTTGGTAGGGTTACTACTCTAGGACCATGGGCTTCATTGTCCAGTGGTTTTACACTCTCCACAGCAATCTTGCCAACCCTTCAGTGGATATGGGCATTCAGTTTGAAAAGCAGTCTCATATAGAAGATTTTCAGCCTGTGGCACAGGTCTCTGCCTACCCTGCTTCACCTCCCCCTGCTCACCTTGCCCCTGTGGTGATCACTTGGCTTGCATCTTATTGTAAAGCAGAGATCACAGGTGTGAACTGTGTACACCACAAAAAAAGGACTTGCTTGAGCATTGAGTTAAGCGATTAAACTACTGTAGCCTACTGCAGCCTGGCTTCCACCTAGGCTCTACCCCAGCAGTAAATATGACCAGAGACCCCGTGTTGAGTCTTTGCTTAAAGAAACTGCGGCTCCTGAAAAACCACAAAATCTAACTTGTCCCAACTTCCATGATCTGACCACTGTCAGTACTTTTCCCTGCATGCATTTTTGTAATTGTTGGTTTTGCACTTCCCCACAGCCGTTTTTGTTCCTCTGTGGCCTGCCTTGCCTCTGTTTGTTCCCGTTTTCTCACTTCCCAGGAAGCCCTTTTGGTCCCCTTTCTATTCTTCTTTGACAGACCCCACTCACCTCTGTCATGGCTGCAGTTGAGCTAAGTTGATACTGGAATCTTTCTTTCCTACTGCAGAAGTCTGAATAAAATCTGTCTTGCCAAGTTCAACAAGTGTGTAGTGCTTTTGGTCTTGGATATAGGTCTTTTTGGCTATGTAGGGAGCAGTCAGTCAGAAAAGTTTGTAAAAGGGTTGCGTGTTAACCTGTGCACAAAAACTGGAAAGGGGAAAGAAGGTTCTCAGCTAAAGAAGCAGTCACAACCCAGCTTCTCCTTGCTATCTTCGTAGTCTATCCACTCCTCCCCGGCGTTTTAATTTTTTGAAGCAAAATCAGAGACCAAGATTTTTAAGTAAAATTTCTATACTCTTAAAACGTTGACTCGAATTACCAAATGCTGTGATTACTACATGAATAGCTATTGGCATCTCTCTCTCTCTTTCACTCACACTCACACACACACACACATCAACAGTTTCCTCACGTTGGCAGGTTGTGAATGAGAGAGCATGTGCATGTGGATATTTTGAAGTCCTGGATTATTAAAAGCCAGAGTATGAAAAAAAGGTATGTTCTGTCATTTCATGTCAATTGCTAAGCTCACTGTTGCCTCCTCTGTCTCAGACAATATTGCAGTTAGAATAACACATATGAAACGCCTGTTCTGCTAACTAATAAAAGGATTCTGTCCTGGGACTGTCAATTACCTTTGGTCCTGCTAAATTCATTAGAAAAAACAGTCTGCTCCTAAGGCATAAATTATTTGTCTAAATAAATGAAAATGCTATGCTCAATAGAATACCATTTAGAGTATGGATGTCACCTCAATAGTGATACCACTGCTATACAATTCAGTGCAGATTTTGAGTTTTGTAACATTGGTTTGCCCCGTTTCTTTCATGTGAAACAATTTGCAACATGTTTCATCACCAAAGAAAGGAGAAAAATAACACATCCATAGCCCATGACAATAAAACTGTCACCCAAGTAAAATTTGTTGTGACTATTTCTTCATCGTCTACTTAGAATTGCTTCTCCTTTCCTGCTGTCTTCCTCTTCCCTCACCCATAAAAAGCTAAGCACTCCACGTTCCTTTCATCTTTCTTCACTTGTCTTATTTTTCTTTTTAAAAATATCTTTGTTAAGTCTTCTTCCTTCCAAGTCTATTGGCTGTTAATAGACTGTAACAATTTTAATAATTAACATAATGATATTGATAAAACAAGTCTCTTCCATTTCATATCTGGTCATCATCATACTTAGGGCTCCCAGTGAGTATTTTTAAATAACACACAGAAAATTTGGGGGGCAAGCTATACTCCATACTACACATTGTGGCTAGATGTACAATATGCATCCCACGTGTTCCCCTGGGGTCCTGTGGGTGGATGATCCAATCATTAGGAAAGTCTTGTTTTTTTAGTCAATTGGAATATTGGTTCTCAAGTATTTGATTAAACAGGAAGACCTGAACTGTAGTGCACTAGTACAGGAAAATAAAAATCTGCAAAGAGAAAAAAGGGCAAATCTGAGGATACGGGAGGCTCCATCTTTTAACCATAAGAAAAGTCAACTGGACCAGTTTGATAAAAATATTTCAGATTGTATATAGAAGTAGCACACTCTACCCCGACTGCATTAATGTACACAGCTAAGTCAACTGGGTAAAAAGGAAACACATAGAATAGGTCAGAGCTAAGAAATTGCAGAGCAGAGGCAGCACCTGTGACTCAGTGAATAGGGTGCCAACCCCATATACTGAGGGTGGTGGGTTCAAACCCAGTCCTAGCCGAACTGCAACCAAAAAATAGCCGGGTGCCATGGCAGGTACCTGTAGCCCCAGCTACTCCGGAGGCTGAGGCAAGAGAATTGCTTGGGCCCAGGAGTTGGAGGTTGCTGTGAGCTGTGTGACACCATGACACTCTACCAAGGGTAACAAAGTGAGACTCTGTCTCTACAAAAAAAAAAAAAGAAAAGAAAAAAGAAAGAAAGAAAGAAATTGCAGAGCAATATAGCTACAGTACTGAAGACATGAGCCTCAGAAGTAAACTCTGCATTAGAGGTTGCCCCATCCCTCAATAGTAGTTTTTAATTTTATGGGATAATACATAGTTTTACAAGCCAGTTGGAGTTGTTTGCTATAATTTGCAGGAATTAAAAAAAAGCATCTACTTGGTACTCATTCGATGTAAAGTCATTAGAAATTATCTCCTAGGGCCAAAAAGCTTGATATGGTCTGATTAATATATCACTTTTGGCACTTAATAGCCAATATTAACTAAATTAATCATAGCCTTTAATTATAGACTTTAAGTTATTTATAAATAACAACTTACAAATAGTTGCTACTATATTAGCTATAGTCTCTTTTTTCCATCTGTAAAATGGGTATTATACTATCTATTTTACAAAGCAGCTAGGATTATTTGAAAAACTACATAAGTGCTTAGAAGCTACATACTATATTTTGTAATATATGGCAACAATAAAGAAAGAATTTGACCTTGGCTAATCTGAAAATAAAATAATGGCCAACATTGCCAAAGCTACTCTAAATCCTGGCCATTATCTTTGTTAATCGACTACTAGTCTCCCTGTCCCTTTAGCAAGGACGTTGAGAAGTCATTCATTCAACAAAATGTCATTGCACAGTTATTATGGGCCGCCCATCATTCTAGATATGAGAGATGCAGCAGTGAATGCAATGGACAATGTCTTCTGTTTTCATGAAGCTTATCTTCTAATGTAGTAGTAAGACAATAAATAAAATGTATGTAACATTTATACTATGCTAGAGGATAGTAAGTGGTATGGAGAAGAATTAAGATGGAAAAGGAAGGGGTAATTGGGAAGACAGGTAATGGGAACCGAGTAGAAGATGTGCTTTCTGAGAATTGCTGCTTTGTGCAGGACCTGAAGTAGGTGAGAGAGTGAGCCCTGCACATAGCTGGGTGAAAAGCATCCAGGCTGAGGGTGCCCAGAAAGCAGCAGGGCCTGCAGCATGCCTGGACGGCTTCAGGAACGTGGTGACATAACCCAGCAGGCAGGGGATGACGTCCCAAAGGCAATCACGATGGCGGCAAAGCAGACATAAACATGCTGCTCACGCCGCTAAACATAAGATTCAACCAACACTCTTCGTTTTGATTTCATTATCAACAATTTTGGTTTAAGTTTTTAATATTTTTACATGTAACATGTTTGTATTATTTAGAAAACTCTCAAGTGGGACACTACGTGTTCTCCTGTCCATCGCCTCTAATGCCCATTCCCAAACAACTCTCTTCGTGACTCTTCACTGCTTCTTTGGACAACGATGGCCGTGTTACTAAGAAGTATTCTTAAACCATGACTGCGTAATTTAGAATTTCAGGTATTAACTCTTCCTTAATTGGTCTGTGAGATAAAGTTTAGCTCAAGTTCTTTGCTCCCACTTCCTTCACTCTTCAATATAGTTAAGACACTTTCTTTAGCTCTTGATTATATTTTTCAAGAAAAGTTAAAAAATAAATGTTTTTTCTCTTCCTCTGAAAACATTATTCACTGATTCTCCATTGTGAAAATTCTCCCTGGTTATACTTCTCTCCAAGTTTACTCTATCTTTTGGCACCTTCCACTTTCAAAATTATGTCATTTGGATCTTTATTTTTACATTTTCGGGGCTGAAAACAACCTTCTTCTGCAACTATAATTTTGAAATCAAGACCTAGAACTTCCTACGTCAATGTTTGGCCCCAATGAGCACATTTTCTCTTATCTATGGATTCCTCTCAGACCTCTGTTTCCAGACCTTGATTCTCTCTTTCACTCTTTATAGCCTGTCTTTATCTCCTTATTCTTTTATTCCTTCCTGTTTCCTGAGTGTATAAAGTCCAGAGAATTGCCCCAACACTCTTCCCTTTTACCTCTGTATTTTAATCATTTTTCTTGCTACTCTTAAAATAATTTCCTTTAGCCCTATTCTAAATTTTATACTCAGGGCTTTATCGTCATTTCTGCCCACTATTTTCCACACACACATTCACATACCTTTCCTGCCGGAATTAAGTCTTGTTTTCCTACAGAGTGTCATCAAGTAAAGTATTTAAAAAAGTACATTGGGGTCGGGCCTGGTGGCTCATGCCTGTAATCCTAGCATTCTGTGAAGCCAAGGTGGGTCGATTACTTGAGCTCACAGGTTTGAGACTAGCCTGAGCAGGAGGGAGACCCCGAATCTACTAAAAATAGAAAAACTGAGGCAAGAGGATCGCTTGAGCCCAAGTTGGAGGTTGCTGTGAGCTATGATGCCCTGGCACTCTACCCAGGGTGACAGCTTGAGATTCTGTCTCAAAAAGACAAAACAAAACAAAACAAAACTATCTATCTATCTATATAGAATGTACTGAAGACTGAAGATTTTAAACTTCGAAGATCTCTTCATTGTACCATTATAGCGTAGCTCATAATTTTTCTTGATGCAGCAGGATTCCACGTGGAGCATGTGTTTTCCTCAAACTTGGAAAGCCAGAAACAAAGGAGCAACTCTCAGTTGCTGAACTTGACACGGGTGTAGCTCCTGTGCTTTTGAATATATTTCCCTCCTCTCATCTTTTCATGGTATACTTTGGGATCTGAAACAGTTCAATAATACGGTTAAGTATCCAGATATTTTACTCCTTTTGTTGAAAACTTACAGCTCTGTTTTCATCTGAAGATACAGGCCTTACTGTTCTTGAAAAGTTTAACCTTATGAAATTCTGAATTCTGTCTCTCCCTTCTCATTTCTTGAGGTTTTCTTTTAAGACATGTTATCCGTGGGCTAATGAACTCCAGGTGTTTCTTTGATACCTTAATTTTGGTTCACATTTTGTGTCTTTTAATTTGTAGTCCACTTTCTGGGATTTTTTCCCCCATAACTTTTTCCCTTTAACCTTCTACTAATGATCTTGGGCCTCATAATGATGTTTCAGTGAAAGATAGGCCATGTGTATACAACAGAAGCCCCGTAAGATAATTCTGTATTTTTACTCTAACTTTTCTCTGTTTATATCCATTGAGATACATAATTGTGTTACAGTTCTCTACAGCATTCAGGGCAGTAACATGCTGTACAAGTCCATAGCGTAGAAGCCATAGTCTATATCACATAGCCTAGGTATGCTGTAGGCTATTCCAGAACGTAAGTACACTCTGATGTTCACACATCACTGAAATTACCGAACCTTTCTCACGATGCGTCCCAGGAGTTAAATGACGCACGACTGTATTTTTAAAAACGTATTTGTCACCTAAGATTTTATTTAATTTAAAAATATTTCCAAAGTGTGAAGTTCCAATCCTGCTTTGCCACTTGACAGCTATTTGACAAGCTACTTATTCTCTTTGTACTTTTTGTTTCCTAATTGGTAAATGGGAGATAAAAATAACTCCCACCTCGAAGAGTTACAGCAAGAACTAAAAAGTGACTCTGAAATGTGTTTGGAACAATGGTATGAAGCTGTTTGTAATATATATGTCACCCAAAATTATTATAAAATTGTTAAACAAATGGTTATTAGGATTTATTGTGTCTTAAGACACATTCTAGGTGCTTTAACTACCTCAGAGGATGAAACATGCAAAAGTCTCTAATCTTCTGAAATTCATGTTCGGTTTGGGAAATTCAGACAAACCAAATGAAAATAAAAAGACACTGTTATTAAAAAAAAAAAAAAGCAGAGGAGGAAGAGGAGAGAAAGAGCTAGAATAGAACAAGGGACATGAGGAGCGCCGGGTATATGAGGAGCAGGGACAATGCTGCAATTTTATACAGGGTGTTCTTGGTAGATGTTATTCAAGTTTCCATTTAAGCATTGATTTGAAGGTTATAAAATGAAAATCAATGAGCGGCACCTGTGGCTCAAAGGACTAAGGCACTGGCCCCTTATGCCGGAGGTGGCGGGTTCAAACCCAGCCCCAGCCAAAAACTGCAAAATAATAATAATAATAATATAATAAAATAAAATGAAAATCAGTAAGGCATGCTAAGACAAATAGGACAGAGCTGTCCTGTCCCAGTCAAATGTCCTAATGTCCCTTCTGGTTTGACATTTTTCCCAGTTGTTTCATTTTATATTGAAGTGTTGTTTTTAATTGTGACTTGAAAATGAGCTGGGATGGAATGGGTAGATCTCTTCTCTGTACCTCCAGCGTTTGTCCGGGCCTCAGCTAGAAAAGTGTGAGGCTTATGATAAGCAGTGAACAGAGTCTTTCAAGTGACATAAGGTTAAATATTAATAATGAGGATAACAATAACCTATTTCTCCTTTTCCAACCCTTTGCAGATACAAAGTGACTAATTCTGGCCTTTCAAAGCCAACTTAAGAGTAGTTGACTCTTAAACAAAGGACTTTTGCACAAGGGGGTAGGGGCAGTTTCCTCTTTCAGGCAGCAGGGAAGGTTTGCTGCCTCTGTCCCTGTCCATGATGTGATGATGATAGGAGCAAGCTGTGAGATGACGTTATTTGAGACATACACAACTTAAGAAATGGATTCAAACAAAAGGCCCATGCACTAAGAATATCTAGTCTTAGTATGTAATTTTTTACTTACTAATAAAGTAATCAAAATAAAGATGATGTTTGTATATTAGTTACTACTTATTTTACTTTCCCATTATTTCATGGAAATAATTTTGTTTTGGAAATATTTCACTAGTAATTTTAATTGTCTTAGAGTATCTTTTCCCCCTAAAGTACTCACATTTGAACACTAAATTTTGTGGTCACCACATTTGTACGTGAACTCCTTGATCCTGGGGTCTTTTTGTGTGGTCCATGACCTAAGAATCACTATTATATTTTGAAGTGATTAGAAAGAAGAACCAAAGTAGTAATGACATTTTGTAACACATGAGGGTTATATAAAATTTAAATCTGTGTTTATATGAAGTTTAATTGAAATGTAGTCTTGCTAATTGGTGTTTATAATGTGTACGGCTGCATTCCTACTCCAAAAGGAGAGTTAGATGTTTCAACAGAGATCAGGTGCACAGCAAAGTCTAAAAATATTTATTATCTATTTAACCTTTCAGAGAAAAATTTGCTAACCCCTGTGCTAGGGTATTCTTGGAACAATGATCTATCACTATAAGTTAATAAATAAGTTATTATTTATGTGATATTGGTTAATTCAATTCTTCCCCGTAAGATGGACTTAGGTACTAAACTATTAAATTACTAAAGATGCAAACAAGAGAATCAGTATCTGACTCTTAGGAGATTTACCAACATACAGGACATCTTTGGTAAGGCTTCTTGGGCTCCTGCATGAGTAGACATTTCCCGGATCACTCTATGATGCCTCTGATGATTTAAAAAGATTTTCCACTTTCCATTATACTATTTACAGAGATATTCCAAGGCTCATTATTTATTTGAAAACACACAGCTCTGAAATTACTTAGGAAAATAGGCATATTATATTACCAAGCTTGTGAACAGGTGTTGTATATTCCGGAAAATGCTTGCCTAAGTCCCATTATTCATGCACTATTTAAAATAAGAGAAGATCAACAAGGTCTAGAGGCAGTTCATGGAGAAATATTTTTATTTTCAGGAGTAGAGGGGATAAAAGAACAGACTTCTTTGTTTGTTGGCCTTCAACATTTGGGGCAGTGTGGTTTCAATATTATAAATTTCCCATCTGTTTCATTGCCATCCCAGATCCTTTATGTTTAGCTAATTAAAATTAAGTGTGAAGTTGGGCTATAATTGTATAGATATGGCGCCATTCAAACAATTGATTTAGATAATTAAGGGAACTAAATTTAGTTTAGGAACTAATTCAAAGCTCTAATGCATAGAAAAAATCTAGAATATACTTCAATCACCCATTCGAACAGAGGTTCAGCTGTCAGCATTTTCTACTGTTAATAGTGGCAGAGGAAGGGAAAGCCTTTGCTAGAATTTTAGAGTATATTTGACCGTAATGTACAAGAATTAAAGAGGTTACATTGGTTACATTATTGCAAGCTGTGAGGCGAAATGGAATAATCTGCCTACACTAACCGTAAGCGCCTAACTTAAATGCAATAATCATAGCTGTTATTTACTCAGTGTCAATCACATACACAAGTTATTAATATCAATTCTAACCCACATTGCTTGGATTTGTTCCTCTACCTCTTAAGGTCCATGAAGACTAGTTTAAAATTGCTTAATCTCCCTGTAACTTCATTTCCTATAGACATTAAAAGTTGATGAGAATAAACTCAAGAAAAGAAGCTCAAGAATTATAACTGAAGTATTACCATTCTTTTTCATCTTTATAACAACCTTTGAAATTAGGAATATCATCTGAGTTACAGAGGAAAAAACTTATGATTGGAGAAGTGAAGACTGCACAGGAACACCTCTGATAAGAGACACATTGATGACTCAAAGACGGGACTCTCTGTTGATAAAACTCCTGTTTATTCTTTCTGCTTCAGCCCATTGACTCTTTCACAGATGCATCTGTTTATACAAGAAGCAATGTCTGTGACCCACACATTAAAGATTTATAGTACCTAACTTGGATGTCAACCCCCCACAAGTATGATTCACTGAAATTCTGATTTTAATAGCATATGTGATAAATTTAATCTTATCAGGGAGTTTTAGAATTTAAACCTATTTTTTTAATTTGCAATAAAATGAGGTATTATGGAATTGTACATAGATGGAGTTATTTTAGTCGGGGAAGCTCCTAGCACTCCTCAAATTACTCACACTGCAGGCCAAAACATCATCCACATATCTCTCTGTTAGAAAAAGGAACAAAAAGAACATTAGAATAAATTTTTAGGAATATCTCACTGAAAGCTTACTTGGAATTCAAGAGGCAAGTGAAAAGCATTTGGATGCATTTTAAGCGATAATTGCTACCAAATAATTTATGGGTGCATAGCAATACCCAAGGAGAAAATACCACGAGTTATAACATAGTAAATTAAAACCAAACAGTCTACATGCCTAGTATTGTGTTTAAGATTAATTGGATCATATCAGAAAGTGCACATTATGAAGATCAAATACTAGGAGAAAAGTCATAAAGTTGGAAAACATATCAGTGTATCTCCATCCCTGCAGATGCCTTTTATTTATTGTCAATGTAAACAGATGTTAATGACATTGTAAGAGCTTCTGAGACAGAGGGGGAAGAAGAGAAAGAGAAAGAGGGAGAGACTATTCCCTTGAAGATAAAGAAGGAAAAAAGGAATAGCAAAGGAAATATTATAGTTTAGATTTACAAAAAGCACACTTTCCGATCAAAGACCAAAATTAGTTTATTTTCTCTGCATTAGGTCTCAAAACTCATTCCAAATTCTGAGAAGAAAAGCATGGGATGATGTGAGCAAAGAAGGCAAGCTGGGGAGGGAAGAAGAGTTTGGATTATTGCATCTATTTATTAGTGAATAATATTAAATTTAGTTAGCTAAAGAGTACACTTTTCTTTGCATTAAGCTATTTTGAATGGAACAACATTGCTTTAATGAGGCTTAGCTATAAAATATTGATGTAAAGAGTGAACACAAAATATCATTTAGCTCTTAGCAAAGTCTCTTGAATATTTCTTCCTTTATTTCTCCAATGAATACTGCGTCCTGCCTTTATTGTGTCTCTTATCATTCCCATGAGGGGCTCTATCACATCCCAGACAGTAAGCTCCATGAAAGTACAAACTATGCATATAGCTTTATACAATTTATCAATATATCTTCAATAAATACGTAAAAAATATAAAATATTAAGAATTTGTGGCTCGGCGCCTGTGGCTCAAGCGGCTAAGGCGCCAGCCACATACACCTAAGGTGGTGGGTTCGAATCCCCAGCCCGGGCCCACCAAACAACAATGATGGCTGCAACCAAAAAAAAAATAAAAATGGCCAGGCGTGGCAGGCACCCGTGGTCCCAGCTACTTGGGAGGCTGAGGCAGGAGACTCACTTGAGCCCAGGAGTTGGAGGTTGCTGTGAGCGTGTTGCCATGGCACTCTACCCAGGGGGATAGCTTGAGGCTCCGTCTCAAAAAAAAAAAAAAAAGAATTTGTGAAAATGTCCATGATGCTCAATCTTAGCATTTTAGACTTTTTAATTCTTTGTCACAGGGACCGTTCTGCCAGCCAGTACTATCCACCACTAGTGGATATAGAAAATGCCTTCAGATATTGCTAGATGTCTTCTGCCAAGTGAAATCATCTCCAGTTCAGAACTTCTGACTTAAAGAAATTATCATTTTGGGCAGCGCCTGTGACTCAAAGGAGTAGGGTGCCGGCCCCATATTCCAGAGGTGACAGGTTCAAACCTGGCCCCAGCCAAAAACTGCAATAAATAAATAAATAAATAAATATGAATTGTCATTTTAATACCATATTCAACTAGTTTGTATGTTGCACTTATTCTTGTTGCTCCTATGTATTTCCTTTTCCTCTCACCACACACACACACACACACACACACACGCGCGCGCGCACGCATATGCACACATACCCAGACACCTCCTCAGTAAGATCTATGTTAAGATAAAAGCTTTCACTCTCTCAATTAAGGGGCTTTCGGTGATATACAAAAATTAATATGGACAGCCAGACACCTTAAAAAAAGAACTTGCACTTTCCATATACTTTCATTTAATACTAGTATGTTTGATAAGTTTATGTGGATAGAGTTGGGCAACAGAAGCAAACCGCAAAGTAGCTAGCCTAAGGGGCGCTCTCGATAAAGCACTCTAACCAACAATAGCTTACAGTCCAACAAAATTACTTAAAAAGAAAATGGCACCTTTTCTTTTTCTTTTCTTCTTCCTCTTCCTTTTCTTCTTCTTCTTCAGTAGATTAATACTGAATGGATTCTAGAAGTTTCCACAGGTATGGACAACTCAGGTTCTCCTGTGGTAGTTTAGACCAATAAAATTCACCAAGCTTTTTTTCTATGTGAGTTTTGCCACCTTAATTATTATGATTTAGGTTCAAGATAAGTAGCTTATATTTTTCTTTTCTAAAACTAGTTTTATTGATGTATTATTTACACATTATGAAGTAATTTTTAGGAAATTTATTACAATTTCCTTGAGCCTATGTGCAGAAAGGCCTAATTCCAACTCCTACACCCAAGCAACCACTTGTCTGCATTATTCTCTACAAATTTATGTTTTGACATTTCATATACATGGAATCATAGAGTATATAGTCTTTTGCCTTTGGCTACATTCTCATAGGTTGTTTTGAGATTCATTTATGTTGTATAAATGTGTCCATCACCCAGGGAGTCCTTGATTTCATCCATCCCCTTTCCCCATTCCCACTTGCTAGATTTCCACTGAGTTTTACTTCCATCTGCCTATATGAGCACTGATCAGTTAGTTTCAATTTAATAGTTAGTGCCTGTGGTGTTCGTTTTTCCATTCTTTATTTATAGGGTGTCTGTAAAGATTGTGTGCAAAATTAAATTGCACACGAACTTTATGGATACTCTGTACTTCACTTAAGATAACAATCTCCAGTTTCATCCAAATAGTTGAAAAGGAAGTAAGTCATCTTTCTTCATGCTGAGTAGTTTTCCACACATCACATTTTAATTCACTCATGAATTGATGGCAATTGGTTTGATTCCACATCTTTGCACTTGTGAATTGTGTTGTGATAAACATTTGAGTATAGGTTATTTGTGATAAAATTTCTTTTCCTTTGGGCAAAAAAAGTTAATGAGATTACTAGATCAAACTTTAGCTATAATTTAATTCTTTGAGAAATCTCCATACTGTTTTCTATAGAGGTGGTACGGATTTGTAGTCCCACCAACAGTATAAGTATTCCTTTCTCTCTGCAGCTACACCAGCATCGATTATTTTGGTAATAATACTTTTGATAAAAACCATTCTTACTGAGATTAGGTGATGTCTCATTGAGGTTTTAATTTATATTTGCCTGATGATTAGTGACACTGAGCATTTCTTCATGTTTATTGGCCTTTTGTCTATCTTCTTTAGAAAAACTTGTTTATTCCTTTGCCTACTTTTAAATTCATTTTGTTTTTTTCTTGCTAATTTGCTTTAGTTCTTTGTAGATGCCAGTTGTTAGCCTTTTATCATATGTAGAGCTTGTGAGTGTCTTCTCCCATTCTCAATTATTCCCTCAAATAGGTATTCCAATCCATGTGTGCTTTCCTCTTCACCCTCAGGGATGCTTGTGATTCTTACATTTTTTCCTCCTTATATAATACCATATTAAAGGCTTTCTTCATTCCTTTAGTTCTCTGTTCTTTATCTTTGACTTGTTTAATTTGAAAGTAGTATCTTCAAGCTCTGAAATTCTTTCTTCTCCCTGTTCTAATCTATTCTTAAAACCTTATACTGTTTTGTATTTGCTTAAATAAATTTTTCTTTTCCAGAAGTTATATTTGTATTTTTTATTAATTTGATTTCTTTAGTGAATTTTCCATTCATTTCCTGAAATTTTTTGTGCTTTTTTTTTGTCTTGGTTTTTCATTATCTATTGGATTTCATTTAGCTTCTTTCTAATTCATATTTGAAATTATTTTTCTTGAGACAGAGTCTCACTGTGTCAACCTGGGTAGAGGGCCATAATGTCATAGCTCACAGCAACCTCAAACTCTTGGGCTTGAGCAATCCTTTTGCCTCAGCCTCCTGAGTATCTGGGACTTATGGGCACAAGCCATTACACTGGGCTAGTTTTTCTATTTTTAGTGGAGACAAGGTCTCACTCTTACTCAGGCTGGTCTAGAACTCCTGAGCTCCAGCAATCCACCTGCCAGAGTGCTAGATAATAGGCTTGAGCTACTGCACCTGGCCCACGTTTGGAATTCTGTATCTGTCATTTAAGTGTTGCCACTTTTGTTGGTATCCTCTGGTAAAGAGTGTTTTCTTTTAGAGATCTCCTTTTGCTCTGATTTTTCATACCTTACAAGTAGTTTTTCTGATTCCTTTTCATTTATCCATTGTATCAAAATCTGAGGGTAGTGGAACTGGCTTGAGGGCCTGTCCATTGGTTCCAAAAAATCAATCCCTATTTCAGGGAGAAGTGCACTGATCCCAAGTTGTCTATGGGTGCTCCTACAGGTTTAATAAACCTTTGGGTTGCCTGTGTCCTCTGTGTTCACTTGTTTCCAGAAGTGTGAATTATGTTGCGTCCCCAGCTTAATTTCCAAGATGGCAGGTGATACTTGTGAGTACAGGTCAGCTACCTCTTGTTAGGTTGAGTTGGTAAACACTATGACAAGCTATAGAATTGTTGTCCCTGTCATTATTTGACATTTGTGTGAAATAACTAGCTGCCAAGATGTTCTTTTGTGCCCATGGTGGGCTCTGAGTCTCCCAGGTAGAGTATTTGAGTGCCCCAAGCTTCATGAGTGTCCCATAGCCCCCAGGGGGCTGCTTTATCTCTACCACCAATGAAATGTGAGGAGGAAGGCAGATTGTGGTTCTGTTCCAGGAGCCTGAAAGCTGAGAAGTTGCTTTACCAACCATTAGAGCTGCTGTAGGAAGATTAGGACAGACTTTCCAAAAGGGCAGTACTTTTCACTGGAGAGGGGCTCAAAAGCTTGATTGCTAAGGCCCTGGGCTGGGACCTTTTCCAATCTGTCAAGCAATGTCTTTAGTCACCAATCTTTTTTTAACACTCAAGTTAAACAACTTCTTTAACCCTCAGTTTCTAGAGTTGAAGTTGAAATGAGAGTGATTCACAAACATCTCTGTTGTCATCTTGATCATTTAAAATTGACTAATGTATTTGATTCTCTAAACCCTGTTGTTTTCATATTTTTTTCTTTTGTACTTATTAATATTATTTCCATCATGAATTTTAGAGACTGGTCATACTGGACAATTTCATATTCATTTCCATTAAAAGTGGTTCTTTTTGTTTGTTTCAGCATGATTTGCTACAAATTCATACTTGCTTGATATCAATATCATGATGTCCAATTTCTGTTTTCATTACTTTCTTTTTTAATTCATATGTTCTGGTATGATCACATTTAATATCATATTCTGACAACCCCTCTATCTCTAACTTGGGAAATTCTAAGACAATACAGAAAAGAGAATATGTTTTCTTTTTTAGAGATTGTAAATGAGTAAATAAATGCATGAATACTATCTCTGTAGGCTTATTATATTATAACAGTTTTCTCAAAAAAAAAGTTAGGGAATATCATTAAAATACTAATTCTAGCTAACTATAAAATTATCTGCACCATTTTACAAAATTGAAAAGTAAATGAGAATATTAAGTCTAGACATATGTAAAACTATTTTTCAATCTACTTACTTGTAATTATTGCATAATTATAAAAGAAAAATATAATTGACTGAAATTAATGTGAGCTATTGGTCTTTTGCTATAAACTGTAAGAGTTTAAATCTTCCAAAATAATTTTGAATACTGAAGATATTTTCTTTCAGCTTTTTAGTCAATAATAAAAACACCTCTGGGGCAGCGATTTTCAACCAGTGTGCAGAGGCACACCTATGTTCAGTGAGAGGATCTTAGGTGTGCTGAGAAAATGTTTAAAGATCATTAATTAAATTATTTTTCAAAGAAGTTAAAAACACAGTAAGTATACTCTTTTGCTTTTCTTACTCTTTTTTTTTTTTTTTGATCAACATAATTTAAGTGTGCCATGAAAGTTCTAGTATAGATTCAAGTAAGCTGTGACATAAAAAGATTGAAAGACATTGCTCTAGGATAGTAAGTGAAAAAAGAACTATCCCCTTTAAAGAATGAACCAAGATATTAGACTTCAAAATGGGCAGCCTTTTTCTGCAGTAATGTATTATTTTGTCTCAAGAAAATTAAGTGAAGTAGGCCCCAAAAAGCAGAGACATCTTTAAATCTTTATTTACATTTTTACTTTCATTGCTATTTACCTAAAGAATGAAATTAAAAATAAAATACAGGCGAGGAGGTAGACCTGAGGCCTCCTCTTAGGCACTTGACCTATTTGCCTTAGACAAATAGATTTTCTTCTTCTTGAATGGCAGTAACAAGCAAAAGGAGGAGGAAAAGATTCTCAGGACAGAACTCAAGATGTAAGGAGTCTGTGAGGCTGTTCTGCCTGTGTGTTCCTGCATAATTCTAAAATCTGTATGCTCAAAGTCTAATCTCAGTTCCAGTTAATAGCAGTCACTGTTCATGGGTAGGAAATGTCTTGCTTATACATCTGCAGCAGATCTCAACCATTTTTATGGCAGTCTGTATTCCTGTCCCACACAGAATCACAAAGTTTCAACATTTGTTTGGTTCTGATGACAGCAGGACACAACAAAATCACCCAGGATAGATAAAAGGTAGAAGTCTTTCTTACAGCTCTGAAGAAAAGAAAGGGGTCATATAGAGCCACACAGGTATTTATTTGCACTTGGGGAAAGTGTAACGACCAGCTAGAACCTTAGGAGGTGGCGTATCTGTATATAGCAAACAGGAGGGAGGTGCTTGTTTTTGTGGGCTTCCTGTAGATTGGATATTTTGAATAAATCCATAGGCCCAAAGAAAACAGAGGTATTCATAGATGGTTGGCATCTGAGGACCTCTGGCAACTTGTGTGTGTGTGTGTGTTGTAACCTAGGGCCATAAAAGCCCCTTAAAAAATGTGGTTGAGGAGTGCACTTAGCAAAATGCCAACATGAGTTCATAGCCATGATTTCAAGCTTAGGTCAAGACCACATTTGTGAAATGTTATATTACACATATGTGGATTATATTTTGAACTAGATACAAATTGCCTATAGACACTAACTCTGCCCTGAGTTTGGCTGAATATTTTCTGTTATGATGTTCTCTTCCCTCAGTGTCTTAGGCGAGGGGTGGGCAAACTACGGCACATGGTATAGAGTTTCCCACGTATACCCCTTTCCCCCACACATGCACAGCCTCCCTCCTTTCAATATCCTCCACCAGACTGGCACATTTGTTACAACTGATAAATATATTGATGAATTTACTCATCATTCTCACCCAAAGTACATAGATTACAATAAGGTTCACTCTTGATATACATTCTATTGGTTTGGACTAATATATAACGCCATGCAAACACCATGATAGTATCATACAGAGTAGTATCATTGTCCTAAAAAAAATAAATAAATAAAAGATCTGTGTTCCACTTATTTACCTATTCCATCACCCATCTCCTGGATCTTGGAACCCAGCAATCTTTTTACCTTCTCAAAGGTTTTGTCTTTTCCAGAATGTCATATACCTGGGATCACGCAACATGGCTTGTTCACTTATTAATATGCACTTTCCCCCATATCTTTTCATGGTTTGGTAGCTCATTTCTTTTTAGTCAATTCATCCAAATAATGAAGGCCATCTTGGTTGCTTCCAGGTTTGGGCAATTACTAACTAGGCTGTTATAAACATCCATGTGCATATTTTTGTGTGAACATAGTTTTCAATTTCTTTGGATAAATACCAAGGGTTATGTTCTTGGGATCATATAGTAGAGTATGTTTAGTTTGTCAGAAACTGCCAAGACGTTTTTCAAAGGGGCCGTATCATTTTGCATTCCCATAGGGAGTGAATAATTGCTCCTCTAGCTCCATACCCTTGTTAGCATTTGGTGTTGTCAGTATGCTGGATTTTGGCCATTCTAGTGGGTGTCTAGTGGAATCTTGTTGTTTTAGTCTGCTTTTCTCTGATGACATATGATATGAAGCATCTTTTCACATACTTATTTATATATAATTTTTTCTTTGAGAACTTTTTACATGCAAAGATGTGACTCATAAAACAAATGCCCACATGACTTCTTAATAACAGTAGAAGTCATAACAACATGAATTGCATGGTTTTGATTGCATGTCTGTGCAAATGTATTTACGTGTACATATGTATATATGTGCACAGGTATGAATTATACACACAGGCTTTTCCTCCAGAGCCCTGTACTTTAATGGGTCAACTGAATGTATATATATTTGTATGCTTAAAGTTTAATAAATATTAGGAATTCAGCATTCTCTGATTATTTTTTCAAATTATATATTTTAATACTTCAAGTATTATGTCCATCCTATCACATTATCCCAGCAATAGAATAAGCTGGACCTCATGTGGTATTATTTTTCATAATGCAACATTACCTTTCTGGAAAATGGTTCTTTCTGTTCATTATTCATTTGCTTACAATTTTAAAAACATGATATCAATTTTCAGTATAAGTTTTTATTTCAAATATTTTTTACTGTAATACTTGCTTGTGATAATCTTAAAGCCCAATATTTGTGCAACATTATTTTTAAAATAAAATGTGATGCTTTGTTCTTAGAGTTTTTAAATCATCATGCTTGATGCCTTTAAAAGAATTGTAACTACATCAAAATGAAATCTGCATGGGTGTTATATAGTAAGTAGTCTTTATATTTGAAAATAGAGTGTTCTAATAAAATTTTCAAAAAATAAAAATATAGATGCACCTTGTAAAGCATTTTATGTCTAATACTATGGAAAAATATGCAGATATGAAGAAAATTCTCACCACATTGAGCATCAAAGAGTTGGCATGATACCGGACAGACTCTGCTGAGATTATGTGTGTGAGTGTGGCTAGCGGAGGTCTGAAAAATGCTTCCATGCTCAAGTAACTCTAATCTTCACTATTGCTCATTACTATTGCTTAACTGTGGTTGGAAAATTAAAAAGAAAGATAAAACCAATTTTTAAGAAACCCTGGCAGAGAGCAAACTATGACCAATTCTGACCACCTTGAAATGGACCTGTCAGCAAGCAGTGGGGTGTCCAAGATTCAGACACAGGCCATTTTCACTAAGATACTAATCCTAGCTGAGCACTCAGTGTGAATCTAGTCGCTTATTATTCAGTGGCATTAATATATCAAATTATCCAATGACAGCTATGAAAAATTGTGTTTTTCTTGTATAAAAAAGTTTATAGGAAAATGGGAACAGTTGGCAAATGAAAAAAAAAATAGCTGCAAATCAAATTCTAGCAGATTTTGTGACGCTGACCTTTCCATCCCTATTCCCCTGCCACATTAAACTGGTAAAACATGCATAACACTTATAGAAAAGCCTGAATAGACCACATTATAGAAAAGTAATTTCCCTCACCTCTTTGCCTCCTCACAAAAGGTGCGTATTTTTGATCACACAATCAATGAAGTAACAGTTTTTCCAGCTAGTCAGTTTCTCTCATATATATTTTATTCCAAAACCAAATGTGTGGCATTATTTTGGTTGAGAAAGTTAGCTTCACCATCTTTTACTTCTTATCACTATTGCTATGAAAAGAAAATAGATTATAAATTACTACCTCTTGATTGTATGAGTGAATGCAGCGTTGTGTTATGAAAGATGCTGCATTTCTTTTATAATTATTCTATTCTATAGGGAATGTGAACTAGCGAATCATTTATGAGAAAGAAAGACTCAATTTGTCTACTCAACAATAAATTTGATTTTACAGAATTCCACATTTATTCATTTAAAAAATCTTCTAATGAGAACTTACTGCATTCCAGAGACAGTACTGAGAGCACAAAGATAAATAAAACAAAAATTCTACACCTCGGGAACACACAGTAAAATAAAGGAGAGATGAAGGTGGCTAATCTGAATACATGCTGTTTTGCTCACCAGTCATTCCCAGTGTGTCCACAGCATCTGGTAGGAGTTTAATAATATCTCTGAAATGTGTTCACAGAAAACAGAATGAAAAGATCTGCTCCCACAAGATCATGATGGGTTATACGTAGAAGTTTTCAGAAGATGACAAGAGGTTGGGGATAAGCATTTGTAAAACTCATGTTTGCTTTCTCTCTAGATCCTTATTGTTGAGAAGGATACACAATGGAAAGAGGGAACAGGGAGGAGAGTTAAATCAGAGGTAGTGAATCCAGTTAATACAATGGAAAAAATCCAAATGAAGTACATTCATGACGGTCTAGAATTGACACAAACAAGAAAATAATGGGCCTTTGTGTTGAGATTCCGATCTCCGTTCAGCAGAGACTGTGTCGACCCTTCCAGGGCCTACAACACGGTGGGTATTCATTAAATATTGTCAGATCAATGAGTGAGAACAACAGCTGATATCTATCAAGGCTTTACTATGTGCTATGCATTATCTTTGTTTATCCTCATCAATTCTACATGGCATTTTTTGTTTCTACCCCCAAGAAACTAAGGCAAAGAAGGAAAAATAACAGGCATACCTTTTCCTGGCAAGGTAAATTTGGAGCTAGTTCTAAAACTAGGGGTTGCAGATGCCAAAACTTGAACTCTAGGGCATCCCACTAATTTAAGTGGAGATGCTTATAGGTTTTTATACCCTCATCTTAACTTTATTGTTACCCAATCCTGGGTAGGCTTATTCATTATTCCCTTATATTTTTGGAGACAACTTTCTAATTTACAATTTATATACATTACCTACTATCCCAATTACTAAGGCTGTATAGGAAGTCATCACAAAATGTATGGCTTTAAATAACAATGTTTATTTTATACATTGATCTGCAGTTTGAGCAGGTTTTGACAAGGATAGCTCAGCTCAGCTCTGCTTGGCTTCAGTTGTGACTGGTCAGAGGCTAGAATTACCTGAAGTTTTGATGATTTCCATGTCAGGTTGGCAGTGAGGCTTTACCTGGATGGTCATCTGGAACAACAATACTCTTTCCACATGGGCTGAGCTTTTTTATAGCATGGAAAATGGTGGCCAAGAGTAAACATCGAGAAGCACAGAGAGATTGAGATGTTGATTGAGCTAGAAAGATCCAGAGAGAGAGTGAAGTGGGGGAGAGAGAGAGAATTCTATTGCCTATGTCACGTAGCCCGAGGAGTCATACGACATCTCTGCTGCCTCAATCTATTCAGTAGAAGGAATCATTAATCCCAGCCAATGCTCAAAGGGAGAATTAAACTCATCTTTTGAACTGAGACGGTGCAAAGTTTACAAGAGTGTGTAAGACCAGAAATATGCCTATGTACAGTTTTGAAAAACAAAATCTGTCCCACCAACCACAGCACAATCTATAACCTGACCACCACCTATCTGAAAATAACAGTGTAGGTTAAGAAAGCAGTTAGGGAATATTTGAATAAAATAAAGATACATTCTATTCTCATTTGTAATAACCTAAGACTCTTTTTTTGAAATATCTGTTTATATAAAATTTAAACATTTAGTCAAGTTTTCTGAGTTTATACTGAGTAGCCTAAAATAGAAACACTGGTTTTTATTTTTAAGCCACATGAGATTTATTCTTTGTCAAAGCACTGCTATAATTTCAAAGATATATACTATTGAAATTATTAAAATCTGGATTAGTAATATCATTGTAAAATAATGTTAACTTCCCATGTCTTCAGTACTGTAGTCATCGTTATTATCACAAAAGTCATTAAAGAATCTGACATTGTATAAAATAAAAAGGGAATAGTCTTTGCCTTCTAAATACTTATCATGCAAATTAGACATCAGACTTGGGTATCTGTAGAAATTTTGAAAAGATTCGTAACATTAATGAGCATTTTTAAAAAAAACTTACATCAGTGTACATGAACTGATAAAAAATTTAAACTTTTGGCATATTATTAGTAAACAATCTGATTTTTTGTCTAAAATTTATTATATACCTAGTGTGAAAAATATATCACCTGTGATTTGAGATTTAAATACTTACATAAAATATGTTCTGTTTTAACTTGACAGAAATTTGTTACATTAACTGGGCTAGCGTTGTTTAACATATGTTGGTTATATTTCAAAATGATTTGGCCCCCTTTGAAATGTCAAATTGTTGAGTCACTTTTAGAATATTCCAGTAATTCACTCAGACAAGTTGGGTTGTAGGTGAGAGGGATAATAAGAAACAGCTGGATCTGCTATTCTGCCATCAAGAGACATCATCATAAAAGGGAGAGGTTTATAGACCCAAGTTCATAAAATGTTAGAATGACAAAGTACCACAAAGATTATGTAACCAAGCTGACACATTTTATAGATGAGAAAAATGAGGTGAAGGAAATGACTTATCCAAAGTCACATGGCAAGTTAAGTGTTAGGAGTCAGCCTCGCCTCTGTTTTCCCATCCAAAGCTTTACCTACTATCTATGCTTTGTTATCTGGAATATTTGCTATAGGAAAATTCAACAAGTATGATTTTCCTAGGATTATTTTACTTGCTATGGAGGAAAACAAACAACGACAAAACATGCCCACAGTTTCTGTGAGATATTATCTGTCCCAAAAGAAAAAAACAAGGCAGAGACTGACAAATTTAACTCCAAAGCTGTAGTTAATGCCAGTCACAGAAAATATAATAGTTAAGTTGTTTTGGAATTTTTAACAGCATGTATGAATAGGGTTTATGTGCTTAGAAGTTGTAGCACATTGAATAATGTTCACCAAGAGATATCAAATCCTAATCCCTGGAATTTGTACATATTGCCCTATTTAGAAAAAGAGTCTTTGCAGGAGTGATTAAATTAAAAATCTTGTGATGGGAAGATGACCCTAGAATAGCTGGCTGGACTCTAAATGCTATCATAAGAGAGAAGCAGAGGAAGAGAGAACACACAGGAAAAAGCAAAGTGAAGAAGGCTGAGGTGGGAGGGATGTGGCCAAGTGCAGTGTACAGACAGAGTTCTTGAGAAAAATGAAAAGTAACAGGATGTATATGGATCTATATCTGTATCTACCCATAGAAAGTCTGTCTGTCTGTCTATCTATCTATCTATCCACCCATCCAGAGAGATTTCTTTTAAGGGATTTTCTCAGGTGACTGTAAAGTCTCTGCAAAATTTAAAATCCAAGGGGCAACCCAGGAAGCTAGAGACTGAGGAAAGAATTGTAGTTTGAGCTCAAAGTTTGTCAAGCTGGAAAACTAGGAAAAAATAAAACAGAAAAACCAAACAAAAGCAAACAAAAAACAAACAAACAATAAACAATATTGCACATGAAGTCTGAAGTTCTGAAGGTCATGGGCTGGTAGAATTCCCTCTGGCAGAAGAGGTCAACTTTGTAGTCTAGTCATGCCTTCAAGTGTGAGAGCCACCCCATCATGGAAAAGAATTTGCTTTACTCAAAACCATAGATGTAAATGCAAATCTCAGACAAAATTACCCTGACAGAAATATTTACAATAATCTTTGACCAATTATCTTGGAACTGTGGCCCTACCAAGTTGACACATAGAACTAACGATCATATCTGGGGTGAGTGTTAGCCACCAGAATTAAAAAACACATTCATTCCTATAGCCCTTGAGGGAGAGTGGGCTATCTAGAGTTTGTATTTCTTCCTATGGAACTATGAAAGAATAAATGTCTTTGGTTTTAAAGTACTAAACTTGCGGTAAATTATTAATGCAATCTCAAGAAAAAAGCGAAAGGTTTTGCCTCTTCTACTGGTTGAATTTTTTCTTTATTTCATGTTCCGATTTTTTATTTTTCTATATTTATATTTGTTCTTCTAAGTAAGGCATATTTAAAAAATTAAAATTAACAATATGAATCTCTAAATATATGACGTGAAATACTTTACTTAAAATTCTAGTTTCAGTAAACTTCTCTTCTAGTATATTAAATGCTGTCATATTAGTGAAGTTTTTTAATAATCGTTAAGTGAAGTCAAAAATGTGTCTGAGTGAAAGAAAATACAAATGCATTTCCTCATGGAAATGTTCTTAGTTGTCAAAACCCTATGTAAAGCAAAGCATATATGTAAGTCTATTCTAACAAAGAATTAAGGGAGTCTCTAACACTGGGAAAAAAGATTACAACTACTTTAAATTAAGATAACAGGGGTGGGCTCTTTAATCTGAATGACCTGGTTGCAGTCTAATCTCTTTCTGCTTTGATAAAGTAATTTCTTCTTTTCTGAGCCGTGGTTTTTTTTCATTACCCACTTTAAAATTATTGAAGGGTTAAACATAGAAGATTGGACAATGTTTGACATGTAAAAATCCCTTAATTCTAGTATTTTCACTGTTATCAATGTTGTCAACAATTGTAGATTTTGTTCACTGCCATGCTTAGTGACAGTGACACAGTGAAATTGAGAGAGATTGACAAGCAATGAAAAATTAAATATAACAATTATCAGAGATAAACTAGAAGGCAGTTGGCTGTCCAGCATTGTCATCATCATTACTGTAATGAAAAATATTTACAAACTATCCTTTGGCTTCGGACTCTTGTATGGAATGAAAGAAAGAAGATTAATTCTAGATCTGTTGTCTGTTAGCATCAACACTGGACACTGTTGGTGACTGTAGAATTGAGATTGGATTTGTAACAGGTGTATATCTTTTTGGAAATTGGCCTGTATACTCACATTAATATGAAAACTGAATATATGGCATGTTCTCATTAAAAAATGATTCTTTTATTTAAAATTTATTTAAACATCAGTTAGACAAATTCATAATCATTGATTTGAAATGGTAAACAACCAGGGCCAGCATAAAAATTGAGATTGATCATAACAAAAAACTGTAAGTATGAAGCTATACTCTAAACATACACACACACACACACACAACATTTATATGTTGTGTAGAACAGTGCTTGGAACATAGCAAGTGTTATCTGTAAATTTATCAAATACATAAAGTATCAAATACATAAAGAAATAATTTAAAAATATATAATTTAGATTAAATAAAAATAAATTGCAATTATGAAAGATCACACGAAAATGGAAAGTAACCGTTTAAAAAGTTTAAAAATTTTGTAGTGATAAAGTACAAACAATTGAGAGATACAGCATCATTAGGAATTGAAAATATAATTTGGTAATGATGTTTCTTCCTATCAAAATAATCTACATTCCAATTCTAATCACAATCTCTATAGGAAATCATGAAGAACCTATAAAGCTAATTTTAAAATTTAGGCTGAGCAAAAAAGAAAAAATCAAGAAATCATAGAAAAAAAGCATCTGGGAGGACTTACTCCCAAATAATAAGCATATTATAAAACTCTAATATTAAATAATTAGAGAAATCTTAACCCTCATGTTTAATAATGCAGCCGACTTTCATTAATAGTTATATATAAAAGAGAAATGTAAACATATACCCACACAAAAACTCATACGTGATGCTCACAGCAGCATTATTTATAATAGCACCAAAGTGGAAACCACCCAAATGTTCATCAAATGATGAATAAACTTATGAATAAAACGGATTAACAAAATGTGGTCTACCCATACAGGGGGGATCATACTCAGCAATGACGGGAAAGAAATAGAGCTCCACTACATGCTACAAAATGGATCAAATTCAAATAGTCTATCTTAAGTGAAAGGAGCCTATCACCACAGATGGCATATTACACATGAGATTCTATGAAATGCAGACAGCAGGGAATTCTATAAACAAAGTACATTAGTTGTCTCATAGGCCAAGAGAAAATGATGGGAGGGGTAGAAATAGTTGAAGAGTGACCACTAATAGATGTGTAATTCTTTTAAAATAGATAAAAATGTTTTAAGAGTGGATAGTGGTAATGGTGACCAAATTACATGAGTAAGCTATCAAACACTAGATTGTATATTTCAAATACATGACTTGCACGGTATGAGAATCACATCACAATGATTAATTAATAATACCTGTGCATAGGTAAGCTTAAAAATAGTCAATGAAAGGAGAGTTAGAGAGCTAGCGTCAGACATACTTTACACTGTAAAGTTGCGGATAAAGCTATGTGGTGAGTAAGTGGATCCTTGCTCTGTTATTATATTTATTGTTTTAAATGAGCAATAGTTTATATAATCTGTTGCTTATATAATTATGTTAAATGTTAAAAGAAAGATTTTGTTAGTATAGATATAGTGATGGAGAGTAAGCAGGTAACTTTTTTTTTTTTTGAGACAGAGCCTCAAGCTGTCCCGCTGGATAGAGTGCTGTGACATCACAGCTCACAGCAACCTCCAACTCCTGGGCTCAAGCGAGTCCTCCCAAGTAGCTGCCTCTGCCTCCCAAGTAGCTGGAACTACAGGCGCCTGCTACAACGCCTGGCTATTTTTTGGTTGCAGCCATCATTGTTGTTTGGCGGGCCCAGGCTGGATTCAAACCTGCCAGCTCAGGTGTATGGGCTGGCACCTTAGCCACTTGAGCCACAGGCGCCGAGCCAGAAGGTATTTTTTTTTTTTAATTCATTTTAGGAACTCAAGAATACCAGTCAGCCTGTTCACTCATCTTTGTAATTGTGACACTAGCTAATCAAATATTAAATGTCATATTAGATTTTATCTAAATATAACATAAGAATTTTATTAAAAATAGCTTGATGTTTACCATTATGGAATAATTAATTGTGAATGCAAATTTTTAAATGTTAGTTTACAAGCTTGGGGGTGAAAAACATTTATTCCTCAAAATAGATCCACTATACTCTATCTATTTCTTGATGCCATAGATCTGTTTGGCTTTTTTTTCTTTTTTTAGAGACAGAGTCTCACTTTATCACCCTGAGTGGAGTGCTGTGAAGTCACAGCTCACAGAAACCTCCAACCCTTGGGCTTAGGCGATTCTCTTGCCTCAGCCTTGGAAAATTCTTTAGGAATTTTGCAATAGTGCCTAACACAGTTACATGACACCTAGCTGGGTGCCTGTAGTCCCATGAATAGCTGGAACTATAGGCACCGGCTAATTTTGTTGCAGTTTGGCTGAGGCCTGGTTCAAACCCACCACCCTCAGTATATGGGGCCAGCACCCTACTCACTGAGCCACAGGCGCTGCTCCTGGCTTTGTTTCTTAATAGCATTTATCAGGGTGGAACGGTGAAAACTTTTCTTCTACTGCCTTCCTGAAACATCAGAACGTACAAAGAGCCTTGGGGTTGTGTGTCCTGAAGATCTCAACTTTTCTCTTAATTTGTAAATTCCTACAGATCCCTTTTGCCATGTTTTCAGGCTAAATATTTTAGTAAAAAAAATCCCCTCAAAGGAATGTAAATTTAACATAAATTAACTCTAGTCCATCTTTTTAATAGTCATTCTTTATTATTCTCAATGGAACAATAAAATCAGCTTTACTAGAAGGTGTGATAAGAAAATAAATTTTAGTTTTGATTGCCTTAGAATATGAAGGCAGTTAAACATTTCATTCATTAATTTTAATTACATCATTTGTAGGTAGTTGATGGTGGACTGGACCAGAGCCAGGCTCCTCTGCTCTGACAATGCATTTAGGTGATGATAAGTTGCTCTCCTCTCTGGTACATCCAAAAAGGAGGCTACCCTGCTCATATGATCTACTGTTTGCTTAAACAATCTCAAGTCTATTATTGGGCTTTACTGGTTTTTCATTCATTTACTACTCTAGTATCAAAATCAGATCCTTATGTGGGTTCATCTCTACAGAGGTATCAGAGAAATTTTGAGTCTACACAGATTTCTACAAGAGAGATAAGGACACATTTTCTCAGGACTCTTGAGGCCATGTGCTTTGGGCAGGTCACACACATTTGGCTCAGAATAAACCTCTTTAAATTATTTTACAAAAAAGGAAAAAAGGAGGAGAGATTGGAAAAAGAACATAAGCAGAAGAGACAGAAAAAGATTGATTGAAAGAGAATACTTTTATTTTTGCTTTCTTATGAAGAGCTCTTTCTTTCTTTTCCATAATTTTCTAAAGCTGAACTCATTCATTCATTCACTAATTAAATAACGATGCTTTAGGAAACTACTATGTGTCACATAACTGTGTTAGGCACTATGGCAAAATTCCTAAAGAATTTTCCAAGAAATTTCTCTGTGATGATACCTGACACAAGAGGTTTCCAGTGCACATAAGTTTAGCAAGTGGACTGAAGATTAACCATGTTTGTTTTCTATAGAACTTTCACAAGATGTTTAGGTGTAACCTAAATAAGTTGGTTTACTGAAGAATTTCTCATGATCTTTGTAAATATGCATTGTATATCTCCAAAAAAGGAATGTCCTATGCAGGTTTTTAAATAAATATTTGATTGAATAATCATTTTTATGTATGTCATTGAAGAGAATGTTTTGGAACAAATATTTAAAGGGAAGATAATTTATAATTATTGATCTAATGGAAGGTTCTAGCTGAAGATTTTAGATCATTCTCATGTTTTGTGTTATTGGGTCTGTTATTGGTTAGATCAGGGTTAAGTGTAAGCTGCTGTTATTATGGCTATCTTACATAACTAAGATGTGTCTATGCATGTGTGTATGTGTATGTATTAGTAATTTCACACATATAACTGTAAAATTTGGGAAATAATATGCCATAGAGAGTTATTTGGAGGCAACGTGTAATATTATTAAAATAACTAAGCTCACTACCTGTCATACGATTGATGTTTTATAATTTGGTAGGTTCAGAGTGATGACGATGGTGATGTTTGTGGTGATGATAATGAACAACAAGAAGAAACATTCTGGCAATAAAATGCAATAACCCATTTTTACCATCAGAGAGAGCAACCATTAATTATCCTTTCCTCATTTCTTTTTAATATTGGATATTTAATTTCTTTTCTTTTTTTTTTTTTTTTGCAGTTTTTGGCCGGAGCCTGGTTTGAACCCACCATCTCCAGTATATGGGGCCAGCGCTGCCCTGGATATTTAACCTCTAAGCGTTCTCTTCTCCTGATAACTTGAGTCATTCCCTCCTGACCTCTTCAAGCATAACCAATCTCCTTAATCGCCTAGTTCCTTCCAATATCTTCCTTGGGTAGGACCTTTGAGCACATGTTATCTGTATGTCCAGTACCTTGAGACTTTTTAAGAATGGACAGTGATCCTAAAGAATTAGAGGAAGGCTTAGCCCATTGAAGGTTCTGAATAACCACTTTCTTTCTTTCTAACCACCTGCCTTTTCTCCAGATGTGGATCTCCTAAGTGCTCAAAGGAATAAAAACTAAGAATTTGATGGAATGGTTGTGACTGAACAAAATATAACTGCAGGGTATCCCCAAAGTTGCCCCTCAAGCCCTCAAGTCATCATATATAGGAAATTGTGACATTGTAGCTAAATGCACCATTACTTAAAAAATACTCATTATAAAATTTTACCAGACATTTATAAAATATTCTCTACATGTTAGCCACCTCTTTGTAATTTTGTAATGAATATTTTATAAATAAAGGTACATTTAGCTACAATTTCACATTTTTCCCTGTGTATGGTAATGGCTTTCGGGAGGACTTTGGGGCCCTCTGTATATTTTCAACGTGGCAAATCAAGTATTATTTGTAATCTGTCATGAAAATACAATGCTCTCCCACTTTAGATGCATAGAGAGAACTGTACCAGCAGATGGATACAGATTCATTTTAAGCAGAGAGGCAGGGCTATGGATGAGACAGGAGAAGCTGCTGTCTACATTCACAATTATGAATAATATGAGTGACTTTTTTTTTTTTTGGCAGAGGGTCTTTGATTTTGTTCTTTGGTTTTTTTGTTAATAGGAGATTTTATTTATTTTTTTATTAAATCATAAACACATAGATCATGTATACATTAATGCATTTATGGGGTACAATATGCTGATTTCATATAGAATTAGGAATGCTTATATTTAGTATTCTCTCATATCAAAGTGATTGGTTTGTTTTCTGGGTTTTTTCCCAGCTTTATTGAAGTGGATTGGCAAATAAATAATTATATAAGTTTAGGGTGTACAATGTGATGATTTAATATATGTGTATGCTATGAAATGATTACTACAATCAAGCTAATTAACATACTTATCACCTCACTTAGTTACACTTTTTATAAGTGATATTTAATGCTATCAGTTTTAGTTTGTGTATGCAATGATTCACCATGCATACTCATTTATTCAGCCATTACTGATTGGATTATACCAGATGCTGAAAATAGGAAATAATTTGTTATAATAATTTTGGATCTTTTAAAGTTAAGCAATATCTTTAACCTACAGAGTATTAAAGATTCTCTAGGAGCTTAAATTACTTTCATAATGTTAGTTGATGAAGTGAATTATTTCTGTAACACTCATAGATCTAACAATTCAAGTGAACATGAGTGTGATTTAAAAATCCCACATAAAATACCTGTTTTGAATACTCTTTAGCAAGAAAATGTTTTAAAAGCAATTGATTACAAACTGTATGATTAAAACCCAACTTTGAAAAACAACACTCAACTAAATATATTCATTATCCTCTTGGTAGAGAGAGACTGAAGATAAAGCAAATACTATTTTTCAATTGTTAAGCTGAATTTAAATTAGGAGACCATAATGAGGGAAAACATGTTCTTATAATTTGAGAAGGAACTACTGAAGTCATTATTTTCTCATTAATACCCTTTTGCCAAATCTCAAGCTATTTCCAAAATAGTCTGTGCCTAAGATATGAAAATACCCATAATAGTCACACTCTTAACTTTCTGCTAAATTGCATTCAAAGTAGTCAAGAACCTAGCAGTTAAAAGGTTGTACAAGTGAACCTATTAGAAATAATAAACTAGGATCTATTTAATTATATGACTTGTTAGTAACTGCCAATGAGAAACAAAATTGAGCAGGATAATATCTGAGTAAGCATTCAATTAAGAAAGAGGAGCTGTGTTAATGAAAAATTACCTCATTAGCAATGAGTAATAACATAATTTGAAAACATTTATACAGGACCCAAGAAAAACAAATGTGGGAGTTTGGCTTTCTAAACTGGTAAGACTTGGCAAAACTTTATTTAGACTGGACCAAAATGTGGTTCCTTTCCAGGATTTGAACTTGAGTCAACAGAGAGAGAATAAAGTATAGATATTTTTTTTGTTGTTGGACAATTATCTGCAATTTGGAGTATTAGTGATCATTTTCCAAAGTCCACTGTAGGGACTGGGCTTAATTCTTTTTTTTTTAATTCCCTCTCTATAGTCCCTTCTTTATCTGGAACGAAGGAAGGTGTTAATGGTACCAGAGGGACCTTGGAATGTGGAGGGTATTGAATGTCAATCACATTGGTTTGAAAACAAGAACTTGCAATGAATTGTATGTTGAAAATAAAGAAATTGACACTTCTGTGCACTGAGTTTATTTCTTAAAAAAGGAATATCCATTTTAAGGTTGGTATGGTGAAGTTATTTTTAAACAAAGTTCAGGACATATTGTTTAACAATTTGTTCCATCTGAAATATTTATGAGAAGAGTTTTGCAATGTTATAAAATTAAACCATTTTAATCATGCAATTACAAAGTCACCTTTTAAAACAATTTCAAGAATAAGAATATTTCTTATTTCAAACAGAATATACCATCATATGTAAGGAAAATGCTGTATTATTCTTGATATCACCAGATTATAAGAACTGGTGAGGTCCTTATAATGACCTATTATAAGACTATATATAGGTTTTATACTACTAATCTTTTGAATTGTTGAATGTAATTTCATAGGAAATTAAGAATTTTCTGAACTACCCCAGTTGGTTCACTTACATGTAGGCAGTCAGTTAGGATCCAGATAGTACCTTCCTTCTCACCAACATGTCCCTTGAGTGCAGCCTTCCTTCTGAACTGTATAAAGAATTGTTGCAATTATTCATTTCACACAGCTCATGTCTAAATGCAGCAAGATAATGAACTAAGGCACGAGTAAATTGGGCGATGCACAACATTGAAATGGTTTCTTACACACTGGCGTGTGCTGCCGCTTAGTTTATACAATTTGCAGCAATCCATATTAGCTTGACTCACAGAGGAGAAAATCATGAAACTTAGTTCTGTCATTCTATCAGGATTACAGAACAACCCGTTGGCCCCATCCTTTCTCTGCTCTCTTCTGAATTCTTAGGCCTTGTATGTGAGAATTGTGCAACTGTCTTTAATACTATAAAAAGCAAGTCCTAAATAAATCTTCAGTATTGATTCTAATTATCTTTATGTTATTAGTCATTCTGACGTAAAACAATGCCACTTGTTTATTAAAACAGGCTTTATCACTCTTCATTCTGTTCCTCCTTTGGTTTTTAGTGCCTTTAGAATAATTCAAACCAAATGACTCTTCTAAGTAAAGAGCAGCCTGTTGCTAAACATGCTTGTTTGGATGAAGTTTAAAGGCATTTGACTTTCTGTACATTCTGCAACTGTGTCCGCAGATAAAGCAAAGTCTATCGTTAACATCCACTTTGAAGTAGATTTTAAAACTTAACATAGGCTAGGTGCCTGTGGCTCAAGTGGCTAAGGCGCCAACTACATACACCTAAGGTGGCAGGTTTGAATCCAGCCCAGGCCTGCCATAAAACAACAATGACAGCTGCAACCAAAAAATAGCCGGGCGTTGTGGCGGGCGTCTGTGGTCTCAGCTACTTAGGAGGCTGAGGCAAGAGAATCACCTAAGCCCAGGAGTTGGAGGTTGCTATGAGCTGTGATGCCATGGCACTCTACCCAGGGGGATAGCTTGAGGCTCTGTCTCAAAAAACAAAACAAAACAAAAAACCAAAAAAACTTAACATTATTGCAATGGTCCAGGTCAGAATAGACTCCATTTATTCTCAATTTCACTCCATTTTCTCATGTTCCCACTTTGTCCCCCTCCATTTCCCATCTTCTTAATCATGATTCATGACTTAATATTAATTGTATGCCTCTGTTGGTAGAAGTACTTACTTCCAGAGACAGAAAATGTGGATGATGAGGCTTCAACTTATTTTTGAAGACCTCGTTTTTTCAATGTCTTATAGACAGATTGACACATATGCCGTCTATAACAAATTCCCATAAACATCTCATATACATTTATTCTTTGATGTTGTTGTAAAAAACATAGCTATCAGCGTAATCAACAAATGTTCTCTGCGTATAAGATGTCTGTGTTTTAAATAACAAGCACAAAATAATTGGGGCTAGTAGCTACCCCTCTCATATGTTAGACTTGCATCTAAATGAATACATGAAATGAAAGACGTGCAAAACAGTGACAAACAAGCTGTACTAGTGCTTCCCCAAGAATAAAATTGGTACTTGGAAAATATGCGTTTGAAGATATTGGTTATAGAATGTATATGCCTATCCTAAGGTTTTGCATTAAGGTTAATTATTCCTTCTTCGTCTTGTTTGTTACCTGTTTTACCTAACATAAAATTGCGCGTGAATTTGGGAAGTGTAGAGGAGTGAGCAAGGTACTAAAAATACAAGCTTCTAATTCAAGAGTTGTTACATGCAGCTGTATCTGTCTCGGTTCATGGGCATATTTTGATAGCTAACAAGGAATTGAGATAACACATTACCTTACAGGATTAATGCTGACCTTTTTACCAAAGGATTCCTGTCACAACAAATCCTATCACTCATTCACAGCAGTGTTGTAGTTGGAAAGGCCAACAAAGGCTACAGCAAAAAAAAAAAAAAAAAAAAAAAAAAAAAAAAAAACGAACACATTTTAAACAACATCAACACTTGTGAAATCTATGAAACACAACTAAAGTAAAATTAAGAATCAAGTTCACAGTAAATCTTGGTAAACTGAGTAATGATTCCCTCCAAACGAACACACTCTAATCTCCAGAACCTATTATCTTACATCATGAAAGGGACTATGAGGATGTGATTGAATTAAGGGTCTTGAGATGGTAAGATTAGCCTAGATTATTAGGACAAAGTCTCTGCTGAAAGAGAAACAGGGGGATCCCAATAGTACCTGCATTTGTAATGAAAGGGAAAAAAGCAAGACATCAGAGTGAAACAGAAAATTCTTAGTGCCCTCCACTAAGAATTATGAGTGGCCTCTATCAGCTGGAAAAGACAAGCAGTGGATTTTCCCCTAGAACCTCTAGAAGGAATTAGCACTGTCAATGCCCCCAAAACTGATTTTGGGCTTCTGGCCTCCAGAACTATATATAAGAGGGTAACATCGTGCTCTCTAAAGTCACTATATTTTTGCAAAGTTATTAGAGCAGCAATAAAAAATTAAGACATAGACAAAATTTGGGGGAAAGGCAGAGGAGGAGAATCCAAAATTTGGGGGAGAGGCAGAGGAGGAGAGTCAGATGCCCATAATGATGGCTTTTTTTGTGTGGAAATATGGAAACTGTGGGAAAAAATATGGTCAAAATCTCCTATTTCCACAAAATATAGCATTTATACTACACTAAAAAAAAAAAAAAAAGCCTCTGATGCCATTTTACTCTCTTTTCTGATATCTCCCTAATTCTGAAATATCAATGCAATCTATTCGTAGTCCAGAAATCCTAAAAACTTTGTCATATTTATATCTCCTATTTGAGATAACAAACCACCATAAAAGCAGGAGCATTTAATATTTAGTTACAAAGATGAAATTTATGAGATAACTGTCATTGAACTTTGATTAAGTACAGAAGAAAGACAGAAAATCGAATTTTACAGTTGCCTGGAAATCAGAAACTGTGAATTCTACCTGTCTTAGTTTATTGAAGCTAACATAAAAGGCCATCCCCTGTGTGGCTTGTTTACCACAGTTCCAGAGGCTGAGAAGTCCAAGATTAAGGCCCTAGCAGATTGGGGGCCTGATGAGGGCCCATTTCCTGATTCACAGATAATCATCTTTTCATTGTAAACTGAAGGAACTCAGGAAATTTTACCCTAAAATATGAGTCCCTGGTATAAAGAATATTTTGAATTGAAGGCTATTCAAGGTGAAGAAACTTTGGAAGGGGCTTTCCCTCTATCTGCATAAAACTAGACAGACCTGTCAAAAGAATAATCGCCTTTCATCCCCTTCCTGTTATCCTAATACAGGGAATGAATGGAGGGTAAGAATGTAAGCAGTCCTGACCCATTTCAATCTGTTTCCCCCATCCCTAGCAACTGTTTGTTGCCCTGTATTTCTCAATTCCCCCGCCCCACTCCCCTCTAAAATGCATGTATAAAAATATCTGAACTCCATTGGAAAAATGGGTTATCACTCTGATTTCTCTCCATGCATATGATAAATAAATATTTTTTCTTATTCATCTGCTTTAATTGTGAGTTCATCAAACTCTTGGGGGGAAAGGGTAATTTCCCCCACATCCCAACAAACTTCACATGGAAGAAGGGGTCAGTGATCTCTTGAATCTTTTTTGTAAGGATACTAATCCCATTCATGAGGGCTTTGTCCTAAAGTCTCAATCACTTCCCGAAGGCCTCACTTCCTAATATCAACACATTGGTGATTAGATTTCAACATATAAATTTTAGAGAAGAAACAAACATCCAAAACAAATTCATAACTTTCTTGGATAAAAACTATATTTCGTTCATCCAGAGAGCCTCAAAAGTCTTAAACTGTCTAATATCAACTCAGAAATTTGAAGTTCAAAATAGCATCTATGCCAATATGGATGAGACTCTGTGAACATGTATTCTGAGACCAACTGATCTCCATTCATGAACATGTGACATGAACATATTATGTGCTTCTAACACACAGTGGTGCTATTGTCATAAGACATTCCCATTCAAAAAAATCCCCAGAAATTTGAAAGAAGAAAGAAATGAAGAGTTCCTAGTAAATCTTAGACCTTAAAGCTCAAGAGTAATTTTCTTTGACTTGATTCTATGCCCTTCATACCTACTGGGGCCTGTTTTCAGGGTTCTGCTGGACACAGCCCACACTGAAGCTTTCTGGACATAGTTGGATGGTGTGTCTAAGATCTCCTTGCATGGAATTGCATTCCAGTGGCTCTACCAGTCTAAGGTTCTGAGCTATCTCTTTTAATCTGGGCCTGTAATGGACAGGATAGCACTGATGATTCCATTTTCTTCTACTGTCTAAGAAAATGGGCTCTGGCTTCTGTTTACCTGATTGACTAATCTCCCCATTGTCTTGATGAATAGCCCCTATCGTCAGCTGAGATGGCCAATTCATACTATTCTCTTTATCAAAAGGAAGCTTGGCCAATCTCTTCTTCTCCTTCAAAAAAACCTCTCTCATTTTTTGCAATATGGATAGGCTGAGAATTTTTCAAATTTTTAGTTATGCTTCTTTCTTGGTTAACAATTCTATTTTAAATTCATTTCTTCTCTCCTTTTGCTCTAAGCAGTCAAGAGGAGCTAAGCTATTCATCAACATTTTGCTCAGAAATTTTTTTCAGCCCCAAATCCAGTTTCATCCTCCACAAGTCCTACCCTTCGACAAGACACTAGGACACAAACACAACTCAGCCAGGGCTTTGCCACTTTTGTAGTGAGTCTTTCCTCTTGCTTCCGTAGCATGATTCTTATTACCATCTGAGATCTCATCAGGATGGCATTTATCATCCATATTTCTATCCGCCTTCTATTCAGGATTACCTTGGTATTCTCCAACACAACTGAGGCTTTGTCTATAGCATCTCCTCCTTTCCTTCACAGCCTTTACCAGAATTACTCTTAACAGGTTGCTCATGTTAAAGCAGGCTTCTTCTAGCATTCACCTCAACACTCTTCCAGCTTCTATCTATGCATTACCCGGTTCTAAAGCCACTCCCTCATTTTTAGGTATTTGTTATATCAGCAACCTATTCCTTGGTACCAGTTTTCATTCTAACTCTATTTGTATTGCTACAACAAGATACCATAGACCGGGTATTTTTTTAAAAATAGATATTTATTTTTCACTGTTCTGGAATCAACACATCCAAGATCAGTGTGCTACGGCTCTGCACCTGTGGCTCAAGTGGCTAAGGTGCCAGCCACATACACCTAAGGTGGCGGGTTCAAATCCAGCCCTGGCCCACCAAACAATAATGACGGTTGCAACCAAAATATAGCTGGGCGTTGTGGCAGACGCCTGTGGTCCCAGCTACTTGGGAGGCGGAGGCAAGAGACTCACTTGAGCCCAGGAGTTGGAGATTGCTGTGAGCTGTGATGGCACAGCACTCTACCCAGGGAGACAGCTTGAGGCTCTGTCTCAAATAAATAAATAAATAAATAAAATAAAAAACAAGATCAGCATACTAGCATTTTGTGAGAGATCGCTTCAGAGTTGTAGATAGCCAAATTCTTGCTGTGTTTTCATATGGCAGAAGGGGAGAGGGATTTCTCTGGAACCTCTTTGATAAAGGCACTAAGCATATCCCTGAGAGCTCTACCTCATGATTCAACCACTTTCCGGAGGCTCCCAGTTCCTGATACCATCACCTTAGGGGTAGAGGTTCAACATGTGAATTTTAGGTGGGAACATATGTTCAGACCATAGCATTGCTGAAAGCCTTTACCAAGTAAATCAACACATTATGTCAATTTTCATTCCTAAATTCTTTAAATAGAATGATGAAAATAGATTGTTATTAAAGTATCTTTCCTCTCTACAGTATATTCATACATGAAATGATGGTGCATGTATTTTTTGTTTTTAATTCCAGAGACAATCCTAAATTGGAGATCAAAGGACAAAGTAAATAGACCTTCTGAGAACCCCCAAACAATAAATGAGAAAGAACTGAATCCCATATTGTCCTTCCATACAATAGCTTGTACAGTTGTCATGTTTTAATTTTCACATAATATCTGCTCTGGGAAGCAAACATTTTCCTGCTGTCACAAAACTATGAGTATTTCAATAGTGGAAAATGGGAAGAAAGCATAAATAATGTTTATCAAATTTAATATTAATGAAGCAAGTATAGATCAAGCCTATTACCAACACTTATGAACATTCTGCAAAATCAAAACCCACTGTAATTTATTTAAGTAGCCTTACTTTGGTCTCTTTAAGCTAACATTCTAAGACATCCCTTTCTAGATAAAGTAAAATTTTTAGCTAGCGTGTAGTAGCCTTTCAAAACTTCAAGTGTTTCTAATATATTTTTTGAAAAAGAAAAAAGAATTTAAAAAGACATATTTTGATTCAAAATATCAAAATAAAAGATAGTGAATTAGAAACCCAAGGATCACGTATTTCTTACTTCAGACAATGAAAATATTTTAAGTCAATTTTAGATTGTCTGTGTGAATAGGTATCAGAACATGACAGTTTGGGTAATCATAATTGTCCTCCCTCTCATTCCAGTGGTAAGTTAACTTTTTCCATAGTTTTGCATAATGAAATTGAAGTGGACTAAGAATCTTATGTTGACATGGTCTGTATCTACATTTTACAATGTTTCAAATGTTTAAAAATAAGGCTTTCAGGTTAGACAACCTATGTGTGAATCTCAATACTCTTTCTTATTAGCTAAAACCATGAACAAATTTGCTGAGCCTCTCTAGGGATTAACACAGGTAACCTTCTAGAGAGGTTATCGTGAGGCTAAGTATGGTAACTCTGTGATGAGGTATTTTTTATCATGCTCAATCTCATGAAACCCTAAAATTATAGTTATTATTAATTTATTCACACTGCTATATGCCAATTTTTACTACTCCTAACTCTCACTAATTGCTTATGTATGAAAACGCAGTAAGGAAAGATTAAAACTAAAACAAAAAAGCAGTCAGGTTCAAAACCAAAGACAAAGTCCTGATGTTAAACTATTTATAATGGAAGCAATTGCTTCATTTTAGATTTTACTAAAAAATATGAACAAGTTTTTAAATTCAAAGATCCGAACATTTACCATTTGGGAATAAAATTATAAACAGGGTTAGTAAATTTCCATATATGATGGACAAGGATTCACCTCTATACATTATTAAATGTCAAAATAGGAAATTGAGTTAATTTGTCTGCAAGATGTTTACTGTCACAGCTGACTTTCTCTGGTGTGTCTTTCAGTAAAGCTAAATCCCCATCTAGTCTCCACCTGTGGCTGAGGAGCTTCATCCTGTGCAGTTGTATAGTACGTCTGCCTAGTGTAGCGATATTCACAGCTGGGATTCAGGTCAATTTCTCTGACTCTATACTTTGAGTCTAGGAACTGACTTTTGCAATTATTTCTTACACACAGAATTTCCTCCGTGAACTGAGGCTTTATTAGTAAATCAGTCCTTGACTTGGTTTCCTGGTCAGAAATGTCTTGTTTTACTAGCCCTTTTGAACACTGAAATGATTTTAGTACAAATGGCAGCCAGCCCTTTCGTGTCCCCCAGGAACTTCCTTGATTATTTGCCTTTGCCACATTTTGAAAATTGGCAAAAATTCCCCTCATAATGTTCCTCTTAACTTCCCATTCAAATTCTTTTCCTTTCCTACTGAAAATCCTATTTCTGACAATATGCCATGCTCTGGAACACCTTTGCCACCTGAAATCCCTGCTCTCTGAGGCCTTTGCATTCCCCACACTAGTACATACCTACTTCTAACTGTGTTTTAGCCAGATACAGTGGAAACAAATAAACACTCTACTCCAGCCTTGACAGAGAAAACAAAGCTCTGTCAAAGTGGTGCAAAGAAAGAAAATCCCAGTGTGTTCTGAATGGACAAGCATCACACTAGGCCAACCGACAGCCTTGTCCATGGGGTAACTCTATGTAGAGTAGGGGTCACAACAGAGGAAGACATGTGAGATCTTTGACCCTTGAAATCATTTAGAAAGGCAAGCTCTTTCGAAGGGCATGGCATAGATGCCTTCAGGGAATGGGATGGGATATCTGTAGTATTGTATAATCACCTGCTGTGTGATCTCACACAACTGCTCCAAGCAACAGATTACTCAGGGTAGGAACCTACCTCATTCGGGGTTGAGGTTTAAAAATGATCTAATTTATGTAAAGGACCTGCAACAACATAGTTAACACAAAATAATCAGTGATGATAATGATGATGATGACAATAATTACTACTGAGTTTTAATTTACTCTTTAAATGATTAGGAGAGACACAACATGAAAATAAAGACTTTATTATTTACAGGTACTGGAAAATATACAATATGCCTGGAAGCCACATGCATGGAGGTTAAGGAGCATGTGTGGAAAGTGGGGGTGGGGGAGGAAAGAGAGAAACTGACCTATGGGCCAATGCCTTCATGGGGTATGGGATGTTATCCAAATAGATGTCCTGTGAGAAGTTTTAAGTTTAAGCAAGTAAGTATTAGTTCCAGGAGGTCACTCTGTGACCGAAAGGTTGTCACTATAGCATATTTGTACAAACTGTGTAAGGTGGGGTAATCAGCAGGCCAGTCATGTGGGGGGCTGTCACATAGAGAAGTGGTCACCAGGGGGTGATTTTCTAAAGCAGATATCTGGATGGACTACCCTTAGAACTAGAAACAGTGTCAAGCCATGCTTCTGACATGAGAAAGGTAAGCATATTCAAAAGTGGATGCCAAGGCAACATAAAATTATAAGAATCACTACAACATTATATTGGTATCAGCCTAAAATTTTCTTACCCACCCACACAATCTCCCTCCTTCCACACTTATACCCTAGGACATAAATTGTCAGTTTATTAAGATTGCCTCTAGAGTGGTGCCTGTGGCTCAAAGGAGTAAAGCAGGGCACCAGCCCCATATACCAGAGGTGGTGGGTTCAAACCCAGCTCTGGCCAAAAAAAAAAAGATTGACTCTGAATTTCAGTTCAATCGCACAAATATGAGGGTGGCAGAAAAGGGTACTATTACCCCAGCACCCTTCCTCTTCTGTAACTTGCTTCCCACTTTTCAGCTTCCTTTAATAATTTCTCCAAACAGAACGAGTTATGAGTCACTACAGAAACCTCAAGTTTCGATTTTTTTCCTGGCAAATGAAGGTTGCAGCTTGAAACAAAGAAAATTAGGCCAGATAGAATAAATGCCAAAAGTGAATAGGCAGCGGATGTAAAACTTTTAAAGCAGGGCTGCTACAGTTATAATAATGATCCATAGAAGAAATATGTATAAACATGCGCTATTTCACTTGACATTTATTTCTGTGCACGGTGATTTGAGGTTTCAAAGCCTTAAAATATTGCATAATTTATTTAATATTTATATAGCAATTTATATTTGTTGAACCTTCTGGGACCTTTATTGCTATGTGATTCATACTTGCCCAGTATGCAACTTACTTCCTACATATTAAAGGGGAAGTTTGGAAATTGGTCACTTTTCAGCCTCAATAGATTGTCATGTGATAAATTATAATAGAATTAAACACTCAATAGTTCAGTAACTTGTTCAAGTGCAACGTAAGCTGGCTGCAGCCTCAAGGAAACAGGCCAGCATCGATCTCTGTGCTTTCCTCAGCTGATGCTCCCCTTCCAGTGAGAGCATTGGAGTTTAAAACTGAAACTTTCTTTCTTAAATAAATATTTAAGAAAATTTAGCAGTTTAAGTATTCGACACATTCAGATTTTCGGATGAGCTTGCATTGTTCAAAGCAGAATCAATTATTTTGAATTATCCAAGCTTCAAGAATGTGTCTTGATTTGACTGTGTTAGAGTATTCCATACTTGGTCTAAACCAGTGTATAGAGAATGATTATAAGGTATATACCAATGACTTTTCTTGTAATCAGTTGAATTAGGATTTTGGAGGACTAAGGCAGGGACAGACAACTCTAGAGCATCCTGGGTCTAACATTTGCTTGTAGTCTTTCACCAGAACTAAACTATAAACCTTGACTTTTCATGCTTCTTCACCTCGGATAAGAAATTACAGAAAAAAGGCAATGAATTGGGCTGGATAATTGTATTGTAGTGTATTACTTGTTTGCATACCCTAACTCAATTTCAAGAAAATCTATAGAGCCTGCTGATACTTAAAAATTCTGTTGATTTAAATAATAATATATTAATTGCTCCTTATAGGAATAATTTTTATTTTATACTCTGCTTTGTATAGATATTAACCTTATTAATAATAAAATACTATTCACTTTCATATATACCACACTTATTAAGTAATTTATAAATGTTCTTTCTTTCTCAGAAGGCCTGGAGGAAAGCAAAGAAGTTTTGGTACCAACTCAACTTGGATGGTAATAGTGACTGTGCTACGTTCTAGTTGCAAAGATTCTATTTTGTCTTCTTATTTAATGGGGATAATACTATACACCTCACAGAGTTATTCATTTAACTAAATGAAACAACGGCCATACAAACTGATTATGTAACTGGCCTGTAAGTCTCCCAACTAGGAACAATGCTGTATATATTTAAATCTGTCTGTGACACTAAGTTAAGTGCCATTGGAACTAAGTATTGTAAACACAGTAAACTATGTCCTCAACCTTTTCTTCTGTATGGAATCTAGCATACTGATTCTATTAAATACATATCTTTATAAGTCTTATGCATTTAAATTTTTTGGTCATGGTGTGTAAATGTCCTACTATGAATACTAAGTCAGAGAGGAATGGAGTTTCTCCTGGGTCCAAGAGCCTTACACAAACTAGCTGTTAAGAGAAAAGCAGTTCCCCCTATCATGTAGTAGTTTTAAAATAGGCCCCCAATTTTTGATACTCCTCCTAACTTCGAAGGTGGAGCAGTCCCCTCACCTGGAATAAGTACTGTACTTAATGGCTGACTTCCAACAAACATGGTGCAGGTGATTGTGTGTAATTTCTGAGACCACCTGATAAAAGCAACTGCCTTTTCTTGGTCTTCTTATTACACTGCTTGCTGTGGGGGAATTTAACTGTTGTGTCTTGAGGATCCTCTTAGAAGAGGCCCACATGATGAAGAATGGAGCCCTCCTGCCAACAGCCAGCAAGGAATTAAAACCTGCCAACACTCATCTTAGAAGTGAATCTTCCAGTCATAATCAACCCTTTGGATTATAGTGGCCCAGGAGAACAAGCTGATAGCAGTAATTTGAGAGAACCTGAATCAGAAGCACCTGCAAATCTCTCTGGAATTTTTGACCTACAAGAAAAGTAGGAGAATATTGTTGTAATCAACAAAGAGTTAGGATAATTTGTTTCTGAAGTGATACATAACTAACACACTATTACTTTAAAGCAGAGGTTCTCAACCTTCCTAATGCCAGGGCCCTCTAATACAGTTCCTGTGAGTCTTGACCCACAGGTTGAGAAATGCTGCTAAGAATGTACACAGAAATGTGTCACCTTAGACCTGTCTCCTTTTAAAGCACAAAGGGAATTCTACTAAAACCATTCTGAGATATGTTTAATATATTACAAAACAATCAGTTTTCCTGAATCCACCAGGGCATTTCAACTGAAATCAGGGGGTATAATTTATCTAAGAAAGGGATTTGGGGGATGTGTGCATCATGCAATATTTACTTGAGTTTCAGATGATCATTTGGAGATAGCCATTGTAGTGCTTTCTAGGCAAAACGGGACAAATGGGGGTATTAGTAAATATAAAGCATTCTAGCCCAGGAGACTCATGTCTCCCAGATGACAGGAGGACTGAAATAACACTCATAATCATGACTTTAACTTCGATGCGGATCATAAAAATCACAAAAAATGAAAATTCCATCAGACTTCAGCCAAAAATAGTGGGATACCGAAGCAGATTCCAAGAGCTCAGGGAGTGAAACTCAGCCTTGTAGTTTGTGAATACAACTCCCACCAGCATACACAGTCAGAATACTCCCATAGAGAGCAAGTCGCTTAGGCACTGCAGAAAGCATCTGGCTGGCACTTTGTTTAAACAACCTCAAGTAATGCGTAACACTTGTGCTCTCTGTTAAGCTGGAATATCCTCGCTTAGGTTTCCAGCCTCTCTTATGGAAAAAACAGAATAGTTCCCTCCATAATTCACTTACCTAAGTTAACATTTTACCTTAGTCTATGGTATAGTTTCAAGAGGAAAAAAAAATCATAGAATAAAATAGCTGTTTAATAATAGTTATTAGTATTATTAATAACACAGAGCATTTTTATGATAATGATAGAACTTTAACACCCTTTGTTCTCAGCACATTTTACCTTTCTTGGGTCTATTCACCTGTCATGAGAAACACACCCACTTAGTCTTATCACATATTCTGGGCACACTGTAGGCACTGATAGAACTTATTGAAGGAAAAAATATATATAACTCCCAGTAGATGAAATGCTAATTGGTGTGTCGTACGTCTTTGGTGAAAGGCATTGTCCTCTTTGATCTACTGTATAATGCTGTATAATGAGATTTATTTGGAACATCAAAGCATTCCATAAAAACTGCAAAAGTGGTTTGAACAGTAACATAAGCATCAAATTATTGTGTCTTCTGAGGGAAGTGGAAGAAGATGAACAGAATCACACATTTTGAAATAAGGAGATCATCTTCCCTAATAAAAGGCCAGTGTTTTGAGGATAACACATTGGAAAATAGCAGCTTCAATGATTGGTTTCTGATGCACTCTAAAGATCTGGCCTTTTCTTTTGAATGTTGAGAAGGGATTTTCTCTTTTAAATCTAAGTTTCCACTACCCTGTTCAATGTTCTTCTATCACGAATAATATTAATAAATGGTATAACTTCAATACCACCTATTCTTTTCTTTCAAAAGAAAAAAAGAAAATCTCAGCATGTCTCTTACAGTTCCTTATTTAAAAATGATGTCAGTTATCACATTATAGGAGACCAGTCATTTCCTCCACATGAACAGGCAAATTAGAGTTAAAGGGCCAAGATGAGAGTGATATCCTAAGGGAAAGACACTAAGACCACTTACTTTACAGAATGTAGATCTACCCAACCAGGGAAGAAGATCCTTTATAACACCATGTCATCTAATTTAGTTGAACTAAGATTAAAATGAATTTTTTTGTAGACAAAGCCCACCGAACAAAGAATACAGGCATCTTTCTCTGCTTGCATCTTGCGTTTCTTTATGGGGAACAGGCATAACAGATGATAGTTATTGAAGACCAAGGCTTCTAGATAATAAACTCAGCAAAACAAAATAAGCCCAGTTTAGTAGCTTTCCTCTGAGAATGCTTCACAGTGAATTCTGATCACTTCCTCCTCGTCTGCAAATGATTCAGTGAATTGTAACTAGGAATAATAGTGAAGTCGTTTGTGCTATGTATTTACAGGTGCTTGTATGTATCCTTTATGCAGCCATGCACACACACACATACACACATTGTGTGAAGTATATCTTTTCCTGAGGGAGCAGAATAACCACCCCCCTCCCAACTCTTGTCCTTCCATAGGGTTAACAACATTTCAAAGTGTTGACAGAGAGATAGAGAAGCCATTGAGAGGGCGCTGCTCAATCACCTTGAGTGGGTCTGAATTATAATTAGTAAGCCTTCAACCCGTATGTACTCTCCCCGCTGCTTGCTTCACACCACAGCAGAACAAGAAGCATTTTCTCTTACAGCTGCCTGGAGGCAGTAGACAATTTCTAAAAGCACACTTGTTTAGTGTCTTTGTTTCGTTCTGCTTTGATTTAGTGCGTTTTGAATATGAAGAATATCAGAAGAAACTGACTAGCATAGCAAATATTGGAGGCTATTTTTGCTCTTTTTAGTTAATAAAAAATATTTCTTATTGATTGGTGAAATGCCTTTGAGTTCTCGGGAATGAGATGAGGCTGGTTTTCTCTTACTTTAGCATTTTCTTGTTCTTTTTCGCTTCTGGTTTACTATAAAGTCCAATCGACTTTATCTGCAAATTATAATCCCAGTTCATCCACTTTCCTCTATCTGCTCCCTCTGCACCTTAATTCAAGTCTCTATTTTTTTTCTCCTGTGAATACTGTAATGGCTGCTATTTTAGCTTCCTGGTTTGGGGTTATGTTTTTGTTTTTTTCTTACTTGCAGACATCCATTGCCCATACAACAGCCAGAGTAATAATTATAGAGTATAAATAATGAACATGGCATCTCCCTATTCAGATCCTGCTAATGAATTGCACATTAGGAAAGCTGTCCATGACCCTACAACTGTCCTGATCTCTTACCTTATTTCACCCACATTGGTCTTTCAGAATTCCCTGAATAAGGAAAACCTATTCCCACCTTGAGGGCTGAGATCCTTGCTTTTCTCTCTCCTTGTACTACAGAGACCTGTTTCTTTCCCATTATTCCCATCTCAGCTTAAAAAGCCTCTCCATGGTCTTCTGTAACTAGACTGGCTATTATTATCCCCTTTCAAACATACAGTCACCATTTCTACTGTTTCATTAAGCTGTTTGATTGACTTTATAGGTCTTTTCATTACCTAAAACAATGACAACCACTTGTTTGTTTTATAATTTATAGTCTGTCTTCAACCCTAGAATGTATACCAAAAGTGCAAGAAGCTTACCTGACTTTGCAAGTGCTATATCCCCATAGAGGGTGACACTATGTTTAATTAACAACAGGTGCTTGCGGATTTTTCTAATAGTTTTTAATGTTATCACATTTCCTCTGAGAAAGAATATGTATACATATATGTATATATAGTAGACCTAGTATACATAGTATGTATATAGATATATATGTATACATATATATAGTTTATACCAATAAACTTAAGAAATAAAGGTAATAAAGAAATTTTTTCCCCAAAATATATTTTAGTCTTGGTCCATTTGGACAGCTATAACAAAATTATCACAGGTTGTATAGCTTATAAATGACCAAAATGTATTTTCTTACAGTTCTAGAGACTGGGAAGTCCAAGATCAAGGTACCAGCAGATTCCTTGTCTGCTGGGTATTTGCTTTCTGAGAAGATGGCACCTTCTCATTGTGTCCTCATATGCTGAAAAGGAAAATAGGCAGCTCATGAGGAACTCTTCTAGGGTTCTGCCTCCAAAACCTACTTACTTCTCAAAATCCTTATTTCTTAACACCATCACATTGGTGATTGGATTTCAACACATGAGTTGTAAATAGACACAAACATTTGGGACATAATATGTGCCTATTCTGTCCCTGGCTCTACAAAATTTTTGCCCTTTTTCCATGCAAAAATGCATATATTTCATCAAAATATCACTCACAGTGTTTATTTATTCCAGCATCAGTTTCAAAGCCTAATGTCTCAAGTACATACTGAGTCAAATGTGCATGAGACCCAAGATCTGATTTATCCTGAGAAAACTGCTTTCTAGCTTTAGACCTGTTAAATCAAACACGTTATATGTTTCCAAAATACAAGGGTATGACAGGTATAGGATAGATATTTCCATTGTCAAAGGGAGAAATGGGAAACAATAATGGGATAGCAGATCCTAAGCAAGTCTGAAATCTGATAGGGCAAACAACGTTGAGTCTTAAGACTGAAGAATGAGTTTCCTTGACTGGATGTCTCACCTCCCTCTGGACAACTAGAGAGGAGGTGGGAGCCTAAAGTTCCAGATTTTGCTGAACGCAGCCCACACGAGAGCTCTCACAGGTGGCAATCCCGTTCCTGTGGCTCTTCCTAGCTGGATATGCAAACTGTTGATGGTGATTCTATGTGTACTAGTCTGTGATCGTGGGTCAATTCTTCCCTCATAGCTCCACCAGGCATTTCTTTAATTGAGGTTTTCCATGGTGGCCCTACCTTCAAGGGGCTCCTTTGTCCAGATAATGTACCCAAAGCTCTTGAAGTCTCTATTCTTGGAAATCTGGGTGCTGATATTCAGGACTGTCTCCTCTCCCTATACCCCAGTGTACTTTCTGTGCCATGGGACATGCACTGCTGAGGTTTACACCTGCGCCTCTTAAAGGGCAGCCACCCTGGACCTCTTGGGGTGATTGAGGAGTGCTGCCCTGGAATATTAGAAGAAAAGCCTTGAAATAGTTCTGTCTCCTAGGCCCTTGTTCACTGGGCCTGTAATACAAAGTTCAGCCCCAATAATCCTCGAAATGGCTTTGGGATCATTTGTCCAATGTCTTTACACACAGCACCAACTTCTATGATACAGATGATCCTAATGAATCTTTTCAAACAGTAGCTTGGACACTGTACCTTGTACTCTCCTGTAAAGGCTTTCTCACTATTTTTCTAATACAGATTAAAAATTCCACCTTTAAGTCATTTCTTTCTTTGAGCATTTTACTATAAGCCAGGCTGTATCTTCATGGATAAGCCAGGCTGTATCTTCAACACTTTACTATGAAATAGCTTCAGCTAAATATCCAATTTCTTCATGCACAAGTTCTACCTCCCACAAAAGTGTAAGACACAAAGCAATTTAGTTAATTTTACCACTTTATACAGGGATCACCTTTTCTCAGTTTCCTATAATATGTTGTTTCTCATTTCTGAGACCTCAACAAAATTGCCTTTATCATCCATATTTATAAGGCAATTCCATTCAAGATTAGTTAAATATTCTTTAAAAGATTGAAGCTTTCTCTCTGAACCCCACCAGAATAGTCTGGTTAGAGTAATGTAGACTTTTTTTTTTTTTTGGACCTAAAAACTCTTCCAATCTCTGCCTATTACTCAGTTCCAAAGATATTTCTACATTTTAGTTATTTATTACAGCACCCCGCCCACTTCTTGGTTATCAATTTTCTGTCTTAGTCTGATCAGACTGTGATAATAGAATGATAGAATGCCATAGACTGGGTAGATTATAAACAATAAAAATTTATTTCTCACAGTTCTAAGGACTGGGAAGCCCAAGATCACAGCACTGGCAGATTCAGTTAATTGGGGGCCATGTTTTTTGTTTTTTCTGGTTTTTGGTTTTTTTGCATATGGTTCCTTCTGTGACCTCTTTTTTATGGGCACTAATTGCATTAATGACAGCTCCAACTTCATAACCTAACCACCTCCCCTCGTAATAGCATCACACTGGTGATTGGCTTTCAGTATGCATGTATAAATTTCGAGGGGACAAAAACAGACAATAGCACGTACTATGCCAATACCAATGTGAATAAAATAAATAGCATTACATTAAACATCTAAAAATGAGGAAATATTTTTCTTTCATAATTTTTTTCATGGTTGCCTATTATAATACATAATGAAATGACATGTGGCAACAAACATGATTATGAAACAACATAAAAGTCTATTACAGTAAAATTTCTTAGTACAGAAATCATATTTTCATTCATATTGAAAATGAATATAAAATATATTTTAATGTATTTTTCACATAGGAAGAGGAAATGTAAAAAAATATTATTAGATAATATTATTAGTATATAATAATATACAATAATATCATTAGATAACATTATAGATGTTTTCATTTTTCTTTTCTAACATTGACTTAATATAGCTGATGTACTGTCTTTTTGCAAAGGTACCTAGTATATAAAGGGAGAAAATGATAGGAAGAAAGGGCATATGTGATGAGCTGGAAAGTTTAAAAAATAAACTCGTAATAAGGCAGCTTTCCACAGCAAATGGATCCTGGCTCAGTCCCGCACCCTTGTCTTTTGGCTTTAGGTTTCTTTTACACGAAGACTCAATAGGAGCTATCAGGTTTGAAGCTGGCCAATTGCCCAGCTCCCCTTAATCTTGCTTACTTAAACAGAAACCACATTCCATAAAGCATATATTTTTGCTAAGTTATTCCCTTATGAAACTCACTGGCTAAAGAGCATTAACAACCTCAGAGTTTTGTTTCAAAGCACTTTATTTTGTGTATAGAATGTTAATATGTTCCTAGAAATTATCCCAGTTTGACATCAGGGTTTCTGTATTTCAATAATTTTGGAAGGATTGACAGAATTCAAAGCTAATCTTTAGAATTAAGACATTCACACATTCTATGTGTTCTGGGGCTGCATTAGTTTTGGAAAGAAAGTTCAATGTAATTATAACATTCAGAAGTACCTCGCAAGGGTTTAGTCTATTGCTCAGATTTCAGGGGATCTTTGAAGAAGTAAATTAGTCACAGCTGCATGTCCCGTCAGAAACATTGTTCTTAAACCTGTTTTCAGGTTTATAATTGAATATTTGAAAAGTAATGTTTCATAAGCCCAATATCTTTCATGTTTTCTAGTAGCCAGTATGAAGGAGAAAAAGTTCAGAAGTTTTGTCAAAGTTTCAACTAAAAATGAGAAAAAGTGGTGATTGAAAAATAATATCCTCAAGTATTAGGTAGCCAGACATTAACAGTGATTTAACATTCTATTTAACAAAAGCAACATTTTATATATTTTTGGTACTATTACACATAGATTTTTTTTAATGTCTATGAGTAACTAGAAATGTTAAAATGAAGTTTTTTTACACATTTTATAAGATCTTTTTATCTGGACAGGGGACATAACAACTCAGTACTCATGTAGTACAATTACAGTATAGACTGGATTCAAATAAAATAAGTATATTGATTACATGTTGAAAAATCATATATCAGTGTCAGCTGACAGATATTCATCATAGATGTGGTATGTTTTGGGTTAACATGAGAATGATTTTCGACCTCTCACTATTCAGCAATTTAATGTGAGGATTTGGATGACAGCATTGAAACTACATCAAAATATTGAATGCATCAGTAATAATAGTTTTAGTTCTTTGAGGAATCTCCCTACTGCTTGTGCTAGTTCACATTCCCACCAAAAGTATACTAGCATTCCCTATTTACTGCAGCAGAACAAACATCTATTATTTTTTGACATTTTAATGATGACAATTGTGAGATGGATAAGGTGGTATCACATTGTGGTTTTAATTTGCATTTCCAAGATAATTAGTGATGAGTATATTTTCATGTGTTTAGTGGCCATTTGTCTATCTTCTTTTAAGAGAAATCTATTCATGTCATTTGACCATTTTTTGATAGGGTTATTTAGATTTTTTTCTTGCTGATTTCTTGAATTCTTCTAGACTCTGGATATTAGCCCCTTGTCACATGTAAAAATCCTTAACAAAAATATGACCAATTTTGGTAGTATTTTGGTTGGTGAATACCCCAACCAAATTCACCACCACATCAAAAAGATAATTCACCAGGTTCAAGTGGGTCTCATCCCAGGAATGTGAGGATGGTTCAGTAAATGCAAATCAATAAATGTGATTCACCACATAAGAATTCAAAACAAAGACCATATGATCATCTCAATAGAAATAGAAAAAGCATTCAAAAAATTATAGCACCATACACGACAAAAGTCTTCAACAAATTAAGCATAGAAGAAACATATCTCAAAATAATAAAATGCATATATGACACCCACAGCCAACATCATATTGAATAGGCAAAGGTCAAAAGCACTCCCCTAAGAACTGGAATACGACAAGGATGCTCATTTTTACCACTTTTATACAACATATTACTGAAAGTCTTAGCCAGAGCAATTCAGCAATATAAAAGAATAAAAGGCATCCAAATTGAGAAGGAGGCAATCAAATTATCCTTGTTTGTCAATGACATGATTTTATACCTACAGAACCGTGAAACTCCACCAAAACACTTCTAGAATTGATAAGTAAATTCAGAAAAGTCTGAGTTTACAAATTTAATGTGCCAAAGCAATAGCATTTGATGAGAGTCAAATCAAGAACTTGATATCATTTATAATAGCTACAAAGAAAATAAATTACCTAGAAATATACTTAAAAACACATGAAAAATCTCAAGAAGAACTACAAAGCGCTGATCGAATAAATCATACATGACACAAATAAATGGAAAAACATCCTGTACTTATGGATTAGAAGATTCAACCTTGTTAAAATGTCCATACTGCCCAAAGTGATTTATAGATTCAAGGTAATTTCTATCAAAAAATCAAAATCATTTTTCACAGTGTTAGAAAAAATAATCCTAAACTTCAGATGAAAAACAAATGAAAGAAAAAAAAAGCCCAAATAGCTAAAGTGATCCTAAGTAACACAGAAAATCTGGAGGCATCATAATACCTGAATTCAAATTATCCTACAAGCCTGTAGTAACCAAACAGTATGGTCCTGTTTGGTATAAAAATACACGTATAAACCAATGGAACAGAATAGAGAACCCAGAACTCAAACCACATAGCTGTCACAGATATTTTTTAACAAAAAAAGACAAAAACACACTGGAAAAATGTTAACTTGGTTCAATAAATGGCTCTTGGAAAAATGGATAGTCATATGCAGAAGAATGAAACTGGAACCCTATCTATCACCATATAAAAATTAATTCTAGATAAATCAAAAACTCAAATATAAGACCATAAAAACATAGGACTTGTCCTATGGGAAAGTATTTATCAGTAAGACTCCAAAAGCAAATACAACAATAACAAAAATAAATAAATGAGTCTTAATTAAACTGAAAATAGCAAAGGATATAATTTGGATGGCAAAGGAAATAATCAACAGAGTAAACAGGCAACCTATAGAATGGGAGAAGATATTCAATGTCCATTTTTCAGAGATCCAAGGCATTTTCTCTTATTTCCATTGCTAATTCATTAGCAACAAGATTTGATTTAATCAGAAGTTGACAGATACTCTGAGCGAATCTAATGTGTCCTCCATGGAAAATTATTTCTTTGTTCCTATGACCTACTGTTTCCTTATTATATTGCTGAGTCATATATACATTGGTAAAGATTTTGTTTTGCTTTATTTTCAACTATGGACATCTTAGATTTTCTGTTTCAGAGGCCTTCTACTGAATAACTCACCTACTATTGTGATGATCAAGCCCTGTAGTAACTGAGCCCCCCTACTCTTGAAAAAGAAACCTCTTGGTATAGTCCCAAGAGAAGGGCCTAAAATTAGGGAAGTACACAGGGAGGGGTTGAGGCCGGAAAATAGCTTGTGGAAAGTCCTGAGTTCTTTGGAAACCTTCTCAACTTGTTCTGAACTGTGTATCCCTTATGTGACCCCTATCTTGTGATCCACCCTGAGGTAACATGTACCCTTTACCTTGTGACCCCTGAGCTATGCTGAGTTGTACAGAGTTGGCAAATTGGCAAACTGCAACATTTTGGCTTCTGTATGAATATGCTTGCTTGCATCAGCAAATATTAACAGTATATAAACTTCTTTGCTTTGTTGTTCGGGGCTGCATGCTTTTTAGAGGCATCAGCCCCCTGTGCAGGTGCATCAAATTATCAATACATTTCTATCGATTGATGCATCAGAAGTGGGGTCCAATTTTCTCTCTGCTGCGTGGCACTATATTAACACTATATTAACAGAAATGGAAATGAAAGTTTATTTTTCATTAAGTCTATCTTAGCCTAATGATTTGATAAATAGTTCCATATATGCTATGACTGGTAATTTGTATCTTTGACTTCCTGTTTTTCCAATCTTGAGAGATAATGGAATATTCAAGCTGCTTCATAAATGACAGCACAAGGATTATGAAACCAGTCCATTTGGCTTACTATCCTTTTCTAAAATAGCCAGACTTCATTTAACTAGATTTTTAAAATATTTTGAATAATAACATCTATTTATTGAGCACTCACTGAAAGTGAGTCTCCCAGCTTACTGTTACCTGTATATTTTTTCACATAATTCTTTAGGAAACTGCAGGGTCAATGTTATGCTTCCTATTTGCAGATGAGGAAGCTGAGACTTACCGAGATCTAGGGACTTGCCAGAGATCAGCCAGCTAGTGGACGTCTCCCATCTCTTCTAAAATATGTTATTCTAAACTTCAAATATACTTCACCTAAAATTTGATGACTTGTGTTCATATTTTTTAAATTCTAGTGAATCTTGCCCCCTACAATTTAAGGTGTAGTAGTGGTGGTAATGATGTATCCTTAAAATTATATAAATAAGCCATCAATGTTACTATATAAATTATATGCTATAATATACACCTATAAATGATATGTATAGCTTATTATATAAATATAGTTACCACCCTAGGAAAAACAAACAGGAGAGTCTCAGCACCCCATTTGGCTTTGTGGGTGGAAAAATTGGGTATCTCTATGATGTGATGAACAAGCTAATTCATTTGACTGTGATAAAATGTAACAATGTATATTAAACTACCACCTTGTACACCTTAAACATATGCAATTTTTATTTGTCAGTAACACCTTCATGATTAGGGGAAAATATATGCACAGTTATTAAAAGTTAAACTGCTTTCTTCACTGATTAAACATTTTGATAGAAGAAAAGAAGATGTTCCCTTTTGACATACGCCTATTGTTTGCAAAAAAAAATAAAATAAGAATCACTCAACATTCACTTGGTTTCCTGTGACAATCACAGTTGAACTGGAAAAAACAAAACCATCCAAAATAACAACAAAAACTGACAACATAGAATACATTTTCTGTGCATTTAAAGTTCCAACTTCAACTCAGTCAGTAGACAAAACAATGTTGGAATCTGTTAACCACTTTGTTACAGTTTCAGTCTTAAGTGTTCAATGTCATGCAACTTACAATGTTACCCATAATTTATCCAAAAAGTCCCATGAGGTGAAAAAATCTTTGCATGAAACATTCCCCATCTCCTTTTTACCTTATGTAGGTAATGCTTTTTTTCTTTGCCTATGGAGGTGTGATCACTTAATTTAAGCAAAGCCCTAAGATGAATAATTTTTAATTCTTTTATTTCTACTTTTAGTTTTTTGAAAAAGAGTCTCATTCTGTTGCCCTGGGTCAAGTGCTATGGCAGCATAACTCACAGCAACTTCAAACTCCTGAGCTTGAGCAGTGCTCTTACCTGAGCCTCTGAGTAGCTGAGACTACAGGCACTGCCCCAACTCCTGGCTGTTCTGTTTTTTCTATTTTAAGTAGAGACATCTCACTTTTGCTCATGCTAGTCTTGAACTCCTAAGTGCAGCCAATCTATCTGCTTCAGCATCCTAGAGTGCTAGGATTATAGGTGCGATCCAACGCACCGGCCAAAAACTTTTTAAAAGATCAGCCATATCAATTTGGCTTTGGAATCCAGTTGGCTTTCACTTTGGTAGACAGGTTACAGTTGGGTTTTTTGATCATGGCATGAAATATACACCTTATTTGCAATATAAATTGTGAAATGGAACTGCCTCTTTATCATTTTTATAATAGTGGTATTCAAATTCAGGCATCTTTCACTTCTTGGTCCTTCACTTTATCGCTCTTTGCAGATAGTGCATTTTCTACAAATTGAAAGTTTGTGGCAACTTTGAATCAAACAAGTGCATCAGCACATTTTTTTTTTTCCAACAGGATGTACTCACTTGGGGTCTCTGAGTCACATTTTGGTAATTCTGATACAATTTTTAACTCTTTTATAATTACTATATTTATTATCATGATCTGTGACCAGGGATTTGGATATCAGTATTGCAATTGTTTTGGGGTGCCAAAAAATCATGTCCAAACAAGATAGCAAACTTAATTGATAAACACTGTATGTGTTCTTACTGTTCCAATGACCAGCTGTTCCCCAGTCTCTCTCCTTATCCTTAGGCCACCCTGTTCTCTGAACCACATTTTTAAAAAAAAAGCAAAAGGAAAAAGATATCTGTCTGATCAACAACCCTACAATGGTCTCTAAGTGCTCAATTGAAAAGAAGAAGCCCACCTTCTCTCCCTTTAAATCAGCAACTAGAAATGATAAAGCTTAGTGAGGAAGGCACACGGCAAGCCAAGAGAGCCAGAGAGCTAGACCTTTTGCAACAGCCTAGTTGTTGTGAATGCAAAGAAAAAGTTCTTGGAAATTGAAAGTGTTACTCCAGTGAACACAAGAATGATAAGAATGCGAAAACAGCCTGATTGCTGATATGGAGAGTGTTTTGGCGATTTGGATAGATCAAAGCAGCCACAGCATTTCCTTAAACTAAAGCCTAATTTAGAGAAAGGCCCTAAGTGTTTTCAATTTATGAAGGCTGAGAGAGAAGGAAGGAAGCTGCAGAAGAAATATTTGAAGCTAGTAGAGGTTACTTCACAACGTTTAAGGAAAGAAATCATCCTCTTAACATAAAGTACAGGGTTAAGCAAAAAGTGTAGAAGCTTCAGGAAGGTATCCAGAAGGTCTAGTCAGGATGATTGATGAAGATGTCCACATAGAGATCAGATTTTTATTACTGACAAAACAGTCTTGTATTGGAACAAAATACCATCTAGGACTTTCATGTCTACAAGATGAGAGAAGTCAATGCCCAGCTTCAAAGCTTCACAGGACAGGAAGGCTCTCTGGTGAGGAGCTAAGGCTGCTGGTGAGTTTACCCTGAAGCCAGTGTTCGTTTACTGTTTAAAAATTCGTAGGGTCCTAAAGAATTATGTGAAATCTGCCTGTGTTTCATAAGTGGAACAACAAAGCCTGGGTGGCAGCATATCTATTTATATTGGTTTATATTTTAAGCTCACTGTGTAGACTTAATGCTAAAATAATAATAATAATAATAAAATTCCTTTCCAAATACTAACTATTCGTTTACCATGCACATGACCACTCAAGAGCTTTGAGGGGGATATATAAGAAGATGAATGTTGATTTCATGCCTGCTACCATAATATCCACTTTGCAGCCCATGGGCCACGGAGTGATTTTGATTTTTAAGTCTTATGATTTAAGCAATACGTTTTGTAGTGCTAGAGCTGCCATGGAAAGTGATTCCTCTGACAGATCTGGGCAAAGGAAACTGAAGACGTTCTGGAAAGGATTCCCCATTCTAGACATCATTACATTTGTGGTTCAAGAAAGGAGGTCAAACTAACGTTTACTGGAGTTTGGAAGAAATTGATTCTAAAACTCATGGATGAGTTTCAGGAGTTTAAGACTAAGGTGGAGAAAGTAACTACAGATGTGGATGAAACTGAAGAGGGCTAGCCATAGAAGTGAAGCCTGAAATGTGGCTGAATTGATACCATCTCATGATAAAACTTGAAAGAATGAGGAGTTCCCTCTAGGGATGAACAAACAAAGTGGTTATTTGGATGGAATCTACTCCTGTCGGAGATTCCGTGAACACTGTTGAAATGACAACGAAGAATTTAGAATATTACGTAAATTTATAAAGCGGTCAGAGTTTGAGAGGACTGGCTCCACTTTTGAAAGAAGTTCTGTTGTGAGTAAATGCCATCAAACGTCATTCCATGTCTATGTACAAAATCTTTTATGATCTTTCACAAAAGGAGAGAAGTGACTTGGCAGCTTCATCAGTGTCTTATTTTATTTTTTCCTCTTAACAATTTTTTATTAAATCATACAGTGTCTTATTTTTAAAATGGCCACAACCACTGCAGTATTCAGCAACCATCATTCTGATGAGTCAGTAGCCATCGATGTGAAGGAAGGCAAGACCCTTCACCAGCAAAAATATTAGACTTGACAAAAGCTCAGATGATTGTTAGCCTTTTTTTTTTTTAGCAATAAAGTGTTTTTAATTAAGGCATTTACATTTTTAGGCACACATAATGAACTGCAGTATATATAGTGTAAACATAAATTTTATATGCACTGAGAAGCCTGAAATCTTATGTGACTTACTTCACTCTGATATTTATTTTATGTGTACACATTGTGGCAGTCTGGAACCAAACCCACAGTATCTTCAAGGTATGCCTATAATTAATTAAATTTGTTACTTTTAGTTTGTAGCCTTCATGATAGGCATAGGAGGCATAAAACTACCTATTTATTTCCATTTGCATAGGAACAGTGTGCTGTGTTTCACATAGAAGGTGCCAATAACATAATGTTAAAAAAAAAAAAAGATTAAACCGGTGAGACAATTTTTGAGACTGTACAAACCAACCTAAAACTGTACTGGAAAACAATGGAAAATTTAGCTTGGAGCCTGTGGCTCAAGTGGCTAAGGCGCCAGCCACGTACACCTAAGGTGGCGGGTTCAAATCCAGCCCGGCCCGCCAAACAACAGTGAAGGCTGCAACCAAAAAATAGCCGGGCATTGTGGCAGGCGCCTGTGGTCCCAGCTACTTGGGAGGCTGATGCAGGAAACTTGCTTGAGCCCAGGAGTTGGAGGTTGCTGTGAGCTGTGATGCCAGGGCATTCTACCCAGGGGGACAGCTTGAGGCTCTATCTAAAAAAAAAAAAGAAAAAGAAAAGAAAATTTAGAGCATATGAATTAGGAAAATATGTTAATCTGTGAGGACACAGGTGTTAAAACCACTCATAGAAATATCCATTAAAGTGCATTACATATAATACAGAGACAAAACGATGAATGTAGCATTAACAGCCAGCAGAAAATGTTTAAAAAGGGATTTAAAAATCCTTTTCTGGGGGTGTCGCTTTCATCCAAAGAACATTTTGTAGCAGAGAGTCTCAAAAGTTTCCCTATGGCAGCCAGTGCAGCTCCACAATATCAAAGCCTTCCATGGAGAGCTAGAAAGAACAAATTAGTGTAATCATCCACTAAAAGCTGCCTGGCCCTGCAATGTAAACTCTGTGTTATATCAAGGAAGGAACAGCCTCTTGATAAGCCCTCACAAATAAAAGTCTTGTCAACTCACTGAGGAATAAATTCTTCATTAAACGAAAATGTGTTATATCTGAACACTTTGATAGCCGCCTATTACACTTAGAATAAACATTTCTGTTTTAAAAAGCCTATACTAAAAAATGGCATATGTTATAAAAGAGACACATTTACTCTTGTACATTCCATGGTTGCGTCCTATATTTCCTCTAATTTCACGCTAATATCTAGATGTTAAAGTTTTGTTGTTTTGCATCACTTAGCAGAATGTGGCCAGAGGAATCCATTATTATCTCTGTGCAAACTAGATTTCTTCAAGACAGTAGGATGTCTTAGAAATGTAATCTTTCTTTCTTTTTTTTTTTTTTTTGAAGTTTGAAAATCTTTTATATTTCTGCCGTTGAGACAATATGTTTGAGAGCTGATGTTACCTCTAGCGGCGAAACCAGAGCCAGCTATTAAGCAGCCAGAATGGTACAGTAATTGAATACATGACCATTTCTCTTTTAGCACGTTCTTTGTTCTCCTCTTCTAGAAGTTGTAGACGTCTATTTAGTTTGATTATCTGTCGTCTTAATGAAGCTGCATCTACAACAGTCATGTCATCTGATGTTCCTTCAATTGTTGCATATATGTTTGAAATGCCATACATGACGTTGTCATGATGAGGGTTAGAAGTGGCGGCGGCAGACCCACCACGCAACACAAGTGTGTACTCCGGTGCAGAAATCAGTGCCTGGAACCTTGAAATTTTATTTCTTGGGGCAGAATCTGATCTGTGCCACATAGAATCATTTCTGACCAGCTGTCCATTTTGGCGAACAGCATTTTCACTCATAGAACGCTCTCTTTTTAGCCTGCCAACTGCACGGATCTGGGAGATTTCTAAGCTGAGCACAGTCACATGGCTTTTTCTGTTTCAACTGGAAAAAGTGAAAGAGAGGCACTTGGACCGGCAGAGATCTCAGACCACCGAGGCTTGAACGAAAGGTCTTTATTGGTGAGAGGAGGGAGGCTGCAGAGCAGCACCGAGGAGGAGAGAAAGGAGAAGAGAGAAGAGGGGAGAGAGCTAAGGAGAGAGTGGGGAAGAGGAGAGAGAGAGAGTAGAGAGCAGAAATGTAATCTTTCTTAATTGAGCATCCGAAAATCGTGCCTAGTTTACCGCTTAATTTATATACCAAATTATAATAAACTCAATAAAAGGCAGACTTTATTTAGTCTTGAAACTTTTAGGAAAAATGAAACATACATGAAGGGAAAAAAGATTTAAGAAGATGTACTCAGGAAAATTGCTGCGGTCAAACACGGCTTCTCACATGCCAAAATCATGATGAGTTCATTTACTTAAAGTTTAGTGTCTTTGTGAATATTATATGTTTGCAATTCAGCAAAAAGAAGAAGATAAGTGGTGACACAGACAGACTCATGTGCACATTCAAACTTAGGAATATTCTCTTTCTATATTTTTTTTATAAGGGACCACATGGCTGATTCACTTTCTCTTACATGACATAAGCTATGGATGATGACCTCAAAGTGGATAAAGTGTTTCAAATCATGTCAGTTATAAAAAATAGGTAGTTTGAAATTTTGCAAAATAAATGATGATCTGCAGGTATTCTTAAAAGTTATAGTACAAGGGCGGTGCCTGTGGATCAAAGGAGGAGGGCACTGGCCCCATATGCCGGAGGTGGTGGGTTCAAACCCAGCTCCGGCCAAAAACCTGCATAAATAAATAAATAAATAAATAAAAATACATAATAAAGATGAAGATACTTAGAGTTTAAAAAAAAGTTATAGTATAAGAAAATTGATTATCACTGGTATCCAAATAAGGTTACACAAGAAATCTTTGTGTTTATTTCTGCTTCCTGAAAGCCTGTAATTTTGTTATAATTTCTCTAATTCCTCATTCTTTTTGATAATGATGTATAGGAAAAAAAAACTCTGTTAATCTTTCTGTCAGTTTCACAGACAATGGTAACCAAATATTGTCATAGTTCTGGAGTTACTTTATGTGAGATATAACATCTTTTAGACATTTAATTTTCAGAATTTTTTTTCAGTTAATACTGAAGGTTCTCTTACTAATAAGATGATAAACATATTCTATAGCAATTCCTTTCTGCCCAAGGCATAAAAGTTCCTGCATGCTCCCAGGATATGGAAATGGTTTATTTTTTCCAGATACTTGTATTTTGTAGATCCGTACAAGCTAGTGACTTCAACATTTGTTATTGAACACTTTAAAAATGTCCCTCAGCACTCTGAGAACATAATAACTAATTTTTTAATCTTAAAAACTTCAAAATTTCTATTAGCCCATCTTATTTCATTAAAATTCTTCTTTACAATTAACTATCCTACCTTGAGGCAAAAACTTCCTTGCAATCTCTCTTTGTAAAGTGGGCATTACTTCAATAGTCATTCCAAAAGCGTGCAACCAGGTCATTCTTTCTATAGCAGTATCACTACTATGACATGTCACATAAAAACTAACTGTGCTGTCAATGACTTTACCCATCTTTCTTGTAAGTTGCCTGACTCTCAAGGTGTAAGATTGGACTTATTAATGCTAGGCTTTCAACGATACAGTTACACAAAGGAAATCAGGCAGATGAAGAAAAGATTCAAGAGAGGGAGGTAGCATTATGAATTCATTTCTTCATTCAATCCATCAGACATTCAGCTATTCTAAGAGTGGGTAGCACAGTCTTTCTTTCTTGGAACTTATATTCTAAGAAAGAAGACAGAAAAAAATATTATATTATACATAGGTCACTACAAAAGTTTTGAGACACTGTGTAATGGTCCATTATTTTACTTCCAAGAAATAGTCAGCAGTGTCCTTTTTGATTTGCCTGTGCAAACTTTGGCTGGCTCAGCTTATTGGTGTTGCTGGGAGGGCTTCATTGGTTTCTATCTGAGTGGATTTTACATTCCTTGATTTTTGTGTATCTCAAAACTTTCATAATGACCCACATCTATAATAAAATTAATAGACATATAAAATTATTTTACTATATATAATGAAAATAATATGCATAACAATAAAATTAATATACATGTATATAATTTTATTATATATAATACAGGGCATCCATCAAGTTCATGTGCAATTTCAAATACATGAACTTTATAGACACCCTGTATGTATAAAATATTTAAAGAAGGATAGCAAGATTAACTGCTGAAGAAATGTCCAATGACACATCCTGACAATTGTCACTGGGTCACTGGGCTTGGCAACATGGAGGCATGATAGACAATAGTAAGGTAATTTTTTTGAAGGTTAACTGGAAGAAAATTCAGACCGGAGCAGACAACAGAAAACCTCTAGTGAAACATTAGTAGATTGTTCAAAGTTTAACTAAAACACAATAATTGTAAATAGTATCCTATCATTAAAAACCTAGACCTTTAAGATTGGGCAAAATAGTTTGTGTTTTTAGAAGTTTTCACTAGTCAGCCAGAAAATTGATTCAATATTAAATAGATTATAATGCCATTTGACCAAGTAAAACTAAGCTCATATGAAATTGTAATTGATGTTAGGAATGTCAAATTCAATTTATCAGTCATGAAATAACAAACTACAGAGATCAAAGTTTAATTTAAGAATAATTTGAGCAACATATTTACGCATCATGAATGACTGAGAAACCCTTAGGGGAAAAATTATATGAACAGTCACTTTCCTATTCAATAACATCTTTAGTGTCTTAAATAATTCAGTCTGCAAGAGTTCAACAAGTCTATTTCTTATGGTTGAAACATAAAGATTTTTTTATTTAAAATTACTTAGAATTGGAGTTGAATGTTTTTATGGCCAAATGCAACAGAGGTTTTGACATACTCTTCTCAAAATGTATCTACTTTGCTCAAACTAGCCCTTATACATGGGGTGTCTTTTCTACCCTAACGTTCATGAGGATCTTGATTTTTGCTCTCAAAATTCAACCCCAGATTCCCTTTTCCTAAGATTTTCCCTAACATTCCTGATCAGGGGCTTCTGACTGTATATTCTATTGAGTTTCTCTGTAATGGCTCTTTGTATTACCTTTCCACATCTCTCTAATCACAAGTCAGCGTGCCTTCCTTCCCTTCCAGAATATCAGTCCTTCACAGTCTAAGTCTACATTCTGTTCAGCGTTGTAATTTGTAATCACTAGCTGGCCCAATAGTCTGCTTAGCACATAGGAGGTACATAAATAATTTGGAAAAGTAATTTGGTTACTTGTCTTGTGAATTCCTTAAGCTAAAAAAAATTATAATTATTATCTTTATTTATTTTCATGGTGATGATAAGTTTAGTAATTTCTTTTCCAATCAATAGTGCTTAATTGTTTTTAATAAGTATTTTTAATGTTTTTATAATATCCAGAACTAAATGATAACGTTTATGAAGTGAAGAAATTATGGAGTCTCTGCTTTCTGTTTTGGCTGACTTCCTTATTTTTTTAGTTTGTTGTTTCTATATTTTCACGTGCTTTTTTTCAGACAGATATTAAAATGTTTAAGATATTTTTGTATTTATTAGCAATTTTAACAGTTAAAGACAGATTATGTCCAATTCCCTGCTGTCGTAAGGTATCCATTTAAATCGAAGCATAAAATATTATAGTTTAGTTGGGTAAAAATTTGCTCATAAAACTCAACTGAACAAGTAAAAAACAACATTTTTAGCTTCAGCAATTTAATCTTCCACATAGCCAGGAGGCAGTAAGCTAGAATGATACTTTAGGTATCAATTAATGGTATCTCAGTCTGTCTTGATTTACATATTAATAGTATCATTTGATCAATATTTTCTCACCTCAAAGGCAAATTCCTTGACTGTGCTGAGGCTGTTCTCCTCTTTTTTCTTTTCCAGGTGAAGGCTGGTTCCAGGAGAAAGCATATGATTATCAGGGATTTGGAGGAAGAATGCAGGGAGTAGGGGAAGGCGACTCTATCCATTACTTGTGTGTGTGTGTGTGTGTGAGTGTGTGTGTATTCTGAATGAAAACTTCCAGAATCTTTTTCTGGCCTTCTTCATGGCTGATATGCTGATGTTTGCTAATGGTAGTATTCAGATTCCATGCTGAAGGGACAACCCAGTGAGTTGACCATCTTGCCTACCTGAATCAGTCAGCTCTCCCTGGCATTGCTTCACTTGAGTGTATGGCTGTGTTTCCCCTTAAATCTTCAGCTTCAGTGGCCCACCCTATCACTTATAAAAGAATGCTTATATCGCCTCTTTGTGAGCACCTTCACAACCACCCCATTAATCAGTTCTCATGGGGAACGTGGATCTTATGGTTCATTTTTATGCCACATAGGAACCAAGCTGGGCAAGAATTGGTACCTCAAGCTGTCTCGTCACTCAATTGTACCCTGCATTCTCTGTGCCCCCAGGTTGCCACAGAGCTCCCTACAGAGGGGGATTATGCTCAGAGTTCAAAATGGAAGCCAGGGCAAAATATCCCATTGTTTTTACCCAACACGTCTAACAAATCTTTCATCTGAAATTTGAACCCCAATAAATGAAATCAAGAGAAATAGTCCTCAGGTTGCTTCCTCAACTTCTGTTATATTTTACTGTCCACATTTGGCTGGGGCTGGAGGACAGGTTTTATCTAATTTCTATCTGGAATAACATTTTGACACATTAAACTCACCTGCCCCCTTTCTAGGTGGTTTTCACTTTGTTTTTCTTTTGTTTCCTTTTCTTCCCCTCCTTCCCTCCCTCCCTTCCTTCCTTTTTTCCTCCCTTCCTACTTTCCTTTTTCTCTTTTCTTTTCTTTTCTTTTTTCTTTTCTTTCTTTCTTTTTTTTTTTAAGACAGAGTCTAACTCTGCTGCCCAGGCTAGAATGCTATGGCATCAATCTAGCTCACAGCAACCTCAAGCTCCTGTGTTCAAGCAATCCTACAGCCTTAGATTCCTGAGTACCTGGGACTACAGGCCCAACTAATTTTTTTCAGTTTTTTTAATTGCTCTTTCTCAGGCTGGGCTTGGACTTCTGATCTCAAATGATCCCATCCACCCAGCTTCAGTTTTCCACAGTGCAATGATTACAGATTTGAGCCACTGCACCCCACCAGGCTTTCACTTTCTTGAATGTTGATCAGGATACTAGGAGAAATACGAGTTCATCAATTAAAGAAAAAAAAAAATTGTGTCCCTAAAACAAGACTATGATTAGAATGAATTTAAGTATATAATTATCTTCAGTGTACGGCTTTGAATTGAATATCTTTATAATTATTATTTTAAATTTTTTATTTTATCTCTTTTATTTATAATTGCAACTTCTTTCTAGACATCTGGATGTTTTTTCTTTCTGAAAAAAAAAAATATAGCCAAACCATAAGATTCTGGGGTTCTTTTTTGTACCTATAATCTAAGGCTATAATGTGAATAATTTCATGTACTTTAGATTATTCTTATCTTCTTTTTAGGTGTTGGTCTATGGCCCCATCTGTAATAAAATATTTAATTTGAGGTTAATTATGACCATCTGTGATAAAGCCATGGTGTTTTTGCACTGAGAACCAATCAAGGTAATTATTGAGATTTATATACATAAAGTAAGAAACATTGATATTTTAGCCTGTTTTATCAATTGTCTTGCAGACAAGGTAGAAGCAATACAATTTTGAAATGGAATATTTGCAAATTAATACTTGCATTAGTTATTAATTAATACTTGCATTAGTTATTGTAAGTTTGTTTAAAAAATACTGAATAGAGGTGCTGATCTATTCATCATTCAGAAAAGGCAAATCTATTACTTTTTTCTATAAATTCAACATAATTACATTTTTCCTGATCATTCAGTTACAAGGCTAAATGTCAACTTTCCAAAAGTGAAAAAAAAGCTAATTTTTTTCCACCCTTAAAGTTCTGGATTTCTCTGAGGTACCAAAAAAAGTCCATTAATTATCAGAATTATTACTGAAGGTGAGGGGATTGGATTCTCTCCAGTTTTATGATTTTATGAGAACATAAAATCATTTGATTGATTGTGGTTTCTTGAAAAGTTTATAATATCCGAAGTGATTCACATCCACAAAGTATCTTCTGTTTATGGGAACAATATTTTTCATATCATTATTACTACCCATAATACTAAACTCCCATTTTTTAGTACTTGGTTAGGATTGTATTAAGGCTTTTATATTATGTCCTAACAACCACCTTACCAATTTTTAAAACTTTTATCTGAATTTTATAGATGAGAAAGGCAAATCTCAGAAAAATTATGTTAGATTCTCTAGTTAGTCAACAATAGGTAGTTAAGATTTCTATCCATCCTATAAGCCTGACTTGAAAGCTCATGGTGTTCTGGCTATGCCTTGCCTATTGACAGACTAATCCATTTTTTGAAAAGTATATGATAATATTTTAAACTTTGTATATTAGACAGGTTCATAGATCTAGCAACACGTTCACTCAAAAATGAACTTATATGTTGAAAAGTTTGAGGTTTGGGAAAGTATGTATGCTGCAAAGACATCAAACCAAGAAGAATCTTGATAGATAAAAGCTCAGATGAAACCAGAATGGAAGCCACAGAATGAGCAGATCTCTGTGGGTGTTTATTCTTGACCTTGTCTGAACACTTGCTTCTTCCCTGCCCCCATGAAAAGTTGATCTCCCCAAACTTGTTGTGCATATCTTTTGGGGGTTTTTTTACATTTTTATTTTAAATCATTAAAATAGTAAATCATAGCAGTATACATTAATACTATCATGGGGTACACAACCTTTCTTTTGTTTGGTTTTTTGATTTTTTTTTTATTAAATCAAAGCAGGGTACATTAATACTATCATGGGGTACAGTGTACTGTTCCTGTATACAATTTTAAATACTTTCATCCAACTGGTTAACACAGTCTTCATGTCTTTTTCTTAGTTATTGTGTTAAGACATTTATATTCTACAATTAGAGAGATTCACATGTACCTTTATAGGACAAACCATAGGCGTGGTCCCGGTGGAGGGAGTGTGATTCTTCTGTTTTTGAGCTCTCACCTTTCTCGTTCGGCTCACCATGCTGGGATGATAAAGCCAAAATAATTAGCCAATCGTTATGTACTTCCCTATTTACTTTTACTTTTTGGCTCCACATCTATATCCTTCACCTCTAATTAAAAATTAGTTTCTTTCAGTAATTCGACTCAACTTTAAATGTTTCCCAAAAGGACATATAACTAGCATGAAATCTGTTTTCTCAAATTTGGGCCCTTAAGAACAGGAAAGAGGAACAATCTAATACAATCTGGGTTTACGAATTATCATACTGGAAAGGAAGAGGTGTTTCCTCAACTGCTCATGGGGATAGATGAATAATAGAATCCTTCTCTTCCCCAACATATTAGTACTGTGTAAGTTTTCCAAAACAAGATAGTCACATCTTCAGCTTAAGCCATGGTTGGGTGTAGCTGGGAAAACAAGCTCTATGAAATGGGCATCATCACAGAGGTAATCGAAATTAAATTTTGTTCGACATAAAATCAGAAAGATAAATTGTACCATGCCTGATTGATTGCCCAAAGAATGTCATAAATACATATGTTTATATTTGTATCTCATTCTATGATCTGATATTTACTCCAAAACAGGCACTGAACTGAACCCCGTGCTTAGTATGGGGCCTACATCAGGGTAAAGATCCACTAAATATTTCAGAATGAATTAATAGCTAACCTCTGTTTTATCTCCAAATGTACTTGAGGATTATAATTTTCTGCTTTAAGCAAAGAAACAATTTAAACCAAGTCTCACTCAGAATGAAAAAAGGCAAAGAAGAGTGAGATAATTATTTTGGAAACCAGTGCCCAATTTAATTCAAATATTTTTTAATTTGTAAAGCAATTTTTTTCCTAAAATCACATGCATCTTTCTTTTAATATAATTAGTTTTCAAATGTATTTTTGTCAGCTTTGTTCACGATGAAATTCTAAAAGGAAATCCCAATATTTAAGGGGATAAAAGTAATTCAGAATTTCCTTAGAGAATTTGATTCACTGGGGCAGAACACTTCATTATTACAAAAGGCTTGGAATAAATCTTCAAGTATAAAGGTACTCCAAAGCATAGTTTGAAAATCACTGTTTTTACATAAGACTATCTGATATGTATATTGATACAAGCTGTGATTGCTCAGGAGATATCACTTTTCTGTTATGTCTTCAATCCCTCCTTTGGCCTACTTTTCTGTGAGGACAGGAAGGATGGATATTTTACATATACCTTAGTCTGAAGAGTAGAAAAAAGTCTGATCTGTGTAGTCTAAATCATCAATATCATAATTCTGTGTGCTTGATTTCCCTTGAATATTTTTTTTTTTTTTGAGACAGAGCCTCAAGCTGTCCCCCTGGGTAAAGTGCTGTGGCATCACAGCTCACAGCAACTTCCAACTCCTGGGCTCAAGCGAATCTCCTGCCTCCACCTCCCAAGTAGCTGGGACCACAGGCACCCACCAAAACACCCCAGCATTTTTTGGTTGCAGCTGTCATTGCTGTTTGGCGGGCCAGGGCTGGATTCGAACCTGCCACCTTAGGTGTATGTGGCTGGCACCTTAGCCACTTGAGCCACAGGTGCCAAGCCCCCATGAATATATTTTAAGGAATACCAATAAATCAATTGCTCAGTAAACCTATTAATTTTATTGCAGAAACAATTGCAACTTTCAATAATTAGTCTCCTATTTGGTGGATATTAGAAGTCCCTTTCAAAACTTACTTTAGCCCATTGGGGTTAATGAATCTATCTATCTATCTATCCATACACACAGAGGGTGCCAAAAATGTATACACATTTCAAGAATGGAAAAAAAATCATTAAATTTGCAACACTCACTCACATTTGACTTTTGCAATTACAAGAGGTGCTCAACCTGTATTCATCTTTTATTTTTGGTATATGTTGAGTGCTATAATTTTAATATAGTTTTTTCCTCTCTTGAAATGTTTATACATTTTTGACACCCTCTGTATATATTCACAAATGTCTATACATATATATGTGTACTATATAAACGAGCTATTTAGTGTACTTCTGATTGCTGGAAGGAAGACAATACAGCAACTCTTGGAATGACACCCAGTAAAAGAAAGCACTTGCTTTTTGCAGCTACGGTATGGCCCCGGGTAGATTAAACACTCCACTTTTTACCATTCAGTCTCCTCAAAGCTACTTGCTCTCCTGTTTCCTCAGGTTAAGTGTGATGAGAAACAGACCTAGGGGTTTTGAACTTTTCAGGGATGAAAGATGCCATGTGACTAAAATATTGTGATTAATGTACATTCATTTTGCTTTTGATAGCATACAGTGTTGACTCAAGTTTTTGAGGTAATTAAAAAGCCTGACTTGGTGAGTTACTGCTATGTGTAGTTTGAACTGCTGTGATCTTTGGAATATTTTGCGCTCACATGATTTAAGGAGTTGGCTTGAAGTACATGACTTCAGCTCTTTTGCTGTCTCTGATTCCGAAGTTCAGTTAATAAAGAACCCCCTGTTTGAATTTGAGCATTGCACTTCTCTCTTCAGGGACTCCTGAGAAACGCAGAAGGCAAGAACAGATGGAGACACGCCACTGCCTTTGAGAGCAGGCAGTTCCAAGCGTCCTCACACATATACAAGGACTTATTTGAGCTCCTACTGCATGTGTGTACATCAGAATCCATGTGTGTGTGAGTTCTCTCACACCTGTCTGTGAAACCTCCCTGCCTCTATTCCCCACCTCATTTTATAATTAATAAGTCCTATGTCTGCACTGTCATACCACATTGCAATAAAGGTACAATACATCTATTTGCATAAATTTCATTCTAAATTATGTTGTGTTGGCTCGGCACTCATTGCTCAGAGGTTAGGGTGCCAGCCACATACACTGGGGCTAGTGGGCATGAACCTGCCCTGGGCCTGCTAAACAACAATGACAACTGCACAAAAATATTGCCAGGCATTGAAGCAAGAGAATCACTTAAGCCCAAGAGTTTGAGGTTGCTTTGAGCTGTGATGCCACAGCACTCTACCGAGGGTGACATAGTGAGACACTGTCTCAAAAAAATAAGTAAATAAATAAATAATGTTGTGTTTAGCTTCTCTGAGTCTTACTGTTTTGTAAGCCCTGTACAGAAGTTAAGGACTAACACTTATCATTTTGATTTTCGTTTCTTACATGAGCCCATCCCAACCCCTACTGCCCTAAAACTGAGCATGGTACCTCTTTGGTCCACAGTGAAAGTAATCAAATTAACATTAAGTGGTCTCTGATCATAAATGCTTTATAAATCATTTGAAAAGATGAGGCCAAGCACTTTGTTTTTCTTCTTGTATTATTGACTTGAAGCACAAAAAAAGAGAATTATTTGGAATCTCTTGATTCTTAAATCCAGGATAAATGACACTCTATTGCAGAAGAGCTTATTGACATATTATTGACCTACAATATGGTAGACATATTCAAGACTTAGGATTTGTTAATTTTGACGTAGGCATGTACTCCCTGAAACCATCAACACAATTATAGCTATGAACGTGTCTGTATTGCCCCCAAAAGTCTCATATGCCTTTGTAATATGTCTCTGATCCTTGCACACCCCAAACTTAGGGAAACAGTCACCTGCAGCACCTCCACATGGGGAGCATCCCAGAACCTCTGAAAACTTCCTTATTTATGGATTTGTATGGAGACTTCATTACATAGGCAAAATAAATTATTAACTCAATCTCCAGTCCTTCCCTTCCCAAAGAATGGATAGGAAGGCCGAAAGATCCAAGCATCTAATCATGGCTCAGTTTTTCTGGTGACTGAGCACCATCTGAGAGCCCACCAAGAGTTGCCTTAAAACAAAATTTACCCTGTCATTCATGAATTCAAGGGATTTAGGAACTCTGTTATCAGAAACCCAGGGACAAAGATCAAATATTATACTAAAACAAAATGTTCTCTTTCCCTCATTCACAAGGGTTTAAGGACCACTGTCACAGAAAGGAGGGGCAGAAATTTATTTATCTATTGTTTATTATTTCACAGTTACTTAGTTTGATGAGGTATAGCCACTCCCGCACTCTTTGAATTAGTGCTAGCATGGTATATCTTTCTTTACACTTTTACTCTTCACTAAATTTTTCTTTATATTTAAAATGTGTTCATTGTAGGGAGCATATTATTAGGATATGCTTTTGCAATCTGACAATCTCTTAATCATGATACTTACATTATTTTCACTTAATGTTAAAATTAATGTGATTGAGCATAAAACTACCATCTCACTATTTGCTGGTTATTTGTTCCATATAAATCTTCTTAATTTTGCATGCAACACGATGTTATGGTATACATACAGATAGTTAAATGATTACTACTATAAATCTGATTAACAGATCCACCATCTGAAATGTTATCTTTTTTATGGCAAGGGAAGCTAAAATATACTCATTTAGCAGAAATTTATAATACAGTCCAATTTTATTAACTATTACCTTCATGTTATGCATTAGTTCTCTGGACTTGCTAGCCACATACGATCTTCTTTTTCCCTCTCTTCTACCATCTTTTGAAATAATTCAATATTTTTATGATGCAACATCTTTTTCTACTGGTTAGTAGCTGCAAATCTTTGTCACAATCTTTTAGTGCTGTTTTATGGGTTTTAGTATATCTCTTGATTTGTCACAGTAAACATTCTACAACAACATGATCCCTATTCCCCTTTCTGCCATTTTTGCTGTAATTTTATTTCTATGAACATTATAGTAATTTATTTCCTCTTCCAATGGTCAATTATCATTTACAGATTTAAATTATATATCATTTAGAGATTTCAATTATATTTGTCTCTGTATCTATTATTTCTGGTGTTTTTCATTTCTTGGGGTAGATTCAGATTTTCATTTCATATTATTTTCTTTGTCTAGGTAGGCTTTCTTCACATTTTTCATGACTCAGATTTGGTAATAATGAACTGTTTCAGATTCTTTGTTCCTTTTCTCCCTCCCACTTGGTTGAAAGCTACTTTTTTTTTTTCTTTTTTTTTCTGGGCACAGAACTCTTTGTTGAAGGTTTTGCTCTTTCATTAACATAAAGATGTTTCTCCATTGTCTTCTAGCTTATCTTGTTTTTGACAATACATGCATGCTATCATTCTTATTTTTGTTGCTCTGTATAATATCTTTTTGTTTTGTTTGTTTTTAAGGTTTTTTTCTTCATAACCAGCTTTGAGCAATTTCATTAGGATTGCCTTGTGCTTTTCTTCATGTTTTATAGAATTGTAGATCATTAATCTTAGATCTATGGGTTTATAGTTTTCCCCCAATTTGGGAAAATTTCAGACATCATTTCTTTATTTTTTTTCTATTTCTCTTCTTTCTTGCCTCTTTTGGGAGTGCTAATTAATAAATTAACTTACTAAAAGTTTTTCTAGGATTTACTGATAATTTATTTTTCTCTAATTTTTATTTTGGATATTATGTGATTGAATATTTTCAAATTCAATAACTTTGTTCTCTTATGAGGACTCGTTTGTGACTCCATTCAATATATATTTAATCTCATATATTTTAGCTTCCATCTCTAAAAGTTTAAATTTGTGATTTTTTTTATATCTCCTCATTCTTTATTTAACCTTTCTTTCTATTCTTGAACACATCTTACATTCTACTAATAAATATTTTAATGCCCTTGCATATAATGATATTGCTTATTAAACTTGTGTCTATATTAATTGATTTTTTTTTTCTTATAAGGGGACATACTGTGCACTCCTGGCAACTTTTTCTTTGATGCTAGATGTTGGATTCTTACCTTCTTAGGATTCTGCAAGCCTGTAAACATTCTTGAACTCTGTACAGAGGCACAGCAACTTGGGAACAGATACAGTGTATCCTCTTGAGGTTTCTCTTCAATCTTTGGTAGGTGGAATCAGAGCAACCCTTGCTCTAAGGTTATTTTGTCTCTACTAAAGAGGCCCTACCCTACCCATGTAAGTATTCTTACTACTGTCCTTGAAATCAAGAGGTATTTTTCTTTGACAGGTGAGAACACAGATTACTCTAAGTACAGTGGTATTTCTATGGGATTTTCTCTTTCATCTTTTTGGGTGTATCCTTTTTTGAACTCAATTTTCATATATACATCTGATGATTAGTACCCAGAAGAAAAATAAAGGACACCACTCTGAAGATTTCTGTGAGTTTTCTGTGTGGAACTCTCTCCTCTACCATAATCGATCTGTGAATTCTAGCTGCCCTGGACTCCTGCAACTCAAACTTCTAGGGTAATTGCTGAGCCTTGTGTGTGTACATGTGTATGTGTTTGTGTGCATATGTGTGCATTCTCTCTCACCATGAACTGGAAATCATTCTAGCCATTAACCTAGGTAAGTACTACACATACCTTAACTTTTCTTCTCTTGGGAATTTATTGTATTGCACTGTCTATTGCCACATGTCTGAAAATAATTGTTTCATAACTTCATCTCTTTTCTTTTTTTTTTGGTTTTTTTCCTTTGGCTAAGAGTTAAATCTGTTCCTAGTTACTCCATCTTGTTAAGTGTAATTATTTTTTAAGATCACAAAAATATTTTTGAGAAATAATTTTAAAAATGCATATTAAACTTTTATTCTTTATCAATTTGCTGTATCACTCTGACATATAATACAATATGCCTCACAAATCCCTACTGCCTTCATGCACTATATGAGTTGTCATGGAGACAACAACAATGAACTATTGTAAAACATGATTACTACTCCCAAGCAGCTTGCTGACTCTAGAGAGATACAGAAGAAATAATTAGTTACTATAAACTCTTCATAAATGAATCTTTAATTTAAAAAACTACTAACCTATCAGTCAGCAGTACAATTTGATACTATGAAGCTAAAAATCTATTAAAGATAATGCTGAAATTATACAAATTATAAATATTAAAAATCAGATGCAATGGACTGAATGTTTCTGTTCCCCCCAAATTTGAAATTGAAATTATAACTCCCAAGAGTAATATATTTGGATATGGGGCATCTGGGAGGTGATTAGATCATAGAGACCGAGACCTCATGAATGGGATTAGTAGCGTGGATCTTCCTGGGCCTTAATCTTGGACTTGTCAGCCTCTAGAACTATAAGAAAACATCTTTTATTGTTTAAATATTGTTTTATTGTTTAAACCAGCAGCTCCCAACCTTTTTGGGAACATGACTTAGAGGATGTCTGACAGGAAGGGGAGCTCAGGTGATGATGAAAGTGATGGGAAGTGCTGTAAATACAGATGAAGCTGAAGTGCTAATTTTGCTAGCTCATTACAGCTCACCATCTGTTGCATGGCCCCAGTTTCTAACAAGGTTAGGTCCCCAAACTTTCATCCATGGCCCAGGGGTTGGGGACCACAGGGTTAAATCACCCAATTGATAGTTTTCTGTTGTAGCAGCACAGTCTAAGACACATGATTGCATAATTATGAATGCTGCTCTTGACTTCCAAATGGAAACTAATAATTTGTGATGAGAACACTCCATGACTATCTTTAATACAGAAGACAAAAATATATTTGTATAACTAAAGTTTCTATTAGAATTAGTGCTTATACCTGCAGGGTTTTTCCGGAATTAGATACACCTCTTCTGCTATTCCACCGTAGATGTATGAGTTTCATAGCACTCCCTTTCTCCTTTGTTATAAACTCCCAATAATTGCTCACTTATTAAGGTCAATTTTATGTAGAATCCACAGAATCAAGATCTCGTGAAAAAATAATAGAAACTAAGAATACCGCTTGCTTCCTGTACTGTGCGTTTCTGGGGTTCCCAATCTCCTGAGTTCAATGATTCCAGAATCTCTCATCCTCCTCCTTTGATCTGATCTTTCTTCTCAACCTTTTGCTTCTCATAATACACAGGGAAGATTCAGCCTTCTGAAATCATTCTCTTTCACAGGATATCAAAATGTAGCAATTTCAGTGAACACTCAGTATTCAGGGTTATAGGTTTTCTTGCACAAAAGTGTTACTTTTTCTGATTTTGCTTTCACTTACTTCAAATCTTTCATCTGCTAAGTTTCACAGAGCCTGGGTTTACCAGGTAGGCTTTAGACACTGTTCTTTTTTCTCCCTCTTCTCTTTTACCTGGCTTTGCCCTTCAATTCCTCCTCTCTCTCTCTCTCTCTCTCTCTCTCCCTCTTATTTTTTAATTTAGTTTAACATATAAAATAAGTTGTCTTTCTTTAAATTTCTGCCCATTTCATGCATCATACACAGATACATTGCACATCATCTACACTACCAATTGTATCCTTGCCAGGGACTGATTTTTATTCTAATTCTTTTACTCACAAACTCGGGCATGTTTGAGTTATAGGTTGCCAATCGAAATAGAAGCACTAGATACTGGATTATTAAATGCCACATGGAGAAGAATGTGTTTCATCACTTGTAGAAAGACTACCTAGTGCATATGCCTGGAGTGAACCAGTATTATTTACTAGTCCAGAGCAATCTGAAAATGTCATTATGGAAGGAATGTACCCCTGGTTGCTATAACGGAGGCAAAACCTGATTTTCTCCATCACCTTGAAGTCAGTCAGCCCAGTGTCTGCTATTCCCCAGCTAGAGGCAGGCAGTAGAAATGTAATTAAAAATGATTTTGTTGGATGTCTGACAGAACAGTTCCTGCTGAGAAGGTAGGCACAGTAAAAAGCAAAGTAAATTGAGACACATCATATTAGTGGAAAGTACATTTGCAAAGGAGTCTTTTGAACCACTTTCAGCATCATGAACAAACTTGAAACCTGAGTCACTGTGAAATGAAAACTCTCTTGGAACTTTGTGGTGATGGCAGTTTGGGCTAACAGCTAAGAAGGTTACTTAGTGATCAGATTCTCAAGACTTTTCTCACCACCACTGAGTTAGCAAATACTGGTAATCTCCTAGGGGAGAGAATTCTTGGTACATTTCCAAAATAAATCAGAATAACATATAAGATCATGCATACTTTTTATGCTAAACTTTATAACACGTTGTGGTTCATCTATTCTATGTTCTTATTACTAAAACTTGCTCATGCTGAGAAGCTCCCTAGCCCTAAAAGTGTCACACTTTATTTTAAATAAAGTGTAGCTTTAAATCAAATTCAGTATTTAGTGTATTTCTGGCCCCTCAGGAAAAGAGGCTCAGCTGTCCAAGACCTACCAAACCTGGGGGTAATTTACAAGTTCAAAATGCCTAAATTTTATCCACATCAGTGAATACAAACAAAATTGTCAGAAGATTGCAGATAGAATTTTTTTAACCTACAAATAAGAATATAAAACAGTTCTAAAATTGTAGCGTCACATCATAGTACCTGTAATCATAACACTGAGTGCAAGAGCTATTGGTCTTTTAAGCTATTAATTTTTCACGTGAATTATCTAATAATACAAAAAAATTAACCTAAATATTTAACAGCCCTATCTAGCTGTTAGACTTGGATACCAGCAAAATTTTAAAAGCTCCTAAAGGATTTAAGTTTTTTTTTTTTCTTTCCTAAAGCATTTAATTTTTGGAATATATAGCAAACTAACTAGTTTAGGTAGAGTCATGCCAATAGCATATGTAAAGAGGAAAAATTTAGTCTAATTTCTAAATTATGGAGAAGGACCATTCCTTAATCTATGTTGTTCCATATCTTTCTTATTTTGGAGAAAGTTCCCTATTCTTGCCTTCTGTTGTTCTCCAGGAGCATTATCATGGGACACCCAATCTTTACCTACAATTTTAATCATTCCACTCCATCTCGGGCAAAGAGGAAGCCAAAGAGAACCACTCTTTATTTTGTACCTCCACAATGCTGTGCCAACTGCTTGAATACTGTTTAAAATCAATCTTTAGTTATTATTACTGGATAAAAACTATTTCTTCAAGAATTTCATGAACATGTGTATAACTTGTATTTTAAGAGTGACTTTACCCTGATATACTTCTAGTAGTACATCAAAATAATCATTAACATATATCAGATGTCCAGGGTATGACCATTATGTGAATAAGTGAGCTTACACTTTATGTAGTGTGTATAGCCAAGAATATTAGCCTAAGCTTCAATACTTAGCCTGTCTGTTGGGCTTCTAGGCATCCTTCTGGGCAAAGGATGCAGTAGCCTGGGGAACACAGGCCATGACCTGAATAGTGGCTTCCTTGAACATGATTATGAGCAGAACACTCTGTACACAGATTATACACACTGCATCTTAGTGTTCACATAGAAACTCTCTTTCATTGCTCACTAGAGAATTAGTAAATGTTGAATAAGATATGACCGGCAATTGTTGTTTTTTAATTTTAATATTTGCATATGATATCAGAGATTAGCACACATATGGTTTCCTGGAGAAACTTTTTTTTTCCTTTTTAAATGCCAACAAGGCTGATTTTATAGATCTGGAGAGCACTGTAAGTATTTTCAGTTTTGTTTTTTGCAGTTTTGGGCCGGAGCCATGTTTGAACCTGCCACCTCCAGTATATGGGGTCAGTGCCCTACTTCTTTGAGCCACAGGTGTCGCCCCAGTACTCTAAGCTTTAATCATTAATACAGACGACTCTGACAAAGAACGCCCCTGGTGAATGGCCCCAGTGGTTTGACAAGTATTACTCGTGTTAAAGACATTATCATCAATTGCAGAAATTTCACAATGTTGTAGACATTTTTATTTTCAAAGTTTTACTTTTTATTGTTACAAGATCAAAAGACTCATGACTTCAAAAAAAAAAAAAAACAGTTGCACAAAAGTCTCTCTTGACTCTTCTCTAGGTAAGAAGAAGAAATTAACATTGCCATCATAAGTCCCTTTTATATTTTTGTTTTTTCAATGCAGTTCATATGTAAGACTCATTGGGAATCACCAAGAAATAATGGTAATTTCTATAATATATTTCCCTTTAAAATAAAATGGGTCAAATATCCCATCATGGTCAAATAGAATATATGTGTATTTTCCATTAACTGGCATGGACTATGTATTTTTAATGTCATCAATTATTAAAAATCCAGTCATATGATAGATCAAGCCTTTTAAGAGAGATTATATTACCCCCAAGGAGAAAAAAATTGGTTTATGATAAGCAAAAACATCACATTCCTTGAAATGTAGATATACATATAGGTGCACACATATACACACAGAATATAAACCAGATAAACCCATATAGATATGTGATATACCTGCCTCTGTGAAATTTAGAAGAGTATGAGAAAAGTTATCTAAAATGGCTCTTTAAGGGGATAATAATGAGAATATAAGATTGGTGAAACATGCTGTTTTGTTATTTGTAACTTTACTAATAGTACTTTCATTTTTTAAATTTTTTAACTTGTATGTTCTATGTTTTACTTTTTAATTCTTTGACCATAGAAACATGTATCTTTTCACTGGATATTAAGTATGTTATCTGTTGAAAAGGTTATTTTGATCCAATCATTTTCTAAGCTCTAGAACAGCAACAATGTTTGGCTTCATGTAAATGTACTTCTGACATGGGAAGCATACCTTGGCATCTAGCCTCAGTATAGGTTGGTGAATCTCTTCTATTTTTTCAAAGACATTGTGTAGGGTTAATACTACTTCCTCTTCAGTTAGAATTAATGAGCGAAGACATTTGGATAAAGTCTTTGCGGAAATGTTGAAATTTTAAGGTTTATTTTTTCATTTAATATAACTCTTTGTGGTATTTTACTTTGTTTTTGAGTCACTTTTGGTAATTTATGTTGGCCATGAGATTTGCAAATTTTATGTTTGTTTCTTCTTTTTGCAGTTTTTGGCTGGCACTGGGCTTGAACCCACCACCTCCAGTATATGGGGTCAGCACCCTACTCCTTTGAGCCACAGGCGCCACCCTTATCTAACTTTTTTTAGCATGAAATTGCCCATAGTGATTCCTTCTACCCTTTTATATCTTAGAAATCCATCATAGTGTCCCCTTTCCATGCCTGATATTGGATAATTTATATCTTTTTCCATCATTCACATAGCTGGAGGTTTACTAATGCTTTTTATTTTTAAAATTCTGCTTTGACTTCATTGATTGTTTTTTCTGTAGTTTGTCTATTTTATCCATTTATCTTTATGATTAATAAAGATATGTATTATTTATACTCTTATCCTTATAATTCCTTTCTTTTTATTTGTATTAAATTTCTTTGTTTAGCTTTGTCCATCTTCTTTAGATGTTTACTTACATTCTTGATTTTAAAACTTTTTTGTTTTCTAATACAAATATTTATTGTTAGAAATTTCCTTCTTATCATTGCTTCAACTATATGACAACATTTTTTATATTTCACATATTTCATTTTTATTTACTTTGAAATAATTTACATTTTTTTTGCCTTTTTAGCCATTAGTTATTAAGAAACGTGTTGCTTGATTATTAAATACTGTGTATTTCTAGATATTTTTCTGTCATTTTATTTTATATTTTTTGCAGTTTTTGGTCAGGGCCGGGTTTGAACCTACCACCTCTGGTATATGGGGCCGGTGCCCTACTCCTTTGAGCCACAGGCACCGCCCTTTTTCTGTTATTTATTTATGATTATATTTGTTTTTTGTTTTGTTTAGAGAGTACACTAATATACTGTAGAAGATAACCATCATTTTTAATGTTTAACTTGTTTTATGGCTGTGATAGTTAACCTTATGTGTCAAATTGACTAGCCCAGGGTACCTAGATACGTGGTCAAACATTTTTCTTTTTTTTTAATTGTTTTTTATTAAAATATAACTTTGTACATTGATGCATTTATGGGGTTCAGGGTACTGCTTCAATATACAACGTGAAAAGCTTACATTGAACACATCCATCACAATAATACTCTTTTCTTAATAGTTTTGAAATGTACCATTGCATCAGGCACATTCTATATGTTTCTGTCAATATATTTTTCTTACATGTGCTTAAGAGTTAAATAAGTAGACTGAGTAAAGCAACTTACCTTCCATAATGGGTGTGAGGCTTATTCAGTCACCTTAAGGCCTTAGGGGAGAAAAGAAAAGGCTGACTTCTCCTGAGGAAGAAGGAATCCTGCCAGCAGCCTGTCTTTATACTGGAGCTGCAACATTAACTCTTTCCCTAGCACCCAGACTATCAGCCTATCCTGAAAATGTGGGATTTGGGCCTTGATAGTGTCCGTGATATTCCATGAGTATATATATATTTTTTTTGAGACAGAGTCTCACTATGTCGTCACAGTTCACAGCAACCTCAAACCCTTGGGCTCAAGTGATTCTCTTGCCTCAGCCTCCCAAGTAGCTGGGACTACAGGCTCCAGCCACAATGTCCAGATATTTTTTGTTCCAGTTGTCATTGTTGTTTAGCTTGCCTGGGGCCAGGTTCAAACCCGCCAGCCTCAGTGTATGTGGCTGGGTGCTGTAACCACTGTGCTACAGGTGCTGAGCCCGTGAGTCAATTTTTTAAAATCTCTGTCCACCTCCTACCCACATCCTATTACTTCTGTTTCTCTGATAATCCCCAACTAATACAAAAGCCTAGCATATGGTCTGTCTTGGTAAATATTCCACGTGCTCTTCAATAAAGTGTGAGCTTTGTGTGCACCCACGTGTGTGTGGAGTGTGCTATAAATGCTAATTATTTACTTAGCAATTTGTGTTTTCAGGTCAACTTGTTCTATTAAATAATAAGAGGTAAGTGTGAAAGTCTTCAGATTAATTAGTAGATATATGTATTATTCCTGCTTACAATTTTCCAGTTTTTGCTCTAGCTCTTCTGAAGCCCTGTTACTAGATACATACACATTTATGGTTACATTTTTCTTGATGAATTTACCACTCAATTATTACAAGTCCTCTCTATGACTCTTGGTAATATTCCTTCCTATAAATTATAACTTCTCTGACAGTAATATAGTCATTCCAGCTTTCTTATGACCTGTGCTTTTCACATTCTTTCAGTCTTAATTTAATGTTTGTATATTTAATGAGTTCCTTATTGTTAGCCTAGAATTTGGCCTTGCATTTTAAATTAATCTGAAAATATCTCCCATTTCAGTGTAATGATTAAATTATTTGAATCCCGTGTTATGATGAATTGGGTTGGATCGAAATCTAAAATTTTGCTATTACTTGATATTCCTTTACTATTTTTTTTTGTTCATTTTTTCCCCCCTTTTTTGAATGGAGTCTCTAGAAGAAGGTTCTATTTTGTTTTTACCATTTCTTCTCACAACTTTTTAGGAATTTAGTTAGAAGCTGCCTCAGTGCCTTGGGTTTGATTGTTTTTGTCTATTTGGGTTTCACTGAGCTTCTTAGATTTGTGGATTTATTGTTTTCGTCAAATTTCAAAATATATACTTAAAATTCATAAATTTCAAAATATGTAATTTATACACGCACATATATATAGAGAGAGAAATTATAATTTTCTTTATGTTAGCTCACAATCTCCCGTTAATTTTGTATTTTTCCTCTTGGTGTTATGGCTCTTTTTATTTTCCATATGCTTTTCTTCCATTTCTTTCTATTTCTATATCTTCAAGTTTCCTGATGTTTTGCACTTCCTAATTTGTTGCTGATTTCATCCAGTTAATTTTTAAAGGATAATGTACTTTCTATCCCTAGAAGTTCTTTTGTTGTTATTTCAAATCTTTCATTTATCTTTTTATATGCTTATATATTTCTTTAAACATACGGCCATGATAGTAACAGCGGCTTTAACACCTTGTCTACTTAGCATTTTGAAACTCATTTTTCTTTCTTTTTTTTTTTTTTTTCACATAGAGTCTCTCACTCCATCACCTTGGCTAAAGTGCCCTGGCATCATCATAGCTCACAGCAACTTCAAATTCTTGGGCTCAAGTGATCTTCTTGCCTTAGCCTCTCAAGTAGCAGGGACCAGTGGTGCCTGCCACAATGCCCAGCTAGTTTTTTTTTTTTTGTTTTATTTATTTTTTTAATTTTTTGTATCAAACTCTGGTCTCAAACTCCTGAGCTCAAGCAATCCACCCACCTGGCCCTCACAGAGTGCTAGCATTACAGGCATGTGTGCATCAACACACCCTGCCTTTTAAAACTGTTTTTATTTGATTTTTTCCTCTTGGCTTTACTGGATGCTAGACATTGTGACATTTATGCTCTTGGATATTGAATTTTTCTTCCTCCCTTTAAGAAACATGTGCTATTTTTTTTTCTGGAAATGTGTCACTCATGGTTCAATTTCCTTTAAGACTTGTTTGTAACTGCTGATAGCCAGATACACTGTGACATTTACCCTAGGGATAGATAAGCAACCCGAGGTCTGAGCATCCCTAGGATCTCTACTAAATTCCCTGAGTGACCAGTGAAGACTCCCCCTCCTCAGGCTGGTCAGAGTGTAAATGCCTCATTCCCTGTGTGAACTGGGAATCATTGAGATCTCAGCAGTCTGGTATTTTTAGATCAGCATCATGGGTTATTGCCCTAAAGCATAAACATTTTACTATTCAGCAAAACTCAAGGTGCACCCCGAACAGATTTATGCATGGCTCCAAGGGTCTGACCTCAATCTTCCAAATTCAGCAAGCCCCCTGTGCTTTCCTGGGGATCTCTCTCCCATTCAATGTCTGAAACGGGTCTCCACATAGATAGTTGGAACGATACTGTGACACGCTTCATTTTATTTCCTTATTTTAGGGGTCAAAAATCCTATAACATCTATAATTTAACTGAAAATAATTGTTGGTTTTTCAGGTGTTTACAGCATAAATGTCAATCTGCTCCTGTTAAGCATCATGGTTAGAAGAGGAAATTTTTTTAACTGGTAAAATATAATTTGAGTTATTCTCTAAACCTTCTCTTGTTTGATCATTAAATAAAATGGGATTTGTTTACAAATATATATTTTAATCTCTAAGAACCTCTTCTCTTTTATTGTCTTTCAAGGAAGCATGCTCGGGATTTTAATACAATAGAAACATCAGCTTCAATCTCTTTCAAGGTATTCATTAAGATTTTTTAAAAAATATTCTCTAATTGTTCAATTGCCAATGGTCTCTGTAGCTAATTATTCTACTTCTTTACTGTGGTCCTTTTAATATATGCACTTGTTTGATGTCCACACCTGCCAGCATGTGTTTGTAGCCTAATAAGACCTTTTTTTTGGCAGTGAAGAAATTGTTTTAGGAATTTCCTAGGCTGTTGTTTCCTCTGCTCAGTTAATCCTTAGTGAAACTCTACCTTTACTCTGCTCGTGGGTTTCACTTTCCTTTCGTGCATGATGTTGAATACATTCTCGTTACTATATATTTGCTGTGATTTCTAATGTGAACAAGGAAGGCTAATTGCGTGTGCATCTTGAACTTGGTACCCATACTTCCAATTTTTAAATAGATTTTTAAAATATATCTGGAGAAAGAGAATGCTCTCCCAGTGGTGTCTGTCAGATGTTCGCTCTGAATTTCTTATGCTACAAATAATTTCTGTTTGTATAGCATTTCTATTCTACTCTGAATCTGTGAGCTATACTTTCTGCTTGAGTAAATACCATGATAATTCCTATAGTGGTGTGAAGTAAAGTGATTTCCTACTGGATTCACTTCGATGTCTCTGGCATAACTTTATTAAATATTCCCTTGCACTGTTAACATCTCAACTTTTAAGGCTTCAGCATTTTGTGCCATTTTTAATGGAGACCGCATTTCTACTGTCTTTTTTTTTTTTTTTAATCACTAAGAGTGATGTTCCTATTAAATTGTGTGGCTTGTATTTTCCAGAATGTGCAAAGTCAACAGACTCTGAAAAGAATGCACAATGATTAAGAAACTAAGCATTTGAATTTGTGAAACTAAAGGGTTGTAGGATTTGCTTCTTAAAGGGATTTGTGACGCAAATTATTTTTACCAAGTTAAAGTGTTTAGTATTTCTCCTCAAAGATATCCACTTATATTCCTCAGTTTTAGATTAAAATAAACTATAACTGAACACGTAGAGTGCAATAATTTTTCCTTTTATATATCTGCTAATTCTATTATGCTGTTTATGTCATCTGTGAAAACTTTGTCATTGAAGTAATAGAGGAAGAAATTATATATGTGACAAATGAGACATAGAGTCAAATGGCCGTGGATTGGGTGTTTTCTATTGTTCTAGAATAGGTGAAAGAAATTAATTATTGCTAATCCCATATGTGTAGGAAACATATGATTATAAAACATAAAAATCAAAAGGTCAACTTTGTCTTAATCTTAACATGTAACTGCAGAAGATATTAATTAAAATTCTTTAGAATTATTTACTGGTGGAATTACTGTCCTTGAATTTGCATCAACATGCCTATCTCTAACAAACAGCACAATATTTTGTAGCTTGAGTGATATAAAATACAGTTGGATAAAATCTTAAAGAACATCTCAACAAGAATAACCAAGATTAAGGAAATACACTAACTTCAACTAAACTTGTGCTTTTCATTTGTTACCTTTATGCCACTGTTAGTCTAGTATGCCAATGAGTGTAAAACTATAACTACAAGAATTTATTATCCTCCTGATAAATGTTCATGCAGCTAATAATAGTTACTGTACATTTACACCTGTCAAATATAGATCACACACCTCTAGAGGAAATCCCGGGGATGTGGTCTTATCTTATAATGAACAACTAGTACATTGTAAAATTCTTTTGACATACTGTCAGCTTTCACTGCATTATTAACATAATTATTCCATATATACTCATCATAGTCTTCTTACCTTTATACAATTTCACAAATAAGTTAAACATTTCCTACTGCAACCCTTCATAAATTTTATGTTCACATTTATTTCTTAAGGAGTCATGTAGACTTCAGTCGATTGTTTAATTTTTTTCAATGACCAATAACTAAATGTTAAGCGATTCCTGTATATTTGCTAATGTTTCAAAAATTCAGTTCCCTTAGAAATAAATTCCACTTAAATAAAAACATCAGTAAGGAATATTCTCCTCTGGTCTTTGTAGAATGATAAAAATTATTTACTGAAATAACAGAAGTCAGTAGCTACACACAAGGTCTGACAATTAAGTTTGAGAACTCATTCTGGAAAAGTGCTACCCATTTCCTTGCTGAATATCACTCTGGTCACCTTTGAAGTGCTCCTTTGGGAAGCTATCCACTGATGCCAGTGCCAAGTCCGCCCTTAAAGGAATTTTGGAACTCGTTTGCTGGAATGATCTTCAGAGCTGTCTCTGGATAAGGTCTGGCAACTAAGTTCAGGAACTCACTACTGTACCTTAGATTGGCAGCACTGTACAAATAACTCCAGGAGGTTTCATAACCTTGGTGTATCAGTGTTCATGCCAACATGTGGTGGTATCTTGCTGAGTGGTGTTCATCCTTGTTGTTGTGCTTTTGTGTGCCATACAACAGAAATTCTGATGGTTATTCCAGAAAAAGTACCAAAATTGCTTTGAAGAAAGGATTAGGCACTGGTGTCGGTGCATAGCTGCTTCCCAAGGGGAGTGCTTGTAAGATGACCAGAGTGATATTCAGCAGTAAGGTATGTAGCACTTTTTCTAGGACAATTTTGTAAACTTAATCATCATACCTTGTAAGTGGCTATTGTTAAGTCCATTGCCTTAATATATTTTATAAAGAATATTGATTTTTAATAGTAATCCATGTATTACTTTTCAACATGTTGTATTATTGGACACAATTTCAGCATTAGTGACCATGCCTGATTTCAGTTTCTCTCTACTTAAATAAATGTATGTTGCCTACTCTGCTACCTTCAATGAAGCTAGGGTATAATTAATATTTAAAGTCAGGTTCTAGTGCATATACTATTTGACCTTCTCATTAAAATAAACATGATTTTAAATAGCCATTAATAATATTACCATTAAATTTTTCTGTTGTTTTTGGTAGACACAATAGTTTATATTTACTAGTAAATTATATCAGTCATGAATTCCTAAAATGCCTGTAAACACTAATATTGCCAAATGACTGAGTCTCAGGCAAAGAAATTCAATGTGATTATTCTTTGAAATTTTCCTAATAAGGATAAATTTTCATCTGAAACAATTCTTCTTTCTTGATATTAAAAAAAAATTCCCATCTTCCTCCATTATTTCTATTGATTTTTCTGCCAGACTCTACCACTGGAATGGTCATTGTTTGGCTTTGGATGGAGGATGTTATTTTTTCTTCTTAAGAGCAAGACATCAGCTTCTGTACTGCCAAGAACACACCAAGTAAAGCAGATAGACAGCCCTCAGAATGGGAGAGGATTTTTGCAAGTTATATATCTGACAAAGGTCTAATAACCAGAATCCACAGAGAACTCAAACTAATTACTAAAAAAAAAAACAACAAGCCATCCCATTTCACTGTGAGCAAGAGACATGAACAGAAGCTTCTCTGAAGATAGGCACATGGCCTACAGACACATGAAAAAATGCTCATCATCATTAGTCATCAGAAAAATGCAAACCAAAACTACTCTGAGATTCCATCTAACTCTAGTAAGAATAGCCCACATCACAAAATCCCAAAACTGCAGATGTTGGCGTGGATGTGGAGAAAAGGGAACACTTCTGCACTGCCTGTGAGAATGCAAGCTAGTATGTTCCTTTTGGAAGAAGTTTGGAGAACACTCAGAGATCTAAATTTATAGACCTGCCATTCGATCTGGCAATTCCTCTTCTAGATGTATATCCAAAGGACCAAAAATCATTTGGCAAGAAAGATATTTGCACCAGATTGTTCATTGTGGTCCAATTCATTATTGCCAAGTCATGGAAGAAGCCCAAGTGCCCATCGACCCATGAATGGATTAATAAATTGTGGTATATGTATATCATGGAATGCTATGCAGCATTAAAAAAATGAAGTCTTCACCTCTTTTATGTTTACATGGATGGAGCTGGAAAATATTCTCCTTAGTAATGTATCTCAGGAATGGAAAACAAATATCCAATGTACTCAGTACTACTGTGAAACCAGGTTACAATCACTCACACATGCATGTAAAAAATGAAACACAACTATAGCCTAAGGATGAAGAAGAGAAGGGGAGGGAGAGGGGAAGAGAGGGGGGTGGGATGGTAGAGGGAGGGTTGTTAGGGAGACCATACCTATGAAACATATTGCAAGTACAAGTTGGATTTATCAGGTGTAGAGCATAAATGCCTTAATCCTATAATTGGGTAAAAGTGGTGATGGCTATGTTGCTTAGTAGAATGTATGCATTCCAATTTGTACAAACAACCAACACATTGAATCCTATAATGGCATAAATGTATTTATGATCTACGTATGAATGGCCTAATAAAAAAAGAAAGAAAAAAAAAGAACAAGTCATCAAATTCATCCATAAGATTCTCACTGAATCTGAGTTGTGACATCTTTTTTTCTTTGAGAATTAATACTTTTAAGTATCTCAGTGGTATACATTCAAAGTCATAGGCACATAAATGGAGTTCAGTTTTTCATGGTGTGTACTCAACCATTGGACATACTCTATAATTAATAGTAAAATCTCCATGGTCAACCACCTCCCTACATTGGCCACCTTCTTAAGTTGACCTAATTTTTACAGACTGAACATGTACCACATGTAGGTATCAGTACAATAGGCCTAGTTCCTATTGTTGACAACCTTTGCATGTTGACTAGTTTGTCACAGTCCCTTGGGTGGTCAACTTACAGAGGTTCTGCTTAATCTTGTCATGGCTACAATGTGACTCTTTCCCCTGACTACAGAATTGTTTAACTCTAAGAAAACATATATAAATACCTAAGTATCAAATAATTTAATACACAAGCCTAATATAGTATACAAAAATATCTAATATCTGGAAATAAGTTTTGCAGAAATCAGAAATTTCTGTAATGGTGTGGAAAGTGGGCAGGGTGATGGGGGAATAAAGATTTTGATGATAACAACTATATTCTGAGCATTCACCAACAAGTAAATTCCAGTTGAAATAACATACTAGCAGCAAGATTACTATTATTAGTTAAAACTTTTATCCATTTAAGGACAATAATGCGTTTTGCAAATGTATCATTAGACAAAAAAAAAAGAACTGTGTGATTGTTAAATAATTATGAAGTTTACACTCAACATATTACCTTGCTCTTTATTCGTATCTCATTGAGCCAATTTATAGACCCTCAATATTAGTTCAAGATCAGATTATCTCAGAATACATTTTATAAGAAAGTTAATTCATTGTACATACTTCTCAAAGCAGAAAACGTGTCCCCTAATTGTAGTAGCTCATAAAATAGACGTAATTAAACCAAAGCCTTAGTCATTCTAACAAGTAAGCAATGAAAAGTAATTCTTTCCAATCAAAGAAAAATGGTTCCTAGTTTCCCTCTAGTCAAAGAAAGCTCTCCCTTCACACCACTTACACCACCTTGGGGCCTAAATTTTAGGCACTGATAGAGCTCTGGAAAGAAAATGGGCTACAAAGATTAAAAAGCACAATCAATAGTAAATCCCCGGGCTTTGGAGTCACATATTTTGAGTATTCCTGCATAATCCCAGAAGATTATAGTTATTAAAGATAATATTTTTGGACCTGACACATTCACTTTCTGCTTAAAAGCATCAAGGGTGAATGCCAATATTATCATTATTATTACTAATACTATGACTACTTGGACTGCTGCTGGTGTTACAAGGTATAGATTATGTGTCTACTTTAAGGAATAAAGAACTGTTCACTACTCACTCTTTTTAAGACATTAATTGCTTTCAGCCATGACTGAGTTACAATGACTGACATCTGGAATCCACTTAGGAAAGATTTGTTATTAGTAGCTCAAACTCTTGATCTTATTTTTGCAGGCATTGATACTTTTAACAAAACTGTCTTCTTTCTCCAGTTCCCATAAGTAAAATATCCGGGCATAGCTATATGTTCTTTGTTGCTGAATTAGTCCTTTTAGTGTTAATAAAAATTATTATTTGAACATTTAGACTAGTTTGTGTGCAAGTTATGAATCTCCTTAGAGCTACTAAGATTTTCTGTCATGCTTTACTTTAACTCATAGGCCTTCTGAACACCAGCTTTATTTACTGGAATCTCAATAAAGACAATCGCTTAAATTATGCACTAAACTATTTTAATGAGTAAATTAAATTCTGAGGCAAACCCTTGCAAGTTTCCTGAGGGGAGCTAAGTATGTGTGCAGTAAGATTTCTTTAGTGGTATCATGTTTATGCCTTCATTACCAAATTATACATGCTGAAAAAAATGAATCGCTTAATAACACACCAATTCATGTTCATAGAGATAATGAGAGAGAAAATCCATTTTAAGTTTTATTTACAATTTTTAACTGCCCAAGAAAATGGGGTCTTCACTATATTCTATTGGGAGATTGTCTTCAGAGATAATGTTTCTAGAAAATTCCCTTAATAATGTGAGTATTGCCACTCTTTTATCAGGACTTCCGTCAGAATTGTATTACTTTGGGCCATCGACTGTTTTAATAATACAGAACAGTAAAATAATAGAACAACGTCAAATTCAATTATAAAGAATTATAAAGAAAATAGAGACATGAAAAGAATTTCTATTTAGGGTTGTGCCAGTAGCTCAAAGGAGTAGGGCACCAGCCCTATATGCTGGAGGTGGTGGGTTCAAACCCAGCCCCGGCCAAAAACTGCAAAATAAATAAATAAATAAATAATTTCTATTTAAAGTTATGTCCTATTCTCATTTGTATTATTATATCACATATTTCTATCAACATAATTTTCTAGTAGTGTCTATAACTTTTCTTTTAAACTTGGATCCTTGAAAAGATAAACCAAATGACAGATCTCATTGCCAATTTTTTTTTTTAATTTTTTTTCTTTCAAATTAATATGAGGGCATAAATTTTTAGGTTACGTTGTTCTCACTTCCAGGGTAAAGTTCCATTTATAAAAGAGCCCCTCCTCCAGGGAGTGTGTTATACACCCTCACAATGTGCACATTAGGTGAGATCCCCCCTCCTGCCTTCCCTTCTTCTGCCAGTTAGTGTTTATAACTCTGCCTTTGATTGTTGCAGTGCCCAGTGAAAATGGTTCCTAAAAGTGATCTAATTATTTATATAGAATATATTTCATCTTTACCAATCATGCTTCAGAGAACAGTATTGTTTACTAAACTTGCTTTCGAGAATAAAACAAGGATTCACAATAGCCTCAGGTTTGGGCCTATCATCAGAAAGACTTAGATTCTAATTCCAACTATGAGTTAGACTAACTGTACCATGTTATGAATGTGATCATCTCTTTCATATCTTCTGTGAATAGGAACAATTATATATGCTTGGTAAATTTATAAGGATTTAGTAATTTAATAAGTGCAATGCAAGGGCAGCACCTGTGGCTCAGTGAGTAGGGCACTGGCCCCATATACCGAGGGTGGTGGGTTCAAACCTGGCTCCAGCCAAACTGCAACAAAAAAAAAAATAGCCAGGCATTGTGACGGGTGCCTGTAGTCCCAGCTACTCAGGAGGCTGAGGCAAGAGAATCACCTAAGCCCAGGAGTTTGAGATTGCTATGAGCTGTGACACCACCACTCTACCGAGGGTGATAAAGTAAGACTCTGTCTGTGAAAGAAACAAATAAATAAGTGCAATGCACTTAGCATATTGCTCAATAAGTTACAGCTATTATTATGTTATCCTAATTCCCACTTAAGTTGTGGAACGATTCCAGGATGAGACAGGTTAAGAAATAATGTGGTTGTTCTTCTAAGCCAGTGGCACTGTGGGACTCATAAATTCCCATTATTTTCTGTATATGAATATTTTAAGAATATATTTTCATAAAGACACGACTGAGATTAGCAAAATAAAGAATTATGAACAAATATAGTGGTTTGGGTCAAAAGGCTAGCAAAATATTAAACGATATCAAATAGTTTGATCAAGAGGCTTTCTTTTTATTAAGTCAAATACACATAGATCATGAATACATTCATGCATATGTGGGGTACAGTGTGCTGATTTTTGATTTTTTTTTTTACAATCTGACATGGTTACATTGAACTAATCAACAGCTATTTTTAATAAGACTCAGAGAATATCAGCCATTCTATTTTGTGTAATACCTGCACCTGTATTGTTTTATGTTCAATTTGTAGTCATATAATTAAATGGATGTTACTTTTACTCAAATTTAATTTTACCTATGGTGTCTTCTTTTTAAGATAAAGGAAACGAGGACAAAGATGTTGAGAATCACTCATAATTATTTCATAATTATAGCAGTGATGAGAAATGTGCTACAGGCGGCAGATTCTGCTGTCTGCGATTATCTGTTAAGTTTCCAAGGACACTTTGTAGTCTCTAATTTTAACATTCAAGATTACATCAGATGAGATGCCTTCTCTGACTCCATATGCCTTTGTTATTGGTTTATCTTGTTTTGCCTTGATTTACATCTTTGCCTCTCACTGACTCTCTCAGAGTTTTCCTGGCAGAAAGTGTTTTCTGAACACCACTGGCTACATCCTCCAAAAAAAACCTGTATTCACTCGTGTTGGATGCATCCCAAATTGACCATCTCTTCTTTGAATGTTTGTTCTTCATTTTTGCTTTACCTGAAATAGCCGTCACTTGAAAATGCCCTTTCTTGAAAAGCATGGGGCCACTTTCTTTTGTTTTCTCATACTCTCTATCTCTCACAGCTGGAAAAAGGATAGCTATTTTCCCAGCTACTGATTTCTCAGCACAAAACATTTTTCCTTCCTATTCAACACAAAAGCCTTACTCCTTTAACAATATCATCTTCTCTGGTCTTCATACACTTGGCCCCAGGTCAGTCTCTCCAAGGAAGATGAAAGGAGCTTCCTACATATTGTCTCTAGGTTTATATACCAATCTTTCTCTCTCTCTTTTTTTTTTTTTTTTTTTTTTTTTGCAATTTTTGGCTGGGGCTGGGTTTAAACCCACTACTTTTGGTATGTGGGGTCAGCGCCCTACTTCTTTGAGACGCAGGTGTCGCCCCAATCTTTTTTTTTAATAAATTATTTTCAAATATACAATAAAGGTAGAGAGTAGTAGAATTTAATATACATTAAAAAAAACACAACCTCATGTACTCAATTAGCTAGTTTTAACAGCTTTTAATATATAATCAACAGTTAAGAAAGAAACTGTTGCCAAAACTGTATTTTTTTATTTCAAATTAATATGAAGGAAAAAATTATGTACAGCTAAGGAAATAACAACCAAAGCAAATAGACAACCTTCAGAATGGGAAAAGATATTTGCATCTTATGAATCAGACCAAAGCTTGATAACTAGGATCTAAAGAGAACTCAAATTAATCAACAAAAAAAGACCCAGCAATCCCATATATCACTGAGCAAGAGACATGAATAGAATCTTTTCTAAAGAAGACAGACAAATGGATAACAAACATATGAAAAAACACTAATCATCAGAGAAATGCAAATCAAAACCACCCTGAGATATTGCCTAATCTCAGTGAGAATGGCCTACATCACCAAGTCTCAAAGTTACAGATGGTGGTGTGAATGTGGAGAGAAGGGAACACTTTTACACTGCTGGTGGGACTGCAGACTAATACAACCTTTTCAGAGGAAGTATGAAGAATCCTCAAAGAACTCAAATTAGACCTCCCATTTGGTCCTGCAATCCCATTACTGGGCATCTACCGAGAAGAAAAAAAAATCCTTTTATCATAAGGATATTTGCAGTAGACTATTTATTGCACCTCAATTTACAATCTCCAAAATGTGAAAAAATTCTAAATGGCAACCAACCTGAGAATGAATTAACAAGCTGTGGTATATGTATAGCATGGAATACTATTCAGCCACTAAAAAAGATGGAGACTTTACACCTTTTGTATTAACCTGGATGGAGGTGGAACATGTTCTTCTTAATGAAATATCACAAGAATGGAGAAATAAGAATCCAATGTACTCAATTCTAATATGAAGGGAGTAGATGAGCTAATATGGGGGGGGAGTAGGGGAATGAGCAAGTGGGGAGAGGGAATGAGAGGGGTGGGGGTCACCATGTATGGGACATATCTTGGGGGTGGGACACAATTACAGGAGGAACTTTAATCTAACAAATGCAATCAGTGTAACCTAATTCTTTGTACCCTAAACGAATCCCAAACAATAAAAAAGGAAGGAAGAAAACTCTAGTGTCTATAACCACATCAATATTTTCTTCTTTCTCAACCTTTAACATTTTTGCCAACATTGGATGTGTAATAATTTCTCATTGGTATGCAAAATGTCTCATTCTAAGATGGATCTTTTCTCCACAAGGCAAAGACATTTCTTTTCGTAAAGATGACCATCAACTCCTCCCCTAAGTTGTCATATGTAATTGACACATTTTTATGGTCAGCTCTCTAAGTACTATCTGAAACAGTTGACCATTTGTTTTCCTGATTATTGAATTGTCACTGATTACTAAATAAATGACTAAGTAAATGAATAGGCAATACTCCGTATTTGCTGAAAGAAATAATCTCTCAAGTAACAAAACAAAATTACTCTTTTACCTTTCTTTCAAATTCAAGAAAATTTATTTCCCAAAGTTGTAGTTAGATGTTTACTAAAGTATGCGTGCTAGACATAAAAGATGCAATGAAGCCATTCTTATCCTTTCAGTACAGAACAGGACCTGTAATATACATTTAACAAATATGTGCTTAGCAAAAAACATAATAAATTTGATCTCTTATTCTCAAAGTACCTTTTATATTACAAAGTTACATATGTTTAAATACTTTATTTCTAACTTCTGCAGAAAGATTGTGCCAAAAAGTATGGACTTCGTCTTCTTTATTTTGGGGCATAGAATAATGCCTGACAGATGGCAAACATTACCAAGTCAATGAGTTTTTGTTGAACATACGAATAAATTGGAAAGTAAGAAAATGATGTCCAATTTTTGTTCTAACGAGGGTTCAAATAAAATTTAATATGTGTCATTCAATACAATGTCTTTCAATTATAAGAAGGGAAACGATCTATTCTGAATGTAAACCAGGTAGAAGAGGGCCTTTGTTAAAACAACCAAACACAGGTATGTTTTCTGAGAATGGGTGGGCAAAAAAACAAACAAACAAAAAATGTAGACAAATCCTGTTCCTCTTCATTTGGATTTAGATGTTAGGGTTGAGCCTCCCTTGTGCTGACCTCACAGGAGCAGATTTCAGTTCTGACTTAGTGCATTTGTGGACTGATTTCCAAACTCCTCTGTTGTTGAATGTCAGAGTCAACAGCAAAAACAGTCATTGTCACATAAAATACCCTTCTTCACGGTATATCAATTCCTAAAATGTAGCAATTTATGTTTCATCATTTTGACTTAAATAAGTTGGAACATGAGGCATATTTAAGTGCAAATCGTTGTAGAGAATGTAACCATAAGTGGTGCCCTTTAAATACAAGAGATATTTCCTCATATTCTTCTCATATAGCAACTGCTCAATACATGTCTATGGTATTATTAAGCTATCGATTCCTATGATGTTTTCAAAGAGGAATTTTTGGTAAAAAGCAGAAAATAAAAGCTATAGGCTTCTAAAATTGGGAACTTTCTTATTATAGTCTACTAAAACAAAAATACCATAGAATTAAACAAAAGTATTTGTTCTTCACATTTTTGAAGGTTAAGAAGTCCAAAATCATGGTGCCAGACAATCCTGTCCCTGGTGAGGACCCTCTTAGTTTGGGGAATATCTTCTTGTTAGAAAAAGAAATCACTCCTCTCTCTCTCTCTCTCTTTTTTTTTTTTTTGAGACAGAGTCTCACTATGTCGCCCTCAATAGAATGCATGGTGTCACAGCTCACAGCCCAACTCTTAGGCTTAAGCAATTCTCTTGCCTCATCCTCCCAAGTGGCTGGGACTATAGGCACCCACCACAGTGTCCAGTTATTTTGTTGTTGTTGTTGCAGTTGTCATTGTTTAGCTGGCCTGGTTTGAACTGCCAGCCTCAGTGTCTGTGGTCAGTGCCATAACCTCTATGCTAAAAGTGCCATGCCTTCTCCTCTCTGTTCTTACAAGGGCACTAGTCCCATTCAGGAGGTCTTCATCCTCATGACCTCCTAAAGGCCTCACTGCAGAATACCATCACATTGGGGATTAGCACTTCAACATATGAATGTTGTAAGGGAGAGGGGAAGACAAACACTCTACAGCAGGGAATAAGGGTGAACTGGTAGGGGAGGGAAGATCATTTGATAGTCAGTCTTGCCTACAACAGAATGATCCAGAAGGTCTTTTCAGAAATAAATCTCAAGGCCAATCACTTTGGGAGAGTAAAGTGGGAGGACTGCTTGAGGCCAACCTGAATAAGAGCCAAACCTTGTTTCTATAAAAAATAGAAAAATTAGCCAGGCATGGTAGTGCTCATCTTTAGTCCCAGCTACTAAAGAGGCTGAGATGGGAGGATAGCTTCAACCCAGGAGTTTGAGATTGCAGTGAGCCATGATACATGATGACACCATTGCACTCTAGCTCAGGCAACAGAGCAAGGCTATGTCTCAAAAAAAAAAAAAAAAAAAAAAAAAAAAAATATATATATATATATAGAAGATTGGCATTGGTATTTAACATGTAAGTTGTATCAGGTGTGAAAATAAAGAGAAAAAAAAATCTGTAACACCAGAAACCACACTGAAACCAGAATTTTTTTTTATCCCCATAGAATCATAAACACTTTGTCCATCAAAGCTACTTCCCAGGATCAGGGCTGCAGATACCTTGACATAACAAATTCCTCCTTGCATTCACAAGCCCCAGAGACACCCACTGTAGAGCTTTTAGAACATTCAAAATGAATCCAGATAATCTGGCCTTTAATAACAACAGACCACCCAAAGTCAGCAGACGTGATAGTAATTCATTTTTAGAAGAAACTGCCTTTATTTTTGACATGGAAAACCATCCTCCACAAGTCTCAGGGAGAGGATTACAACCTGTGCACACTCAGTGGCCATTTATTATCCATGAGTCCACGCCAGTAATGAGTTATTGTTAGGCTACCAAATCCCCTCCAATCTTGAGTCATCCAAAAGGAACAAAGGTAAAGCTTTAAAACAAACTTAACATAGCAGCTTTGAGATTTAAAGGGGAACATGTTAAAGAAAAGTGTCTGAAGGAAACAATGAGTTAGCTAAGCCTTCACAACTGTCAAACATTCTCTAGACACCTCTATTCACCTAAAATGTATAATCATGCAAAGACTTATTGAGTGGGTGTCTCCCTTAAAGACTCTAAATTCTTTCTTTAAGATGGGCATTGATCTTTAATACCTGTATCCTGCCTAGCTTCTACAGATATGTGGCTTTTAAGAAAGACATGTATATATTGCTACAAGCACATCGAAAGAATGGCTTTAGAGAAATGTGAGGTATGAAAGTCGCTATCTTTAAGTGAAATTCCATCTCCTAAATTGCATGGCCTGTGAAAGTGCAACCATCATTTTCTGAAAACTTTCATTAATATCTCGCAGAGCACACTTAGCAGGCTACAGATGAAATGTGCTACATTCCTAACTCTCAGCTAACAACACGCAGAATAAGAAACCAAACCAAGAAAAGCTGAAATATCTGCGAAATAAGAGTTTGGAATGTTTTCATTTGTTGGTTTTTGTTTGCTAATTTGGTTATATTTAGTTGTCTGCTGGAGAGCATTAGATTTAGAAGTGACCAAAAGAGATGCATAAATAGATTTTCTATGTGTGAGTTGTAAGAAAAAAGAGCCGGTAATTCCATGCCTGGAAAAGGCAACGATAATAAAAAATTATTGATTGATCCACCATCAAACGTTATTCAAACTTCATTCTGATTCTATAAATAAGCCCCATCAGGTATGTCAGGAATCCATCAAATGTCACTGAGTGTTTGCGATTTCATTTTTTCCCACCATTAGCTCTTTCTCATTAGATCCAGAAATTGAGATGTACTTTGCTTGTGCTGCAGTTTTGTACTGTAGACATGTAATATGACTGACAAAAGAAATGAGAAAACTAAAATTGTTGCTTTTTCTTCCTACCTCTTATTCCTGTTTCTTATCCTTTAAAGAAGGTCTTGCATCCATTATATAATTTCTCAAAGAAAAAAGTTATCTATCTATAAACTACGCAGCAGCATAAGAGGGATATTTTTTTAATGCCAAAAAACTTTGTTGAATCTAATGTGATGTGACTGTGTATCTACAGGTCTTATTTAATTTTTAAACATTCTGTGTCAATTGATACGCATATCATCATCTATAATAAGTCCTACATAGTTACATAAAACCATAGTATAGACCTCACTGAAATTCCAATATCAGGTCTATGTGTGGAGAGTTTTAAAATAGTGTGACTTTAACTGATTTATGGCCAATGTGTGCTTATGATCATAAATAATAAAAGCAGAAATTTAAAATCAAAAGAATGCTCTTGTAGTTAAGATTTGGGGACCAAAAAAACACTCTACCATTTACTTAGAGTAACTAGAATTTGGACAGCTTATCAACATTAACCTATCAATTTTTTCTCTGTGCATATTATTGAACTTGGTAATAGCTGGAAATATAATAATATTATAGTCATATAATACATCTAGTAGTTGCTGAATCATATGGAGAGAGTATCTTAGAAGTATTGGTGTATGTGGGATTGTTACTATAAACTTTAAAATAAAATCAGCACTTAACTGATTATCAAGGTAATTCATCTTCATAACACAGATCAGAAATGTGAATTGCTTATAGCTCCAATTAAAAATTTTCAACAAATCCACTATACATACATATAGTTTCAAATGTTTTAGAATACATTATTTCAAACCATTTTCTCTCTGCAAATACACATGCATATCTTTCAAAATTATTGACTGTACATGGTGAAGTTTAGAGGTGAGGAAGTTTCAGTAATAGGGAGATTTTAGAAAATTCTGTCCTTGAAATGAATACCTGAGAGGATTAGAGCCACCAGAGGCCCCGAGAAAGCTGGCATGTGTGACAAACACTCAGAACAGTACAGAACAAGATATAAGATGAAACTAGAGAGAGAGAGACAACACTAGCTCATAAAGGCCACAGTAAGAAGTTGGGTATTTATTATGTGATCAGAATTCTAGGAATAACATCCAGTAACTCTCTTTCTTGTAAATCTCCTTCCATTTGAGTGTCAGTGAAAACTGTAAATATGATGACATATCATTCCCAGGATAGTATAACTTTATTTTGCAGAAAGGGGTACCCAGTCTAATCAGATTAACCCACTTAGAGTTTTCTCCAGCTGGTAGCAGGACGAGAAGTCAGAGAGTTGAAACATGAGAGGAAATTAATGCATCGTTCCGCCTTTGGAAGATAGGAAGGGTCTCCTTCCAAAGAATCTAGGCGGCCTGGAGAGCTGAGAGCAACCCTTGGTAGACAGCTAACCAAAAACCAGAAACTTTAGTCTTACAATTTCAAGAAATAGAATTCTGACAAAAACAGGATTGAGCTTGGAAGCGAATTTTTCCCCAGAGTCTTTAGATAAGATCCCAGCTAAAAGACACTTTGATTTTTGCCTCACGAGACGCTGAGCTGAGAACATAGTTAGAAAACTCTAAGATGGTAAATGGGCTGTGTTTCAAGTCATAAATGTTTGCAGTAATTACTCATACAGCCTAGAAAACTAAAACAAATGAGAAATCATTATACCAAAAAATATCAGAATTAGGTTTGCATTTTGAACATTTCACTGTCTGGGGAATAAGGTGGGAAGAAGAAGAAGAGAAATGAAGCAATCCTGAGTATTTGCAGAAAAGGAAGGGAGACCTGCTAAGAAGGTTTTGCAGCAACCTGGGACGAGGAAGAGAATATCTTTAGCAAAGGATTAAAAAACATAGCCAGGGAGAGTAACAATAGATATCCATAAGGGATGTGGTATTTCATTCATTCATTCAACTGAAGCTGCTTTCGAATGTATGGTAAGTAGTAAGGAGACAAAATGCTGTGCTGAAAAGTTTCCTCTAGGCCACTCTCCAGTCTTCTGTCCCCGCCCCCTGTGTCCCTAGAGGCTGATCTGTATAGACTTCACAAAGAATTCCTCATACCTTCTGGTTTTGACTTAGATTTAATCAAAGATTAGCACGGGTAGAAGACTGCAGGGAGGGAGAGGAGTGAGGCCAGAGTATTTATTTTTTTCCCTTTTATTATTCATTTTCATTATATTCATCATAGCTCACTGATACTCATTATTCATTTTATTAATTAGTTTTCTCCCTGTGGATCATTGTGACTGGCTTACCCAAAAGTCATAACCATGTAGGATAACATTTCTCTCCTTCTGAATTTGGTACATGTTCCTTCCTATTTCTCCTCTTAGATCTAAGGGTGGGTACTAGGTCTGGGGAACTGCACCCGTCTAAGATTACTTCATTATAAATAGATCAATTTATAAATTCTCTTCAAATTACCCTCTCAGAAAATGGTGTCCATTCCATACCTGGATTTGATCCCTACTCCAAGTGCTTGGCACCTTTTTCCTGTTGCATGTGTGAGCTCAGGTATCTCTTGCGTCGATGGTGACCTTAGGCACTGTGATAGTCAACTTGGAAGACAACCAGGTGTTGTTGGGTCTGGGTCAGGGCAGAGAGTAGAATTGATACAGAATAGATAGGTTGCCTTTGAGATATAATACCAGTATGTAAGCAGAAATGTTAAGTAGGAGGCTGGACATGTGAATGTGAAGTTTTACAGAAAGGTCAAGGCTGGAGACAGAAATTTTGCATATACTAAAACCCTGATCTTACTAGAGGTAACACATCTAAAGAGAAAAAGGCCTACGACAAGTCTGAGACAATTCTGACACTTAGACATTAAAAATAATAATCATGTGGCTTATAGTCACTGACCCAGGCACTGCTATATGCTTTTGGTGATGGAGAAACTAAATCTCAGAGAGCCAAAAGTGTTTTGTCCAAGGTCACATGTCTAGAGTGGCAGAGCAGGTAGTTAGTCTGGCTCCAGAACCTTTCATCAGGATAAGGATTGATCTTAAGATAAGACAGAAGCAGTATCCAAAAGGGAAGGTGGAATAGCACACAATTAGGGTGGTAACACTTTACCAGTGTGAGGAGGGAACAGTGTCAAATACCTCTGAGAAATCAAGTGGAAATCATTCTGGATATAGTAACAGAGATATTTTTTCCTTCCTTTCTTCTTTTTTCTTCTTTTCTTTTTAAAAATTTTTTGCAATCACAGATAAGACTTTAATAAATTTCTTGCATGTACCTATTATACTCTTATCTTTTTCTAAAACTAAAATAGCTGATTGAAAGAGTGTGTCCATTTTCAGATCAAGAAATAATTCCAGTTTCCTCTGTAGAAAATGTAGACATTTATACACCTATCAATAGTAGTCTAAATTATATATTCCATTACACCTTTTCAACTCTGCTATGAACTCGACATCTATCTACCTCAAAAGAAAATATATTTTAGTGTTGTTTACTTTCTGTACATTTGAATATCAGAGAGGGAGAAACCCTTTACACTCAACTGTGGAAAATGATTGGGTTTATGATTATGAATCTTATAAAAACTTACAAGAAAAACCTTAAGTTATGCCTTCTTAATGTCTGACAAAGGCTCTTTCCATGAGGATAATTATCATGTATTATTTTGGGGTAATATTAGCTACAATTAATTAAGAAAAACAATGCTTCTGTACTCCATTTAGCTGGCCACACTTTTATTGCCATACTGCAACCCTGAGCATCTGACATTTATCATGCAGCTAAATACAAGTCAGTGGAGCAATTTGAGGAATGATGATTGATCACGATGATAATGATGATCCTGGTGAGGAGGACAATGACCGTGGCACTCATGCCTTGATGGGCTTTATCCTTACGGTTAGGTGTGTTCCATTAATTTTTTTTTTTTTTGGAATTTTTGTATGCAATTACGGATAGAAATCGTAATGTCATTTCTATTTCATATCTTTTTTTATGATAAGAGTGTAAAATGAGCAGCCATGAAGGTAGAGTTTAAAAGAGGAGACAAAATAAAATGCGACTTTTGGTCACTTATGGGATATGTGTGTGTGCATCTCTTTGGTACAGCTCTACCTAGCTTTTTGTAGTTCTTTTATTAATGTATTCTTTTTTATTTATACCCTGTTTCTTTAAGATTTCCTTTGAATTATTAGATTAATAATTCAAAGAAATTATTCAACTGAATTTAATTCGATAATATATCTTCTAAATTACAATCTCATTCTACAACCAACACATTACTTTTAGTTTCTACCTAAAACACTTCTTTGGCCTTTTATCCCTTATTCTATCTAGATCTATTGTTTGGTTCATATCTTCTTTATAATCAGAAATCCCATGGACAGGGGCTTGGTGCCTGTAGCACAGTTGTTATGGCTCCAGGCACACACACTGAGACTGGTCAGTTCGAAACTGGCCCAAGCCAGCTAAAATAACAACAACAACTGCAACAAAAAATAGCCAGGCATTGTGGTGGGTGCCTATAGTTCCATCTACTTGGGAGATTGAGGCAAAAGAATTGTGTAAGCCTAAGAGTTTGAGGTTGCTGTGAGCTGTGATGCCACAACACTCTACAGAGGGCAACATAGTGAAACTCAGTCTCAAGAAAAAAAGAAAAGAAATCCCATGGGAAGGAGACTTCATATATATTTATAGGACTGGTGGCTCATGAGTACAAGTAGTCTTAGGAAGTTTGGCTGTAAAATTTAACTCACAATCAAAGCAGATTACTTTACACATTTGGGTGACAATTAGTATTTACCTTTAGAAGACCAACATATAAAGTATAGTAAATGAACTTTCTCAGGAATAGAATTTATTTAATGATTGTGGAGTCATGTGGTAGGTAGCAAGAGAAGTTTTATAACAAACGTGATAATAATCTATCACGTCACTAGAAAAACACATACCAATCTAACAAAAATTAGATGATGGCAATACAATGAAAAATAGAATAAGTACATCAAACTAAATTTAAACAAAATGTTTAGAAATATCAAATTTCTATGTTTCCACTTTTATAAAGAAACAGACCATTATACAAGTATTTTCCTTTCTAAAGTCATTCAAAATAATCATTTTAATTGAATAACTCTTATCACTTAATAATGTCATTTTATCATCCATTAAAAATCTTTCTCCTGGCTCAGTGCCTGTAGCTCAGTGGCTAGGGTGACAGCTACATACACCAGAGCTGGCAGATTCAAATCTAGCCTGGGCCTGCCAAACAGCAATGACAACTACAGCCAAAAAATAGCCAGGTGTTGTGTCGGGTGCCTGTATTCCCAGCTACTTGGGAGGCTGAGGCAAAAGAATCACTTAAGCCCAAGAGTTGGAGGTTGCTGTGAGCTGGGACGCCACTGCACTCTACCCAGGGTGACAACTTGAGACTGTCTCAAAAATAATTTAAAAAAAAACTTTCTCCTGGCCATTGTACACAACACAATGATTTTCACACAAAAACAGGGAGTGTGCAGGTAGGCAACTGCCCTTGCCTATTACAACTTAAAGATTATCTAATGGCGTGTAAATGTGATGAGTAGTACAAACCAGAATTTTGTTATAAGCGGTACAAATTCTAAAAGAACTCTTTTAGAAGGTACTTTACAGGTAAGTGTTGCTGCTTTTCTCACTCTTACAAGTTTTGCCTCACTGTTTGTTGCTTTGTGTTTCACACATCTTATACATAAATTGTATAATATACATTAGAACATGTATAACCAGGCACTCTTATTTGCAAGTGACTTAAACCGGTTGAATGCAAAAGGAAACTTAATAGACTAAGCCAAGGGGTTTTCCCTTTGAGTTATGGCTTGATACAGAGGTTGAAAAGTATCTTTAGAACTCAGCCTCTTTAAGGCTTTTAGCTCTGCCCTCTGCCCAAGATTGCTTTCCTGTTGACAAAGGCTTTTTCAAGGCATAGATTCAAGCATACAGACTGTTACTTACATCTATCAATTGAGCGACTCCAGCAAAAAAGAACATTTATTTTGAAATAATTTCTGAAAAAATCCTAGGACTTGCACTTTTGGGGTTAGCTTCCATCATATGTACACCAGTGTGTTCGGGAGGAAATGTGCTCTGATTTAAGTCTGGGTTATATGCCCAAGCGACTGTCCCATCCAAACCAAACGGACTTAGACTAGGAGAGTTACAAAAAATTTGCATCTTGAAATATCTCAAGAATGGATACAGTTGAGCTATTTCTATCTGATCCATAAATAAGGATGCTGAAACTGCTGAACATTCTTTCACAAAACCAGCAGTATTTTTTTTCTTTTTTTGTTTCTTCTCTTAAAGCACAAGTGGTTCATTAGTTTCAGAAAAACACTTAGTAGCTAGTTGTATTTTAATATGAACCGTTCCTGGTCAACCATTATTAAGGCCAAAGTGATTAAGTAGTGAAGCCCTAATTGCCTCCAAATGTCCTCCATCTCAGGTGTAGATACAAGATACACACAATTAACTAAAGAGAGATGGTGTAAGTGTGTGGCATGTAAAGTGGTGCCTGCTCAGAGTTAGGGTGCTTTTCTGGAGAAGTGCTGCATGAGACTGCATATTATGACAATAGATGGAACCAGTGGAGACAGCTTAATGAACTTGTGGTGATATGGTTTCAATGTTTGCTCCCTCTAAAACTCACGTGGGAGTTTAATCCCTGATATGGCAGTATGGAGAGACGGTGCCTTTAAGAAGTAATTCAGTCATGAGAACTCTGTCTTCATGGATGGATTAATCTATTAATGGATAAATGGATCAAAGGATTAATGGATTAGTGAGTTACCACAAGAGTGGTAACTTTATAAGAGAGAGAGAGAGAGAGTCTCGAGCTAATATCTGAGCATACTTAGATCTCTTGCAATCCAATACCCTGTACCAACTCAGTGATACAAGATTCCACCACTCAGGGCTGGACAGGGAGTCCCCCATTCTTTAGGCCCAGAGCTCAGAGATCAGATCCTCATTTCTAGGCACAAGCAGACTGCCTTCATGTGATGTTTTTTTTTTGAGTGGCTCCACCTTGGGTAAGACCACACACCCTAATCCCTTCTCAGGGACAAAGACTGTAAAGGACACGATAACTACATTCATTCATTTGTTAATGCACCCATTTCCACCTACCAACTGCCAGCCAGGTGTAATCCTCTAGACCTAGTTCCCCTAGACAAAGAGTCCACCTGGAGACTCCCAGGAGAGTTCTTTGGTTCTTTCCCTTTCCAGAAGCTCTAGTGCTTTATACTTTTTCTATATTCCTTTCTAACTTTTAATAAAAGTCCTATCTTACCACTGATCTGTGGTCCGTGGGTTCATTCTTCAAATTCCCAAGACCAAGGACCTACGGAAGAGCAAAATTCTGTCATCATCAGGACTCTGCCATGAATACTCCCAGTACCAAGGCCCTTGCCAGATATGAGCCCTCAACCTTCCACATCTCAGTCTCCATAACTGTGAGGAATTTTAATTCTTTATAAATTACCCAGTTTCAAGTATTTTGTTACAAAAGCAACAAAAAAACAGAGACAGACACGTGAGATAAAATCATAAGGTTGAGACAAAGCTAATAAAAGAGTAACCCTAAGGGTGTGAAAGTGACCAGAGAGTAGATGTTTTTGTAAGGTGACCAGATTTTAACATTGGTAAAGCGGGGCACCATGGGGGGGACACCATGGGGGGGCCTGGGGAGAGGGGCCTGACAACAATGCAAACTTTGATAAGCAGTTCTCAATAATCAGTTCTCAACAATTGTATGTTATTATTAAAGTTTAACATTATAAAATTAACAAAAATAATATAAAACGCGTATCCTGGTGAAATAGCCACATGGCAGCCAAAAACCGTATATTCCTTTCCTGTTCTCCCATGTTCCCTAGCTTGTTGTGCATTCTTTCCAAAAATTGGGGCTTTTTTAAAAAGCCGTGGGATGTGGGACATATTGTTAAAAATCAGGACTGTCCAACCAAAAGTGGGATGTGTGGTCACTTTATGTTTTTGAACACAAGAAAGTCATTTCAAACTGTGTGTTCCTAAATGTGTGCTATAGAACCACAGTTCTAAAGCATACAGACTGTTGATAGCCCTTCGATGAAAAATATAAAAAGATTAATTGATGAAATAAGATTTTAAAAATCTGAGTGAAAAGAAGTCAGAAGTTTCTTGATTTTAAGGCATTTCTAACCAGGTGCTAAGTAATAAGCTTACACTTCCAGAGTGCTGACTCTATGAAAACACCATTCTTTTTTTTTTTTTTTTTTTTGCCATTTTTGGCTGGGGCTGGGTTTGAACCTGCCACCTCCAGCACATGAGGCCAGGGCCTTACTCCTTTGAGCCACAGGTGCCACCTGAGAAAGCACCATTCTAAACTGTCCATGTATTGATATGTTTAAGTCTCCAGTCACCTTATGAAGTTGGTAATCTTATTAATCTAATGGAGGAAACTGAACCACAGGAAAATTAACTGATTTGAATGAGAGACAAAACTAGACAATTGGCTCGGTGCCTGTGGCTCAAGTGGCTAAGGCACCAGCCACATACACCTAAGGTGGTGGGT
>NW_003852415.1:9424567-9445419 GCF_000181295.1 Otolemur garnettii | reverse complement strand
GCCTCTTTGTAGAGCAGGATCAGCACTAGAAGTGCCACAGCTTTCGCTTCTTCTTCTGGACGGTCTGTGATGGTCTGCTGAAGTCTTATTCTTCTTGCTCTATCTTCCTCAAAGGTCTGCGACGTTCTGCCTAAGTCTGCGATGATCTGCTCAAGTCTGCTCAAGTCTGCTCAAGTCTGCCCAAGTCTGCTCGAGTCTGCCCCCCAGGCTCTCTGCTCAGGGCCTTATATAGGTGTAATAGCTTAGCAGGATTGAAAATAGACCAATCAGGAACAGGATTGAAAATGGACCAATCAGGGATGGGCACCAGTTTTCCCTTGATTTACAGGTCCTGTAGCCCGGCTCTACTGGAGCCTCTGGGGGAAGAAAGCTCTCCCACTTGCCCCAACCTGCTGGGGTTTTTTTGCCGGCTGCTGCCACCAAGACAGAAGTGGCAGGTCCCCTAGGCCCTGCTTGGCTGAGCTGGCTGGGGTGCCACTTTTCTGGTATCAATGCCATAGTACTCTACCCAAGGGGATAGCTTGAGGCTCTGTCTCAAAAAAAAAAAAAAAAAAAAAAAACCTAGACAATTTAGCCCCATAGTGCTTACCCAACCACCCCCAACAACGATGCTCTCTTGCCTGATTCAGTTTTTAATATCTGCTTCATTTTTTTTTTTTAAAGACATCTTCTGACTAGACTCAGGAATTGACTATCTTCAAATTGCTCAAACAGATATTATAGGAAACTTGTCTTTCTTCAAATCCACTGCTGGGCAGGAGACAAATTTCCTTGCATTCCTACAAGGACAGAGATGCAACATTTAAGCATATGAGACTGTTTCCTCATAAGGCTACACACAGCCTTTGGAAGCCACAGACTTCTGCCCCTGCTCCAAATTTCACCTGTCCCATCTATTTTGTTCTCTGTATTACTCCCTCTGAAGAATTTGCCATGTTCCTTACAATCTTATTTTTTCTAAGATCTTTAGCACTTTTCCATAAGAAGGCCCTTGCTTTCAACTATACTTCCACTTCATTTGCAAATGCATATGAGGATTTGGCAGGCAAGGAGTTTAGAGGGAGGGGAAAGAAGGTCAAATCTTAGAGAGCTGGAAGAAAAGACAAACTTTCAAAGATGAGTAAGTTTTCAGTTTTCCCATTTTATAGGCTCCTCTTCTGCTCAGTGGCAGAGACCTGGGAGGGTGCAATGTTCAGAGGGTGATGACTGTAAAGTAGAACTTTACTCTCTAGTCAGGAAGGCTGTTGGTGGCAGTTGGGTTTGTTCTGCCATCAACATCGCCCACAGTCACTGAACTTGAAGGGGATAACACAAAGCTCTTAGTGATAACCACTCAACACTGAATATCTTTCCATATAGCTTACCCTTAAAAGTATGGGGAATGTTTCTGAAAGAGCAGGTCTAGACTAGGCCCAGTTAACAAAAACTGCAAACATTTCTGCACGCAAAACCACCCCTGGTGAGAGCCAGTCAGGTGCATCTGCATGAGGAAAGACCAACCAATCAGAAGAGTTCTGTTAGAGAACCTCAAGCTAACTGTTAGAAACCCCCCAAGTTGCTCAATGGCCACCATTGTTAGGACCCCTATAAAAACCCTTGTCTGGAGGATCAGGCCCTTAGTACTTTCCTGCTGCGGCTGCATTGGGCTGATCTGAGGGTCCAAAGTCGAATAAACAGCCCTTTTGTTTATTGCATCAGCATTGGCTCCTGGGTGGTCTTTGGAAATTTTGCCATCTGGACACAACAGTTTCCATAACCTTGCAGGAGATAGAAGAAAAATCAAATAATGACAACAAACGGCATATCACATGGTAGTTCTCAATTTAAAATGCTTTCATCCCCAGGAGACATTTGATAATTGCTAGAGGCATTTGTGTGTGTGTGTGTGTGTGTGTGTGTGTGTGTGTATGGCAATGTGGGTGGGTCCTATTATAGGTATCTAGTTGTAAATCCAAGGATGCTATGGAATGTCCTACAGTGCATGAGACAGCCACTATCACAGATTAAAAAAAAAAAAAAATCACCGGCCACTAGTGTCACTGAGAAATATTAGTAACCTAACAACAAAGGGTTCTAAGGTTAACTTGATTTAATTTTTTTGAAGGGGAAGTAGTAAAAAGTAAATAAAAAAATCTCATTTCTTCCCTATCTACATTGTGTCTCTAAAGATATCCCTGCTAGGATATCTTATAAACACTCACATTGCATTGGTTTACATTTGCGCTGAGAGAGTTATGGATTAAAATAAATCATTTTTTCTCGAATGCATGTAATTATGGAAATGAATCTCTTAATTTGTTCATAAAATAAATGTGCAAGTGTTAGGAACAACAAAGAAAATGCCACGGTCAATGAAACATTTTATTGTGTGCATTTCAGATAAGCTCAGGACAATGCAGGACAATATGGCTATAGACATATTTTATTTATTTCATTTGAAAGGAGAGCAACCTTAACCTGGCCATCTAGCATGCAGTGAACAGTACAGAACCCACTGGGCTTCTTCTCTCCATTTAGGCAGCTAGACGCTGCAATCCCAGGTGTGTACCTGCACATGCCTCAGACTACCTTCAGATAGCTCATTGCTCATCTGTGTACAAATCCAGATATCTCTAGTAATACTCAGGGACTTAACTTGCCTAATACGGGACAGGGGCAATTTAAAATCTTTCTTCCCTTAACCTAATCCCCCCAGAGCCTTAACTCTGCTCTGTGCTGGGCACTCTACATGTCAGTAAAATGTGCCACTCATCACTCAGTGTTGATCCTCTCAGTGGTTTTATTTCTATACAAAAGCACATCAGTATTTTTGTAAATCCAGAAATGGATGATGGACTTAATAGTGGTGTCAAGAAAAGAAAGAGTTGACAGGGAAGATTTTAGGATAAAATGTTGAATCATTTTTGAAGGACATTTATGTTCTACCTTTTATCCTGTTACAATGGCAGGAAAAGAGAATAAATTTTATGAAAGGCAGAACTAAGCTAAGCAACGGAAATATGAGATAGTATTGAGCTAAAATTTTATAATGGTATGACAGTTATACACATGAATATAAAAATGTGATCTATTTCTTGGTAGAGATATTTTGGTCAGATTTTTAAATAAGCCATGATAACAATGCTTAAAATTAACATACTTAAATTTTAAGAGATTTTAAGGGATTGATATAGTTGCTATTTAAAATCCTATTATTTTTATATATGAGAATTTATACTGTTAAAGTACATCTTAAAAATAATATTTCATATTAAATCTATAAATTCAGGCACTGTAGACAAGGGCTGCCATTATATGTACTCATATTCACAATTTTCTCTTCTGAGATGAACCTATAATATTGCCTTGTTTAAGGCATATTAGATTAAAGATTAATTAATTAATTTTTAATTAATTAAGATTAATAAGTTTAAAAGAATCTACAACAAATGTCCACAAGAGGCAAGAGGAAGGAGAATTTTTATAATTCTAAACATGTAGTCGTTGTGATCAACTAAAATCATTTTATATTTAGATATTCACAACTATATATATTGCATCATATATATATATATATATTATAGTTTTTATAACTGTATGTAAAACATCTATTATGGACCAATAATTAAGTTTAGGAATTCTGACTCCAGGTCTTTGAAATAAAAAGATGATCCAATGTTAAGGTGTATGGACAGGTTTGGGGCAATTATCAATCAATCAACTAGCATTTAGCTACATTTGTTCCCTGCCACTGAGAAGAATTACTTAAAACCTAAGAAAATTGTCATGATGAAGCATCGTCTCTCTCTTCATAACTCGAAAATCAGTGGTATGATTTGCATCCTTGTCTCTCCATAACAGGATCCGGGATATAGCCTTTGAATGTGGGTTCCTTAATTATTTAGTCAGTGCAAAATCTTACTGCTTCTCTCCATCTATCTGAGTAAAACCAAAGACAAAAACAACAAGCAACTACCCAGCTACCTAGACATGGTTAGTGGCTGGTCATTCAGAATCCAGCACATGGAGAGAGAATTTCTCCTTGCATTATAATTATTATTTTCTTTCTTTCTTTCTTTTTTTTTTTTTTTTTGCATATCACTCTTCCTTCTGACCTGTTAACCCGTCCATGGTACAGTCGATCCTGTTTTCAGCCCTCTGGTCTGGCACAGAGTGGAGGCTCAAAAACTGTTCACTGAAAAATGAATGATAGCTCTTATATTTATATAGTTTTAATTTATATGCAAAAGACCGTAATAATGAAGAAAAATGATGAGGAGATTTGCCTCATCCCTTGTCCATGGAAATTTCCCTGACAAAACCACTGTTTCTGGAGGAAAATGATACCATGATGACAGGAGAGAAACAGGAAAGCTGAACTGTACGGCAAAGGGAAGGGCAAGGCCTTTAATATATTTCCTGCGATGTGAAAGATGGTTAGAGGGAGAATTAAGTGTGTTTCCTATAGGCTGGCAGTGGATGTTTAAGTCCACATAGTGTTATATATTTTATGTTCTGAGAGGGAGGCTGGGTCCCTAGGTACCATCAACTACTGAATTAAATTTAATCACCTATGTTCATTTATTACAGATCCCCAAAAGGCTTTTCTCCATCGTTCTAAGCAGCTGTGTTGGTTTCCCTTCAGCTTTTTCTCAACTTTTTAACCTTGTGGCTATTTTTCTTCTCTCCTGTTATATTCATTTCTGCTCAAATGTACTTTTTTTTTCCTCCTAAGAAAATGACCCCAAGAATTTTGAAAATTGAAAAATACAGGTACTGGGGAGACAGTTATTTTAATCCAGTGCCTTATATTTTAAAGTGAACACTTATTTTGGTAAAAATATCTGGCACTTCTGCAGGATTTCTTGACTCTAATGAACATCCTTCCTCATTAAAAATCCAATTTGCTAAAGGAACACAGAGTAGAGTATGGAGAATTGTGATGTTTAGATACACTCTGGTGGTAGATGAACTATGGCTCCTTAACTGGAGGTGGAGATTTTTCATTTTTAATTAACCTCTTGGTAACCAGCTGACTCACCATCACTTTCATCCTTGCCTCTGTACAAGACAGTTACCATTTGATTATTCTCTTATAAACTCACGTGAGTGTATTCAATCCTTTTCAAACTGTTCAAATGATCATTTTTTATTTTGTTCACCTCAATCTAGTTTGATGTTTTCATCATTTTATCCATCCAAAAGTAAAATATTTTTGTTCAGTGTCTTAAAGATGACCATTGATCACATTTATTTATTCATTCATTCAATAAAAATCCTATATCCTATTGCAAAGTCTGATAGACAATAAGACACAATTCATACCCTGCTAAATCACAAATTATGCAGTAGCAAGCCTTGTGGTGATGAATATCCTATAATAACAACATGTCCAAAGAAGAAATCCACTCCTTTTGCCTGAGGCAATTGGGCAGGATAGCCTTCCAGGAGGAGGTAACATAAAGTCTCAACTACCATGAATGGCTGAGCACATTCCATTAAATGGCAAAATGAGCCTGTGTGTGAGTGTGTGCATGTGTATGTGTGTGGGAAGAGGACACAATGAGGAGAAACAGTTTGAATTTAAGAAATGAAATTGGGGGAGGAGCAAGATGGAGGCCAAGTAACTGCTCCTTTGCAACTGGGCATGGAGGGATTGGGGAGAGAAGACCCAGGCAATTAAGAGGGACCTTACCTAACAAACGCAAATACAATCAGTGTAGCTTGATTTCTTGTACCCTCAACAAATCCCCAACAATAAAACAAAAAAAAAAATGAAATTAATGGCAATATAAAAAACACTGTATGTTTAAGAAATCTTAGGTAATCTTATACCACTGAAATTTTTTTCTTTTTTTTTTTTTTTTGAGACAGAGCCTCAAGCTATCCCCCTGGGTAGAGTACTGTGGCTTCACAGCTCACAGCAACCTCCAGCTCCTGGGCTCAAGTGAGTCTCCAGCCCCAGCCTCCCAAGTAGCTGGGAACACAGGCGCCCACCACGATGCCCGGCTATTTTTTGGTTGCAGTCATCATTGTTGTTTGGTGGGTCCAGGCTGGATTTGAACCTGCCACCTTAGGTGTATGTGGCTGGCGCCTTAGCCACTTGAGCCACAGGCACCGAGCCATACCACTAAAAATTAAAGAGCATTGTCCTTTCCTCTAAGAAATACCCAGTATGTGAGAGAGAACCACCAGAGAAAATTTAATCTGTGAGGAAATACATATTAGATAACATAATATACATGTGCTCTAAATTAGAAAGAACTTGAGGCATATTGAGAAGTATTGTATCAAGTCTGTGTCTCAGAATATATATCTGGTTATTGTATAGAAAATGGAGGGATAGAAAAAGTAATTTTAAAAGCCTGTCTCAATAAACACAGCATACATACTTTTATTGTGCTTTGCTTTATCGCGCTTTTAAAATACTTCTATTTTTTGTTCCAAACAACCTAGCATCAAGCATGTCTATCAGGCCATTTTCTCTGGGTCACGTTTTGGTAATTCTTGCAAGGTTTCAAACTATGTAATTAGTATCATATCTGATACGGTGATCTGATGGGTCATCATTGACATTAATATTGTAATTGCTTTGGGGTGCTATGGTCAGTACTCAGAAAAGACGACCTACTGGCCATTTTTCTGTTCTCTCCATCTTCTCAAGCCTCCCTATTTCCTGAGACATTAACATGTGGCCAATTAATAACCCTACAATGGCCTCCAGCTTTTCATGTGAAAGGAAGAGTTGCATGTTTTACCTTAAATCAAAAACTAGAAATGATTAGACTTAGTAAGAAAGGCATGTTAGAAATCAAGATAGGTTCCAGGGGCCAAACAGCTGACTTATTAAGGAAAAGGAAAAGTTCTTCAGGAAAGTTCAAAATGCTGCTTGTATGAACATACGAATGATGAGAGAGCAAAGCAGCCTTAGTGCTGATATGAAAAATAATTTAGTGGTCTGGATAGAAGATCAAATCAGGCACAACCTTCCCTTAAGTCAAAGCCTAATGTAGGAAAAGACCTCAATTCTCTTCAATTCTATGAAGGCCGAGAGGTGAGAATGCTTTGGAAGAAAAGTTGGAAGCCATCAGAGACAGGTTCATAAGGTTAAAGGAAAGGAACCATTTTCATAACAAAGAAGTAGCAGTGAAGCCACAAGTATTGACCTAGAAGCTGTAGCAAGTAATCCAAAAGATGTGTCTAAGATAATTCATGGTTTTTGTGTCATAACCGATGACACTAAAACAGATTTTAATGTAGCTAGAGCAATCTTATATTGGGAGAAGAAGCCATCTAGAATTTTCATAGCCAAATAGAAATCAATGTCTGGCTTCCAGAAGACAGCTTCTGGAGACAGCTTCAAAGAACAGGCTGGCTCTCTTGTTAGGGGCCCAGGCAGCCAGTGACATTGAGTTGAAGTCAATGTTCATTTACCATTGTAAAAATCCTAGAACCTTTAAGAATTATGTCAAACATTCCCAGAGCTATACTCCACCTGTGCTCTACAAATGGAATAACGAAGCCTGAATGATAGCCTATCTGTTTACCATATGGTTTACTGAATATCTCAAGCCCAACTTTGAGACCTAATGCTCAGAGAGAAGTTCCTTTTAAAATATTACTGCTTACTGACAATGTGTCTGGTCACCCAATAGCTGTCTCCAGTGAAGAGATAGAAGGAATTAATGTGTTCATGCTTGCTGACATAGCAACCATTCTACTCCCAGAGATCAAGGAGTGATTTTGACTTCAAATCTTATTATTTAAGAAATACATTTAATACATTTTGTAAGGCAATAGTTGCCATAGATAGTGATTCTTCTCATGGATCTGGGCAAAGTCAATTAAAAACTTCTGGAAGGATTCACCATTCTAGATGCCATTAAAGGTGTTGTTCCCAACACAAAGAAATGATAAATGATTGACATGATAAGTATGTTAATTACTCTGATCTGATCACTGTACATTATGTGTATCAAGACATCACTATGTACCCCATAATTATGTACAATTATTACTTGCCAATTAAAAAAAAATATTTGTGAATATTAAGAACTTAATTCTGACTTTCATGTATGACCTTCCGGCGTTCAATACTTCAGTGAAGGAAATAATTGTAGATGTGGTGGAAATAGCAAGAGAACAAGAAGTGAAGCCTGAGATGTGACCGAATTGATGCTCTCTTATGATAAAACATGAACAGATGAGGACTTGCTTTTTATGGATGACCAAACAACATGGTTTTTAAGAAAAATCTACTCCTGATGAAGATGCTGTGAACATTATTGAAATGACAACAAAGAATATAGAACATCCAATAAACTTAACTGATAAGGCAGTGGTAGGATTTGAGAGGATTAACTCTCAACTGGAATTTTTAAAAAAGTTCTACCAGGGGTAAAATACTATCAAACCATGTTGCATGCTGCAGAGAAATCTTTTGTGAAAGGAAAAGTTAACTGATGTGGAAACTTCATTGTTGTCTTATTTTAAGAAATTGTCACAACTACCCCAGTGTTCAACAACTTCAATCCTGATCAATCATTGGCCATCAACATTGAGGCAAGGCCCTTCACCAGCAAAAATAGTACAACTCTCTGCAGACTCAGATGGTTATTAACATTTTTTAGGAAATAAAGTATTTTTAATTAAGGTACATTGTTTTTTAGACATAATTCCATTGCACACTTAGTTGATTAAAGTTTAGAATAAATAAAATAACTTTTGTATGCAGTAGGAAACCAAAACATTTGTAATTTTCTTTATCGCAATAGTCCCTTTACCATTGGTGGTCTGGAACTGAACTTAATATTTCTAAAGTATACCACTTGTACAGCAGCAGTAAGCAAAATATATCTTTCATCTAAATCATTGTAAATGTTCTTATTAATTTAGTAGCTTGATATCATCGATACTACAAGTGAGTTAAATATATATTTATGGAAAACTATGGAGCATTACTGTATACATTTATGTAAGTGATATATTTGATAAACTCTACCTTGATTTAATACAGGGGAAAATACTTGGGATAAAATATCAGTACATAGAAATTCTTATTTATTTATTTATTTTGAGATAAAATCTCACTATGGGTAGAGTGCTATGACATCATTGCTCAAAGCAACCTCAAACTCTTGTGCTTTAGCGATTCTCTTGCCTCAGCCTCCCAAGCAGCTGGGATTACAGGTGCCTGCCAAAATGCTGGACTATTTTTTTTTTCTTTTTTTAGAGTTGTCATTATTGTTTAGCAGGCCCAGGCTGGGTTCGAACCCACCAGCCCTGGTGTATGTGGCCAGCGCCCTAACCACTGAGCAACGGGTGCCAAGCCCAAAATTTCAATTTTTAGAACTGAGAAATTCCAATCAGAAAATATTTTATAAGTAAATACCCTAAAATACATATTAGATGAAAGAAAATAAGTCATACGATTTGTATATATACTATGATCTTAACCAGTTTACATCTTTATACATCTGTACTTAGCAAGCGTTTAACATATAGAAAATATTTTGGAAGTTAACTATCAGAACATTATCTGTAATTGCCTCTGAGGGAAGAGATTTATGGGTACTTGATTCTTCTCAGCTTTCAATAGTTATGGAATATTATTACAAGTACAAAAATATGGAAGGGAAGGAAGCTAGATAAAAGGGAGGAAAGAGGCAAGGCTACAGGGAAGAAGGGATAGGAATGGACACACAGGGAAAGAAAGCAGAGAAGGAAGGGAGGGAGAAAAGGGGGAAAAAAGAAGGAAGGAAGGAAATTGCCACCAAACTTGTGAATTAGAAGAGTACTATAATCTGAACATCTTTCTTGTGTACAGTTTATAAGTAAATCCCCTAAACACATATTAATTAAAAGAAAATAAGTCACACAATTTTTATATACTATGATCCTAACCATATATATCATAGTATGTACAAATTGTGTGTGTGTGTATATATCTTCCATAACATCTTTCCTATATTTTTGTGGCCATTGAAATAAATCAGTCAAAAAAAAAAAAAAAAAGAGGTAGAATCTATGTTAAAAAGTTGAATTATTTCATGACTCACCTGAGTAGAAAAGGAGATTTGGGGAAAAAAATAATAAAAAATAAACTATGACAGGAAGCCACACAGTGGTGTGGGCACTCAGTGACTGCTTTTTGAGTGCAAAAATTAAACTTTTGTGAATATTTTGACCACTTTACAAACCCTTGGGCATAGAGTATGAATTGTCAATCTGTTACGTTCATATGCTGTACTTTATAGTTTTCTCACTCTTACCAGTTAATTGCTGCCATTTCCTTGGACATGGGATTTAATGATACAAAATGTATTTTTTGCTGGCAGGTCACACTAAAAATCCACAAACATTCACATAGTAGATAACTCTCACTGCTCTCGAGATCACAAAAATTCAACCTCCTTTTATTGTGATCTGTCTTTTCTGACCTGTTCTGCTTGTGAAATACAAAGGCCCCAGTGTATGCAAACTGAAAACAAGGAAATTTCAACATTTGTCCCAGGAAGGCTATAATTCTATTTAACAACTATGCTCACTAATTCTGAATGTTTGAATGTTAAATCCTAACACACAGACTGGGTGGGGTATACATGATACTATTAAATTCAGTAAAATAAGCAAGGATCTATTCATCTACCCACTCCAACTAATTTTTTCCAGTGGATTTTTTATTGTTTGCTATCTCCCCAAGGATGAAACTCAATATGTAAAATACATGTTTTTTAAAGAGATGAATCAGCTCTAATGCCAAATTCAATACCCTCAGCTGCTGAATTCACATCCCTGATTATAAGAGGAGGAAAATAAATGATGCCCCAAATTTTAACTATTTTTCTCAGAAGCTCTAACTCAGAAATTAAGGGTAAGTTATTGGAGTGCTTAGAAACCAAATTGATATTTGGAAAATAGAACTCACATAATGATTTTTCCATCCAGTTTATTTATTTTGAATCCAATACCCATTAATAGACTTTAAACTCTAGGGAACTAAAGGAACCAATGTAAGTTACTTTATTATCTCATTTATAGGGACTATGTGACTTTAGAGAGAACTGTGATTACAGAAAAAGGTGGCTTCACCCCTTCATTGCCTGCTACATGACCTATTAATTCTGGACATCCTTTAAAAGGAATACCACGAACACAGACCTCACAAAGTTATATGAAATATTCCTTTTAATGCCTTTGAAATTCTCCTAGTAAGAAAGTCTTTATCCAAACTATCAGGAGGAAAACTTTTGACGATAAGAAGCCCTTATAAATGGAGACACTGGAGCTATCTGAATGATTAACAATGAGAATATTTATAATACTGTAGGACTAATTCTTGGTTTAAGCAAGAATAGATGACACTGATTTTAGCCTTCAAATTTATGGAAGGATCACAGCTTTCTAAAAGAGGCCACTCTGAGTTAGATATTCAGTGTCAAAAGAAGTGATGGTTCACTTCCGCTTGACCCTTTGAACATTTGTGTTGTTAGTCCCATGTCAGAGAGAAAATATATACAAGAGGCTCATGGATTGAGAAGTAGAGAAAGGAATCTGGATTTAGGAAACTTGGGTTCTAGCTCTGCCTCTGTCCTACATAAAATGCTTCACATTTCTGGCCTTATTTATCTCCTATGTGACATGAAGGGTGACCTTTAAATTCTACCCTAAACTGACCCTGCAGTTCTAAAAATCCAGCTTCTCTGATGTAAACCAGAGGTATAGGGACCATACCATTTGACAAAATACAACTGATTTTTAAAGCAGAGATGAATTACATTACGACAAAGGAGTAATTAATTAGGTTTGCTCTTCAAATGTGGACATTAATATAGCTTAAGAGGTTGACCACAACTAGCTTCATAGAATATACATTTAGATTCATTATCAAGACATAAACACCACTTAAAATAGCTGATAGATAACATACATTTGTTGGTTTGTCATGAGCTGTTAGTTGGTTTTACTGCAAGAATGCTTGAATTTTTAGAGAAGCTTCTAAACAACACAGATATTTATAAGAAGTATATGTGTGTGTATTTTTATAAAACAGTGTTACAGTTCATTTCATTTCATTAACTACGTTTTATAGATCTGAAAATAATTTTCTAATTATCTCTCACAACATATTTCAATGAAAATTTATAATACATACAAGAAAGAGGTAAAAAATATAGCCACTTTTTAATTTAAAAATAGACCTTTCATAATTATGAAAAATCAGCTGAATACCTGCAATGATTGTATAGGTAAAATATGATGATAATAACAACACCTACCATATGTGAGTGCTATATGCCCAGTACTGTGACAGCCACTTTCACTGCATGATCTTGTCTCTCAAATAATCCTTTAAAATAGATATTGTTACATGACTTTATACATCAGAAAACCTTCTAATATTCAATAAGAAAGTAATGGTGTTGTATTTCCATTTGCATAGTCTCCAGTTCCGTTCATGTTACAGAAGATTCTAGAACATCATTTTTAATGGCTGAGTAGTATTCAATAATGTAATGTACTCAATATAAAATCGAAACTAATTGATCAGCACTTACATACACATATAAAAGTGAGACTCAGGTAGGTAGGAGGAGGGGTGAGGGATATGTAATTAACACCTAACGTACAATGTGCTCTTTCTGAGTGAAGGACACACTTACAACTTTGACTTAAAATATCCAAAAGTAGGCTTGGCGCCTGTGGCTCAAGTGGCTAAGGTGCCAGCCACGTACACCCAAGGTGGCGGGTTCAAATCCATCCCGGGCCCACCGAACAACAATGACGGCTGCAACCAAAAAATAGCCGGGCATTGTGGTGGGCACCTGTGGTCCCAACTACTCGGGAGGCTGAGGCAGGAGACTCGCTTGAGCCCAGGAGTTGGAGGTTGCTACGAGCTGTGATGCCATGGCCCTCAACCCAGGGGGACAGCTTGAGGTTCTGTCTCAAAAAATATATATATCCAAAAGTAAATTATGTAACCAAAATGTGTATACCCCTGTAATATTTGGGGGGGAAAGAAAGTAAATGGCAGAATGAGCAAGGATAAATACCTTTGTTTTGTCTCAAATGGATCTCTACAAGTTACAGCTAGACAGAGTTGCTTTCGTCATATTTAATCAGCTCTGCTGATAGAGGAATTGAAAAACTGAGAAAAATGTTCTTCCTTGGGGATGTTCTATCCTCCTTGCTAGGCATAGTTTTTGTGTGTCTAATTGTTATTATTTTTTTACTTTATTTTATTGAAGCATAGGATATAAAGTGCACCCCTGTCACTTGTTCAACTTTTGTAAAGTGTGGACACACACAGATAACTTTCACCCAGATTAAAATGTAGAATGTTCTCAGTGGCCCAGAAACCTGCTTCATGCCCTTTCTTGGGCATTACTCACCCAGAGAAATATAACGACCATTGTGACTGCTATTTTCCCTTTTTCTTAGCAATATATATTGTTATCGCTTGCATATGGTTTTCACTGACTTCTTGCACTAAACATCATATGTGTGTGATTCATCTCTGTTTTTGTTTTACAAGTAGTTTATTAATGTACAGTGTTCCACTGTACAACAGTACCACAGCTTATTTACTGAATCTGCTGGTGATGGACAGGGGAAGTTTTAACCACATTTGGGGGTATTATGAAGCATGCCACTCTGGATATTCTTGTTTGTGTCTTTTGATGTACATATGTGGATGTGCCTATTGATTGATATACACAAAAACCTCCATAATCACTAAAGCATTTCTATGTATGTGTATGTGAGTAGAATGTGTTATTTTAATAGATATCGCAAAGTTTGTGTAATGTTTGTAACAATTAATATTCCCATTAGTAGTATAATTTGTGATTGCTCAACATTCTGGCCATCACATGTCATTTTATTTATTTTCTTTTATTGTTATTGTTTGTTTTCTAAAGTAAGCAATTCTGACGCAAGTGTAGAGGTATCTCATTGACCTCGTTGCAATTTTAACTGGTATTTCCCTAATAAAGAATGATTTTGTGAAACCTTACAAACGTACATTAATCATGTAGATAGGTGCTTTGTATGGTACCTGTTCTTTTTGCTTTTGCTTCTGTTTTTCCACTAAAGTATTGTCCTTTTCTTAACACTCTGGGTAGATATTTTGTACATAATGGATGTAAGTCCTCTGACAGATGCACATATTGCAATCTGTTCTTGTTTTGCATTTTATTTCTCTTAATAATTTCTTTTGATGAAATGGAATTCTCAATTTTAATGACATCCAATTTATCAGACCTTTCTATTTTGAATAATGCTCTGTTTAAGAAACATTTACCCATGCAAGTCAGCAGGATATCTTCCTATACTATCTTCTGAAAGGTTTATAATTTTCACCATTAAATTTTAAGTGATTGTGGAGATCTACCCACGTATAAAATTCCCAAATATCTACATAAAAAGATCATTTTCCCATTTTGGTTCACAAATCCACTTAAGACTCTAATTAAAGCTATAAACCCTCTCCCTAAGAATAGCAGGGTGACAGGTTTTACTAGTTACCTTCATTATAATGGTAAATTTATCTATTGGACTTAATACCCTGACTCTATGTTGAATATCTATAAATGTAGGAATACTACATTTCAAGAATGTGCCATAATAGCAAACTTAGAAGGACAAAAGTGATTGGATCATTCAATGGACAAAGAAAATAACTTTCAGAAAAGAAAGATGATGGCTTTAGACCAGATGAAGCAAACTCCTTGAAACCATCTGACAGGATCAGTAATAGTTCCTTGTGGTAGATAAAAGCTTCAATAGAAGGTAAATTGGTCACATTTATAATGTTGACTCAAACTGAACAAAAGTAATTTATGTAGCCAAAACATTTGTACCCCCATAATATTCTGAAATAATAATAAGAATAAAAGCTTGTTTATGACTTTGGCAAGATACATAGGAACTTTGTGTAGGTTACTACAGCACAAGAAATTCTAGATATAAGCCTGTAGTAGTGTAGGCAATGATACAGTTTCCCCATAAGGCCCAAAGAAAACCCATGGAGGGGGAACCACACTGTGAAAATTAAGAAGTAGTCAACATTTCCAGCCTTCCCAGTTGCCAGAGAGATATCAAATATGTACCTAAGTCTCCTTAGGAAAATCCCAATATTTATACATAGTGAGAAGGTTAATGCTGATAGGTAGGGTTTTGTAATCAATTAAATGCAAACCAACTTTGTGATAATAAGGCTTCTCTCAAATTTTAGACATGCACATCATTGGTAAGAAATGTGGACCACATCACTAAACATTATTTAGTAAAAACTGTTATTCAAGGGAAATATTTAATGAGTTTACAGATTGAAATGCTGCAGAAAGAATTACAAAAAAAATACTTTGAGGTAAGAAAGAAGGCTGTGTCGAAAATGTATAGCATAAATACAGCAAGATTTTAGCAACTCTGAGAGACCCACTGTCAATTTTTTTTAAACAATATATACCTACAGTGTTTTCAAGGATGCAATAACGAAGCCAAACAGTAGAATAAAATTTTCATCTAAATAAAAACTTTTGGTTGGCACGATTATTATTGCTATATTTATTTCCATAAATGAGAATTTATTAAATGAGATCTGTAACTTGTACACGTTTGTGTTCTCTATGCCAGGAAAATGCAAATAATGTGTGGAAGGAAGGAAAACAGAATGCAGAAAGTATAGGAATCTCAATTTACTCAACATTTTAAAACCCAAGTATAGAGAAACTTAAAGTATTTAAGGCAGCAACTGTTTACCTCAGGATAGTCCATATCCTGCACAAAATTCATGTGCTCATTCACGTGAATTCTGTGCAGGATATTAAGTCACCACATGTAACACTTCAGAAAATCAGAGGATACGTAGAGTGTAGAAAAAGAAGGAAAAACAAGATATTCCTGAAAACACAGAAGGAAATACTCCTGGGTGACTTATACAGACTTCACCAGGAAATAAAATAATGTAATTATGCAAGAAACTTGTGCAAATTGAAGAATATACATTAATGGGAATGGGATCCGTAATGATTTGAAAAGATGAACTCATGAGCTAGTCAATTAACTCATGAGCAGAACTGTGTAGCTCAAAGAATCCGAGCTCCAGGGACAAATAGGCCTGGTTGTATAACATCTCACTCAGTGATTAGTCTCTAGGGTGTAGTTTTCTCACATGTAAAATTGCTGTAAAAATGCCTACATTGCAAAGCTATGATATGCAGTAAGCCTGAAGAAATAGTCAATGCATGAAAGCTGTCATTAGGACTAATAATATCCTTCTTTTTTCACGGGTGTCGTCTGTGGTCACAAATTGAAGAGAGATCCCTGAAATTCTTATCTAAATTAAGAACTCTGGAAAGAAATAAAATATGACCTTAGGCTATTAAATTCTAGAAAATAAAAATCTATCAGCTTTCAACCCAAGCCTGTGCCAGCTACCTACTTGCCATGTGAGCTGGGGGAGTTACAAGAGCTTTTTATTCAAATGCTGGTATGGTGACAAGTCGCAGCATCTTTATTTTCATTGCTTAGTTGACTGGAAAGGGTCACCATCTGTACAAATTGTAATTCTGATTATTGTAGAGCCACATTGTAATTGTTCAACTAATTTCTGTAAATTTCCCCTCGTGGTCACAATTGTTCATCCTTATCAGTCAGACTCAGGGCTCAACAGAACCATTGTGAAACTATAGGTGAAATTCTTTCTCAGCCATCTACATCAATTCCCAGTGACCCTCAATCTCAAACCACCAGATAGAATGTTCTATGTGAGGCACTTCTATGCACATGGGGCTCATGAATAATCACCAACAAGAAAGACTTTATTTCAGTGTGAATTCCATCATTAACAGTGCTATAAATAATAGTGTGCCAGAGGAAAAATTTTTAATTGGAAGCACATGGGCAAGAATTTGAGGTTTCCATCTATTTCATTAGGGCAATTTTACTTCCAGGACATTTATGATTGTACCTGACACCTGATGGTTTTAAAAGTGATTTTATTGGAGGTTTTATGGAAGATTTAAATGGGCACAGATTAGCAAAAAAATAATTAAAAAAATGACTATGTCAAGCAGGGAGGAGGTCATCGTTGCTTAGGCAGGGAAGGGGGAGAGAAAGGACGAGTCCGATTTCCCCTTATCATTCTTTACACACAGAGAGAATGTGTGGGCTGAGACGATGGGGAAATGGCACAGAGTAGAGTTAATGGGAATAGCTCATAGAAAAGTTATACCTCTACACCTCTACAGTTGAAACGTACATCTAAATATCACAGAGTGTGGTGGCAGGCCACATCTTCTGAGAGCATAAACTGGGTGAAACTAAGGCAAAAAAAAGCAAATGGTACCCTAGCCAAATCTGCTTGCAAGCCTCTACTGAATGGCTACCTGTAAGCAGAATTAAAAATTGATTCTCTGGCACCTCTGATTTTAATAATTTGGATTTGAGCTCATTAATGCATGAGTCTGGAGCCATGATTAATTATATTTCTAAATGGTCATCTTTGGATCTAACCATTAAACATTTATATTATATTGTAGTGAGGTAAATGAAACAAGGCAATGGTCCTGTATGTGCCCAAATGTGACTAACTTGTCTTTCAGGTGCCTGCATTTTTAGACTAATAGATATCCTGAGATCCGTTCTATTCATAAATCATATATAAAACTATTTGGCGGTATGTTTCATGTATGGTATGTTCAAACTAATGGGATAATTTCAAAAATCAAAAATGTAGAAATAATAGAGATAAATGCTAGTATTCACTGACTACAGACTTTCATCCTTATTATTCACTGTATTTGTTTCCATCCTTATGCTGGAGATAATTATATTTAATACTCAGCACAACCACATGTAGTTTTTATCATTCACATTTTAATAATGAGGAAATAGGATAAATTGGCACAATGGCATCCATTTCTACAACCAAAGAAAGGAAAACTGTAAGAGATAACTTGAACCCCAAATTATCTGATTACAGAGCCCATAATCTTTTCAACTACTTCAAACTTCTATCTACCATGCTAGATATTCAGGGGATTGTTGAAGCAAAATAAAACATGTTTTACAAAAAGCCTCTTAATAGGTGTGTTCTGATCGGCTATGTTTTATTGCTTTTTATTAAGAAAGTTCTCTGTTGTCAGAAAATCTTCCTGTAATTAGACGGGAATTAATTCAAGTAATAATAGCAAAGAAAACAATCTGAAAGACCTAATAACAGCTTTGGTAATGCATTATGTAGGTTTATCATAATTTATTTTTAATGAAAAAAAATCAAAATTAATACCACACACCATGTAAAATCTGCATTTGGCTTCAACACAAAGCTTTGTACAAAGCCAGAAAATCAGTGATGCTTTGGGACTTCAGGGTTTATAGAGCTATCAATTTTATATTTTTGAAGGCCAGAGCAAAGGCTTAATAATTATGAAAAAGATAAATCATCTAACCATGTAATTAATTCAAAATTACAATGGCAATAAAGGTACAGCTAAATTCATATTGATAGCTGAAATTGTAAAGAATGTTAATACTCTTAATTGGCATTTAATAAGATAGCTGCAGCAAGTTAATTGGACATCAATTTACATAGTTCATAAATGTCATTTCTTTTAATGATTAAACCCATATCCTTAACTTAGTGCTCATATAGTACATAATGAATTATTAACATATATTAATTATGTATATATATATGATATGTTTAAGTCTTCCACATATCTTTTATCAAACAAAAAGTTCTTTTTTATTTACTCATGCTTGTCAGTTCGTGGACAAGAACATAATGCATCAATCTTCATCATCACACGTGAAATATACATAATTTTCCACTTATTATAGTAAAGCTTGCGGAATACATCAGGACAAATTGCAAATATTTTTCTTCTTCATATCAAGTTCTTGAGAAAGAGTTTGGATGCCCCCATTTCCCTTAAGCTTAGTTGACTCACCTTCACCTCATATTTCTACTTGCCGGCTCCTCCCTTTGAGTCTCACCTTGGAAAAATAACCAGCAATAACTACTCTTTAATTTTACATGGCCTGAGAAATGCTGATGGGTAAAGATAAAAAAAAAAAATGAAGCTCACTCACAAATAGTTCTTCCTTCAATTTATAATCAAACAGAGGTACAAATAGTTAAAACCATTAGAAATAGTAAAAATAGTTAAAATAGCCATAATTTCATCAGCAACAATCTAATAAAAACAAGCAATATTATGTCACAAACTTACAAAAGCTAGGGCCATGCCTATTGATCCAGATAGTTAAACTAGATAAGGTCTCCAAAGGAATCACCCAAACTGTATCAGGACACATAGTTAATAGGAACTCAGCTCCCCATGGTAAGAACAAGATGAAAAATAAGAGTGCCGCCAAGATAAGGAGGGAGGAATCCTGCTCTAATCTTCACAGAACACCAACTTCTCCACACCCCATTACCTCATAATCCATCACTATTGAAGAACCTTTTCATGACATTTATGTGGCCCCATTTTCTGGACCTGAGCTTCTGTATAGGTAGGATCTTGTGAACAATTCTGATAAGATCATTTTGTAGGCATTTTTGCACCTGAAAACAACGTCTTTTATTTGGTTAGATGTTGGTGACAGATGCTGTTCTTGTGATAGTCTCATTCTCAGAACTTCCCGGACAGAGCTATTTTAGTTTCCCATTCATGAAACTCTTTTGTTAAAATGGTACGTGCTTTTAATTATGACAGCATCTTTGGAGGTAAATAATCAAGATATTGAAATGCAGTAGGTGTCAGGAATAACTGTAATTTTAGGTGAAAGAATTGGTCTTTGTTATGGCAGAGGGCTACTTTGAAATAATATAACATTCTAGTTTCCTCTCTGGCTGAATCTTCTCCCCTTCGTCAACATATTGTCTGTCTAGGACACAAACCTTTTACTATTATTTTTCAGGTGATGTCCTACTATTTGAATTTACTGCCATAACATCTGTTGAAATCCTAAAAGTTTTTAATGAAGCTCAAATCCTTCCTCTTTTTAAGGAAGTCTTCTTCCATTTCTCTTTGAACTTCCTTCCACCTTTGGGGCTCTCAAAGAATATTTTTTTTACTCAGTTTTTCTCATAACTATGTATATTTCGCATGTTATATAAAATATAAGAATCTGGAGAGAAGGGACCAAATCTTATGGCTGCCTTACCTATAAACCTCATCAAGGTATATTTCACGGTAAGTGTTCAATGAATATGCTCTACGTGATCATATGCATTATTAAGATTTCTAATCAGGTGTATATTTAGAATTGCTTACATTTATAGTGAGTATGACTTTAAGTTGTGAACAAGTAGAGCATATTTTCAAAATTTTTAGAATTATCTATTTTAAGAACACAAGTTATGGGCAGTTACCTGTGGCTCAGTGGGTAGGGCTCTGGTCCCATATACCAAGGATGGTGGGTTTGAACCCAGCCTCGGCCAAAACTGCAACAAAAAATAGCCAGACGTTGTGGTGGATGCCTGTAGTCCCAGCTACTCGGGAGGCTCAGGCAAGAGAATTGCCTAAGCCCAGGATTTGGAGGTTGCTGTGAGCTCTGACACTACAGTATTCTATCGAGGGCAATAAACATATATAAGTTATAATTCATGCCTTTCTGTAATGCATGTTTATATTTTCAACACAGCTATTGTCCTAAGAATCTTACCTTTGCACAGCTTTGATGTACTGCTTACAATTCCTTTATGTGCTTGAAAGTAAAATTTTATTCTTTAAAAGTAGCCGGCAATTTGTAACTTTCTCTCTCTCTTTCTTTCTCTCTCTCTCTCTCTCTCTCTCTCTCTCTCTCTCTCTCTCTCTCTCTCTCTCTCTCTCTCTCTCTCTCTCTCTCTCTCTCTCTCT
>NW_003852415.1:9390820-9424547 GCF_000181295.1 Otolemur garnettii | reverse complement strand
TCTCTCTCTCTCTCTCTCTCTCTCTCTCTCTCTTTCTCTCTTTCTCTCTTTCTCTCTTTCTCTCTTTCTCTCTTTCTCTCTTTCTCTCTTTCTCTCTTTCTCTCTTTCTTTCTTTCTTTCTTTCTTTCTTTCTTTCTTTCTTTCCGGAGTCTCACTATGTCACTCTTGGTAGAGTGCTGTAGTGTCTCAGCTCACAGAAACCTCAGACTCTTGAGCTTAAGTAATTCTCTTGGCTCAGCCTTATAAGTAGGTGGAACTATAGGTGCCCACCACAATGCCCAGCTATTTTTTGTTGCAGTTGACATTGTTGTTTAGCTGGCCCAGACCTGGCCAGGCTCGAACCTCCCAGCTTCGGTGTATTTGGCTGGAGCCATAACCGCTGTGCTACAGACACTGAGTCTGCAATTTGTAGTTTTTATTAATTCACCCTGGACTTCTTTCTCATGAGTTCTGTGGCCTGAGAAATAGACTGAGTAGACTAAATAAGCAATAGCTCTACTGCTTAACTGATGCTAAGATGGACATCAAGGGATTTAAAGGCCACCATTCGTTCTAGAAATGTCTCTCTTTGGTATACCCACCATTTGACTAATGCAACTAAAATTTATCTTTTGAATGGTACAACTAAAATTTATCTTTTGAATGGTATAATTTGTAACTCCTGTTACAGAGGAACAGTATTTCCTGTACATAGGAAAAGGTTTCATTGCCATCAAATTAGATTTTGTTGAATAACTCCAAAAGAAAATACCCTGGATAGCATCTGAATATCACTGCTTCAAAGATGATTAACTTTTAGGGAACTGATCTGTGTGAGACATAACATTGACACATGGTATATTAATTTATTTTAGGACTCAAGTTTTCCGTATGAATAATATCAACAAAGTATACCTTGCCACAGCTTTTTGCTAATTTATCATCAACCAGTAAATTTTCTATGAGCAATGGTAGAAGTCAATTGGTTTTTTATAAATCTGGTACCAACCTATGCTTTTAATTTTTTAAATTATTTTATTTACATTTCAAAATCAGAATATTGTTCATATAAATCCATTTTCTTGCTTTTTCTAAGAAATGAGAATATCACGAAACAACGGGCCCATTTTTCTGTATGTCAGAAATTACACCCTTAGATGAATTGTAAAATCTCTAGTTGCCAGATCCTTATCATCACCTCTTGCTGAGGCCAAATTTTATTCACATTTGAGTTTCTTTTTAAAAATTTAATAGACTTTATCTTTTAGAATAGTTTTATATTTTCAAAAAAAAGTGGGTAGATAGTCAGACAGTTCCCAAATAATCCTGTGGTACATTTGCTACAACTAATGAGTTAGCATTAGTCAATATTGATACACATGGTGTCCATAAAGTTTGTGTACAATTTAAAGTAGTTGTCTATTATAAATTATATAATAATGTTATATATTATAATATTATTTTCTATTATAATATTAGAAAGAATCAAAGTCCATAGTTTAAGTATTATCCTTTGCCTTTCACAGCTCTATGGGTTTTGAGAAATGCATAATGCCATGTGTCCACCATTATAATATTACGCAGAACAGTTAACTACCCTAAGCCCTCATGGTTCATCTATTTATTTTTCCTGCCCTCCTTTTCAGCCCCTGGCAACCAATGGGTCTTTTAATTATCTCTAGATTGTTGTATTTTCCATAATCTTATATAATTACAACTGTACATTATATACCCTTTTTACACTAGCTTCTTTCACTTAGAAATATGTACTTAAGGTTTCTTAGTATCTTTTCACAGCTTGGTAACTCAGTATGTGTGTTTAATTGATGAATATTATCCCATCTGGTGAATACACCACCGTTTGTTCATCTAATCACTTATGGAAGGACATCTTGTTGCTCTCGCTTGTTGGCAATTATGAATAACTGAGTTGCTATGAGTATTTGCACACAACTTTTCCTGTGGACCTAAATTTTCAAAATTAATTGGGTAAATAGTAAGGAGCACAATTGCTAAATCACATGGTAAGATTGCATTCAGCTTTTTAAGAACTTGATAAACCGTCTTCCAAAATGGTGGTAACATTTTTAACCTTAAAACAAGACTCATTTATTATCTCACGGTTTGCATAGGTCAAGAGTCTGGAATGCATTAGTTGGGTCCTTGCTTAGGATCTCACAGTGCTGAAATTGATATGAAAGACTGGGAAGGGTCTCATCTGACGCTCAAGATTTTCATGAAGTTTATTCAGGTTGTGGGCAGAATTTAATTCCTTGCAGTTGTGGGACACAGCTTCCATTTGGATTGCTTACCTTTGGTCAGGGGTCACTCTCAGCTCTTAGATGTTGCCTAGGGCTCCTGGCCATATGACTGCCTACATAAATCCTCTCACAGCTTACCTATTTGTTTTTGCAAACCCAGCAGGAGACTTTCTCTCATGAATCAAATCTTTGACTTTAGGAAAGGACTTGGTTCTTTTGAAAGGCTCATCTGATTAGGTCAGGCCCACCTATGATACTCTCAATTCTGATTAACTCAAGATGAACAGAATTAGGACCATGATTGTATTTGCAAAATTCCTCAGCCTTTAACATAAAACATAACCTAATTAATGTGTGTGAAATCCATCATACTTATAGTCCTGCCTATACTGAAAGAAAGGGGATTATTGCAAGCACGCACACCAAAGTGTGGGAATTTTATTGGCCATCTTAGAAGTCTGCTTACTTTTAAAGAACAATGGGTACTAATAGAAATGCCTCAAGTGCATACACATGTTTTCATCTTTGAACAAAGCCATCACATCTGTGACCTGCTTAGCTGGTTAATTTCATTTGAATGATCCTGTAGACATTTCACTTGAGCAACTTGTTGACCGCCAAACTCTCAAATTGCTCTAATCTCTATGTGTATTTTGGCTTAAAGGAAGAAAATACATTGCTTTCACCTGAAATATCAGCTGGCTTTTTTTTTCTTTATAACTTCTTGTCATTTATTGTATAAACAAAACACAAATTACTCACTCTGGTCTGACCTTTTGCACTTTCTTTGCATTTAAAGTAGATAACAGCATTATATTTGTTTAGATGATCAACAGTGCGATTTCTCTCTGTGTGGGTCTCTTTAGAAGTATATGTAAAGACTTTGTTAAACCAGGCAGATTTTTCACACCCTGGATCATGGATATCCTTGCCTTGTTAGATCTACACAAACAATGAAAAATGTGCCTTTGTCCAAGGGGACAAATCTCCACCCCATTATGGGGTTTTCTTTTCTTCTAAACGGAGTGTCCTATCTTCTGACTTGACATTTTCTTCGTGTGTTCTCACCTTGCATTTTGAGCCACAAGATTTTAATTGAATGTGTCTGAATTAATGAGACTCCACTGAAAGCTGAACATAGTAATTTGATCCTGAATGCTACAAAAATAGATTTATTTTCTAAGCAATATGTTGTGTTTTTCCCAAAGGGAAGGTTTGTTTCTTTTAGAACCCCTTACTCTACTCCCAATATGATATTTTACATTTCTCAAGCTCTCCACCTGTGTCTCTCCCTGACATTTCCAGGGAATCTAAGTACCAGAGTCAGCCTTTTAATCAGACAGGAGCACAGAGGACACACCGTTCCCCACAGCTCCTCTGACTGTCGGATGGTTAGGAGGTAAGGTGAACTCATTCATTAGGGAAGCTTCTCCATGATTTCCTGTTGTTTATAATCAACTTGTTTAAGAATAACATTTTTAGTGATTTGCAATGATTACCAATTTTGAAGTGATTACCAATCCCCAGAGAAAAACTAACTCTAATGAAGTTTTGATTTTCATTTTACTGTTGTAGTTTTTTCCTTCAGTGTCTCTGCTATGCTAATGGTGTATATAACAAGGTCACTTCTAAGAGGAGAATCTACTTATAAATGCCCTGGTGGTATTTAGGATTTGGGATATTGCTGACATGTGTTCAAATGGGGAAGAAGGGAAGAAAAAAGGAGGAAACTGAAGCCAAAAATCAAGTTCTTCAGATTCAGATCATTATGAAAGCATTCCCAGAGAAAGTGAAAGAAAGGAACCAGTCCAAGTCACAGCAAAGACAGTAGGGATCAGCCCAAACCCAAGCTTAACATGAGAAACAGGTGTGATAAACGTTAAACAAATACACATCCAAAATTCTGTGTTTTAATGTTTTTAAATTCAAATTAAAAGACTACTTAAACTAGGGTGGTTTACTTTTGAAATAAAAATAATTTATTTGAACTTGGCTCATTTACTGTTCTTTCAACCTTACGAGGTCTAAGTCAGGTTCCCCAGGCCAATTTTGGCAAAGCAAACTCCATAATATTTGGCGAACATTCAATCTCTCCAAAGAACGTTTATTTATAAAATAAAAAGATTCGTTGTTTGAGGAATAAAAAACAAGTATGAAGTACAATGAATGAATACAATGTATTTTCAAACTTGGAAAGATCAGATATACAAATACAAATATTAAACAATATGAAAAGTAAAAACAAAAAGGATGTGGAAGGGTGATTTACTGCATCTTATTTCCTTTTTTGTTGCAGGAGAAAGTTATTCGTCAAGAATAAGTAAAAAGAGAACATTTCCACATAAATATCATCATCAATTCATGTATCACGGTATCTAATTGTAAAAGTGGCCTCTTGAAGGCGGCACCTGTGGCTCAAAGGAGTAGGGCGCTGGGCCCCTATGCCGGAGGTGGCAGGTTCAAACCAGCCCCGGCCAAAAACTGCAAAAAAAAAAAAAAAAAAAAAAGTGACCTCTTGAGACATTTCTGTGGAAGAAAACTGAGGATTTTCTTCATTTAGTGTGGTGCATGAACCAGAGGCATTGGCATTACCAGACAACTTCTTGGAAATGCTAACTCTCACACCCAAATCCAGCTCTCCTAAGTCAAAATCAGACTTCAACAAATATTCACATAATTAGTATGCGCATTTAAGGCAATAAATAGAAAACACAAACTACATAACTCTATCTTCACCTTAACTAAACTATAAATAGCTGAACCTTTGTATTGTTTAATTCCTATCAATGGTGTGGAGAAACTTAACAAATGATAAAATATGTATTAGCAACCCAGTGAGTAACTGCTGACTAAGTTACTGAAATAGCTTGTTAGTATCATCTGTTTATTTCATCCATTGATTTGAGGTGGATCTATGTATGTTTTATACCATGATAACATATTTACATATCTGTGTGGTTCCTTCTTATTGTGGAAAATAGATTTAGAGAAGTAATGGAGAGTATATGAACAGATTATTTCTCATTATTGCCATTTTTTTGAGTACAGCTGCGAACCCTTGACTTCTTTCCAGTCACAGGCTTTTAGAACAATTATTATTTTCATGCATCACAATGGTGTCACAGCCCAAGGACTAAAGATAAGGCAAGTTCAGAATCAAGTGTCAATATTTAATAATGATTCCAAATACCAAAAAAAAAGCCAAATGAATAACTGAATTTAATTTTCATTACACTAAATCATTCAAGTTGAATAGTTTTTCACATCTTAAAATAGAGCCAAGAATTTGACCTTTTAGCCATCTGATTTTATATTTAGTAACTTTAATTAAGGAAATTAAATTCATTAAAGGAAAATTTTAAAGGAAAATTGTTCAACTTAATGATGCTCAAAACTTACTAATTTCCAGCCTGGGGAATCACTGAGATTCAGTGTCCAAAAGATAGATTAGCCTGTCTCCTGCCAGTTCAATGTCATTATATCTAACACGTTAATTCCATACTTTTTCATAAACCAAAAAGGTCCTGGTAAGTACGACCTTTTTCATGATTGACCTTCTAAGGCTAGTCATGTATAACAAGCATACATCTAAAAATAAACATTGATTACAATATTAACAATCTCATATTACATCAGGAATTCACCATTCTCCTTCCTTAGATTAGGAACGATTCATACATCAGTTAACATTTATTTTAGGTCACACATTGAATTAGGGTTCCCAGGTATTTGTTGCAAAACCTGACATCTTAGCTTTTTCCTCAGGGGGGGTCATAAAATTTATGAAAATGAAACAAGCCTTAAAAAAAAATCTGGGCAAATACTTTTATTTTAAAATATAAGGAAATTGTGACCTAGACATAAAAATGAATGGCTAACGCCCACACATGTGGTTTGTATTCAAGCTGAGACTGAACATCAGCTAACAGATAGAGTAACAGGATGCTTCTCACGATATATACACAAAGCTCTTATTATAAATAATTTGATGGCTGTATTTGTTCTGATCAAGGTCTTCTCGTGTTTTATTATCAGTGCTGACTACCAATGGCAGTGAGGGAGGTTCTGTGTGACCATTTCAGACAAGCAATCTGGAACTGGAGATTCTGAGAAGAATAATTCTACAATGGCAGAGAGTGAAACGTGAAATCTATCTCCCCATCAATCAATAATAAGACCTCATAAAATTGCCAAAAACACACATGTGGAGGCAAACAAAAGACTGAGGGTCATTTAGTCAAGACAAATCCCTGAACTCCAGTTAAGTCTAGTGAAAGTCTGCAGTTAGTCTTTTGCTGTCTCTCCTCTTTCTCCACCTTCTCCACCAACCTCCACATTGGCAAAGTAGTTCTGTGAAAGCTGGAAGGTTTGCTGCTAGAAGGGCACATTGGATTGAAGTGGAGCAGAAAAACGCCACACTCCTGCACATTGGAAACCATAGTAATAACTAATGGAAAGTGAATGGGCAAATTTAATGTTGTAGCTAGCATTTATTTTCTGGGACCACAGGATATTCAAAGTTCATCTTGTGCTTTATTTTCCCCAGAAGAGAGAGGCATTGATTTCTCCAAAGAACTCTGGGTTTTTGTATTAGGGAGTGGGCATTTAGAAAACAAATCTTTTTTTTTTTTTTTGCATTTTTAAAATATTTTTATTTTCAGATTAATATGAAGGTCCACAGGAGTAGGTTACATTGCCTTTTTTTTCTTTTATTTCAGATTAATTAGAGGATAAAATGATTAGGTTATGTTGTTTGCATTTTCCAGGTAAAGTTCAGCTTGTTGTTGACCCCTCCACCAGGGGGTGCTGCATACTCTACATCATGCACATTAGTTGAGACCTCACTTCTCCCTCCTCTTTCTCTTGTCCTTCTTGCTCTCTTCCCCCCAATTTGAATATACTTGTGTTTTTCTCTCATGTGGGTATGTGTTTGTTTTTCTATTGGTTTCATATTAATATTGAGTAACATTGAATACTTGGTTTTCCATTCTTGTGATGCTTTACAAGAAAAAATGTGCTTCAACTCTATCCAGGTAAATACAAAAGATGCAACGTCTCCATCTTTTTTATGGTTCAATAATATTCTATGATATACGTGAATCCACTCATGTGTTCATGAGCACTTGGGTTGGTCTCATGCCTTGGTAGTTGTGAATTCAGCCACAGCCTCTGTGTATGTGGCTGTGCTGTCACCACTGTGCTATAGGCGCCAAGCCTTAACTTTTGAATTTATAACTGATGGTTTCTAATTTTCCTTAATACTTTATGGGTATAATTAAATCTGTTTTAATATATTAAATTCAATTTGAATGGCTGAATTTTATCAGCTAATGATTTTTGATGTTCTACGTATTACTACTGGCACGATGATTACCACTTACTTGAGTAGTGTGCTACTTCTGTGTATATCTTATTTTAAATGTATTTTCTTATTTGATTTCTAATTTTTCAGAATAACTACTTAATAATTCATAATACACAATGTTTGTCTATAGCTTTCTAGAACTTAGCTGTCACCTATGTTATATTAGTATTGTTTACCATCACAGATTTTTTTTAAGTTAGTGCTCAAATTAAATAGTCTAACTATGATATTTGGACTTCATTGCTAGAATTATAATACAGATGAAAACTTTTCAAATACAATTTCTTATATGTCTATTAGTAACTTTATTTTATATATATATATATATATTTTTTTTAGACACTGAGTTTCACTTTGTCACCCTCAGTAGAGTGCTGTGGTGTCACAGCTCACAGCAACCTCCAACTCCTGAGCTTAGCTGATTGTCTTGCCTCAGCCTCCCATGTAGCTGGGACTACAGGTGCCCACCACAATGCCCAGCTATTTTTTCTTTGTTGTTGCAGTTTGGCCAGGGCTGGACTCATACCCGCTACCCTCAGCATATGGGGCTGGTGCCCTACTTACTGAGCCACAGGTTCTATTAGTAACTTTATTTAAAAATACTTCATATTTTTTCCCTTCCACATTAATGATAAGAAGCTAAGAAGTTCAAATTTCTATTATGCTTTATTTAACTGAAGTTAAATAATCTTCTTGGGTTTTAATATCTTTCATAGTATAATTTATAAACCAGTTGGGGCTAGTTTTCTATGAGAGATGCTATATGCCATACCATTTAGAAATCATCCTAGGAAATAATTCTTAAGTGAGAATCCATCACTCATTACAACCTAATTCCGATAAAACATCTAATTTTTGAAAGCACTGTGGTTAGTTCTATCTTGAATGTGAAGATGAATAAAACCTTTTATACTGTCAAGGGTAGAGAGTACTCATGTAAACAATGCCTTAGGGGAATAAGACAAAAAATTATATGTTAAATGAAGAGATTAAACAAAAAAAGAAGAAAGATCTGAGGAAACCCAATAACTAATTTTGACTAGGTAGATAACTTAGAGTTTTCAAGTAGTGAATCTTGTATTAACAAACTAGAAAGTGAGCAAGTACCAGGCTAGAGATCAAATGGGACAAAATTAATATTATATATATATATATATATAATTGAATCAGGCACAGGAAACAATCCTGAATGATTCCAATATCAGGTAGCCATTATCTAACTGTGAGGGATATCACTGGAAGTCATGCAAGGAAGTTCACATTTACTTTATAAAACAGCATTTTACTGGGCCTTGAAGGACTTAGAAAACACTGTATACGTTTAATGCATCAAACTTGAACTTAGACATAAATATACCCCCATCACAATGCATAATACTGATCCATCACCTCCAAAAGTTTCCTCCAACTTTCTTTGTTATTGTTAGTTCTGTGATAGCATTTAACACTGAATTTACCCTCTTAGCAAATAAATCTGTAAGTCCATAATACACTGCAGGCACTATGCTGTGCAGTAGATCTCTGAAACTCACTCATCTTGCGCAGCTGAAACTTTGTATCTTTTGACTGATGCCCATTTCCCTTTCTCCAGCCCGTAGAACCATGTCTGAGAGGTTAATTATTGTATATTCCTGGTGTAAGGAGGATCATGTAGTATTTGTCATTCTCTGTCTGACTTAGATATGATCCTCCAGGTTCAGCCATGTTGTCATAAATGGCAGAATTTTCTTCTTCTCTTTTTTTAAAGACTGACTAGTAGTTTGTTGTAGGAATATATGGCCTTTTCTTCATCTACTGGTCTGTAAATGAGCATTGGGGTTGATTCCATGTCTTAGTGATTGTGAATAATGCTTCAATGAACATAGGAATGCAAATATCTACGTGAGACCCAGCTTTCATTTCCTTTTGATATATACCAAGAAGTGGGAGTGTGGGATCATATGACAGTTCTATTTTTAATTTTCTGAGAAATTCCCCTACTGTTTTCCACACTGCCTGGACCAGTATATATATGTTCCCACCAACAGTTCCCACCCCTTCCTTCTCCGCTATCTCACCGGTACTTACCACCTTTTTTCTCTTGTTTTGAAATAACAGCCATCTTAACAGGTGTGCAGTAATAACTCATTATTGTTTTGATTTGCATTTCCCAGATGATTAGTGATGTTGGGCACTTCTTCATATACCTGATCTAAATCTTATTTAGTTGACTGTGGATAATTTTAATAAAAAGTTCAAATAGTTTTTAGATTTTAGGAAGGTCAGAGAGAAATTCAAAGAAAGAAGTTGCAAAGAAATCAATTAGGAAATATTACCATAACACAGACGAGAGTCAGTGAGAACCTTCTTATACCCATAGTTTACAATATTACTCCTAAAATATATTATGTTGCTCTTATCAAATACTAAATGTAAGTTGAAGGACAAATTAGAATACAAATGGTTTTAAAATATTATAAGATATACACAATTCAGAAATGCAATTTTATATGTTAAATGACAACCATACTATAAATATATTTTCCCACGTTACTGTTACTAATTATAAACCACCCTTTCAAACCTTAACATGTCTGTAGTTTATTTTTAAATCCAACATTCCTAGAAATATAAACATAAAATCATAACATCAGGGACAGTAAACTTGGAAACAAGAATAAAGTGAAAAATAATATTGTTACATTCATTCCAATCATTCCAATAGTCTATTCTTTTTAAATATCTCTAGTCATTTATAGTGGCCACTATAGTCAAGAGCTTAAAATATATATTATGGATTACTTTCATCTTAAATCACTCAAGTTTAACACAGAAATATATAAAAAACAAAACATTAGATGGTTATTAATTTGTAGAGATATTTAGGCTATTCAAACAAAAGTTGCCATGTTTTCTACATAAAGTAGAAAATTATACAGTAAGTTGGCATGCACAATTGAAAATAGTAACAGCTATTAAATTATATTTAACTTTATAAAATAAGATGAATAAATTATTCATCACCTATCGAGTAATTATTTCAAATGCAATCACAACCAATGTGTCCCTACGCCTCTTTAAGATAAGCCAGACCAGTTGGGTGCAGTAGCTCACACCTGTAATCCCAGCACTCTGGGAGGCTGAGGAGGGTCAATTGCTTAAGCTCAGGAGTTGGACACCAGCCTGAGCAAGAGCAATACCCCACATCTACTAAATATAAAAGAACTAGCTGGGCATTGTGGTGGGCACCTATAGTCTCAGTTACTCAGAAACTGACACAAAATCCCATTTCTAAATAAAAATAGCCAGGCATTATGGCAGGCACCTGTAGTTCCAGCTACTGGGGAAACTGAGGCAAGAGGATTGCTTGAGTCCAAGAGTTTGAGGTTGACGAGCTATAATGATGCCATGGCACTCTACCCAGGGTAAGACAGTAAGATTCGGTCTCAAAAAAAAAAAAAAAAAAGACAAGGCAGAGAAGGCACTGTACCAGAGGCTTTCAAAGTCTTGGGAAGCCTTTAAGAAGGCACTATACCAGAGGCTTTTGAAGTCTTGGTTCCACTGTGATATTACCAGGCTATGCCAATTATTGATCTTGTGCACAAAGTCAAGTTACTGAATCACTCTGTGACTTAGTAATTCTAGGTATAAAATGGGAAAAAATACAAATCTTAAATATTTGTTATGAACATAAAATGAATTGTGTCAGACCTTGACATTCACACCTGGCACATGGATTAGCAGGTATGAAAGCTAAGGAGTAATCAAGGAGGAAAGAGCATGCTCATCTACCTATTGAATCTTGTGATTGTACACTTAGAACTGTAGGTATTGCTCCTCAAACCAGAACCTACGGTCACTCATGGGTTTGGGAATTTCCTTCTGAGTGTTCTTTCTCGTTCCTATTACCTTTTAAAGACATGTTCATTCCATAATCATTAGAATTTTCACTGCTTATATTATTTGGATAGAATGCAATCAGAGAACAATTTAGACTGAAGAACATTACAAACAAAACTCCATTTAAAACATCTTGATTATTGACTCTTCAAAGAAAACCCAGTTTATTAGGACGACTGTAGCAACGGAAAACAAGCCAAACTAAAAGAGTCTTTCTCATATCTCAAAGTGGAAAAATTAAGGGAAGGTTGTTTATAAGGTTTTAAAGCCTGAGCTAAATGATGTTAAAGTGTCTTGCAAGTAGAGAAATGATTGGAATTGGACAAGATCCATAGGTAGACAAAGTACTGCTTGGTCTTAGCAGTTTAAGACAAGATCAGGGAAGTATGCATGTCCCAGAATTGTTTAACACAGGGGCAGTAAATTATTTCATCCTCAGAATGGTTTACAGAAAGAGTCAGAGAAAACATTCACCTGGGATAAATTCACAATGACCAAGATAGAATGAGCACCTCATGGCATTGAATAAAGCTCAACCCACATAATATCAGTGATGACCCCAACGCAATGCTGGAGAGCCAGAAAAGGTCTGAAGAGTCAAACGCATGGCACCAGACAGACGAGAACAGCAAGATGAACCTTTGACCATGGGAGCTTAGAAGAGATCACGTGGAGCAGACTTATTAGGGAAGCATCACCTGAAGAAATACTAGCTGCCACTGGAAAGAAGTGGCTTGTTTGGGAACAGCCCCAAACTGTGCCATGAGATCCCTCCGAGTGGCTGGCAGAGACGAGAAGATGGGGGCGGGGGAGAAATGAAAAGACAAGACATAAGAGAAAGTTTTTTAAAGCTGTGTCAGGAGTCTGCTTGCCTTTTTTGCGAGGTTCAGCAAAGCAGCCACTTACTCCAGGCTAGCTCTGTTTTTATTTCATACACAATTGTTCTAATCATCAATAGAATGAAGACAAGTGAACAATTACGGTATGTTTCTTGCTGTGCTTGCATTTCTTAATTAAACTATTTCTTTAACTATGTTAATTGGACTGATTTAGTTTTTACTTTTATTGCTTAAGGTATTTATAATCTTAACACAAACAGAACATGGGACAAGGAACACAGTCCAGGAGCAGAATGCCCCATAAGACCCCATTTAGGCCACACACACAAATCACAGGGGTGGCAATTAACACTCAAGAAGACTTGTGCTCAGACAGATGGATGCATCTGACCATACCAAGGCCACAGAAGAAAGAAAATATTTTTCCTTATCTTGTCTGGAGCAACTCTGGCTGTCTTTACCTAAATTTAAACATTCTGCATTCCCTAACTCCCCAAAGTACTTACTTAACTCCCTGGAAGGGCAGCCCTGTCAGAGCAAGCCTTGCCTGCTCAGAGACCTCTGCAGTGGAGTCATCCTGGGGGCAGGTTAAAGTTTCAGCAACACAGTTTAAGTTTTAAAGGGCCTGGCCTTCCGAAGTGCATTTTGCACCAGGCTTAGAGTTCCTCTGACACACTTTTTTCCTATCTCTGTTTCCTTTTGCCCATCATCTACAATCATTCTCTTAATCCAATTCCTAACCTACTTACAACTAATAATTGAATATTGGTTTTAAGCTTATTAAATCATTATTACTAGCAATGCAAGCACATCAAGAAATGACTCTTCCTTTAAGTGCTCCCACATGTGTCTGCAGTGGTTGTAGCTAAGTATAGAGGCCAAAGACTCAGGTCTTTAACAACAACAAAAAAAAAGAAGTATTTTTCTGAATATTTATTAAAGCTGGTGTCATCACCACTTACTATGAAGTTAATCATGTTAAATGTTATAGACTTAATTTAAAAATTGCAATACTTTAAGTCTTTACAATTTTATCTGTTTTATATGTAAAGTATAAGTTTACATTGTAAGTACTATGTGATAAATATTTCTGTATCTCTAATAGCATTTAGCACAGTGTCTAATATAGAACATGTACTCAGTAAAGGCTTATGGATCAGTTGATTGAAAGGTAGTTATTTAAAAAGAACTTTTCTCACAGACACACAAAAATAGGATGAATGTGCGTATTTTTTTTGCTGTGATTCTTTGCCAGTGTAGGTGACTTAGGCATTCAGTTCCTTCCAAAATAGACCCCAATCATTCTAACAGTTCTATACAAAAGGATAGTATCACACAAGTGATAGAACTGAAATGGAGCTGGTTACATCAAAGGCCCTGTTTGCTCTATTTTTATTGTAAGAATATCATGTTGGTCAATGTAAATATAGGTAGAAAATTATAATGCAAAAATTAATTAAAAATACTACAAGTCAGGGCCAGGCGCTGTGCCTCCCACCTATTCTCCTAGCACTCTGGGAGGCTGAGACAAGTGAAAAGCTTGAGCTCATGAGTTCAAGACCAGCCTGAGCAAAAGTGAGATCCCCTTGTTACTAAAATAGAAAAACTGAGGCAAGAGGCTCGCTTGAGCCCAAGCATTGGAAGTTGCTATGAGCTATGACACCACGGCACTCTACCCAGGGCAACAGCTTGAGACCCTGTCTCAAACAAACAAATAAACAAACAAAAAATACTACAAGTGAGAATCATTATACCCGAAAGAAAACAAGTATTGATTGATGCAATGTTTCTTTTCCATTTCTGTAAGTTTCAGTGAAGTAAAATCAGTTCTATGTCAGTTATTAGAAAATAAGGAAATTCTAAACGGAAAAAAGTATTTTTTATAATTAATGTCATTAAACATCATTGGAATGAAGTAATATTCTTTATAGTAATTGGAGTTATTTCCTCATTTAGTTATACTAGGCATATGTCCTTATTTATTTAGACATGCTAGACATGCTAGATAATGAAGTTAAAAAGATTCATTAAGTGTAAGTCTAGCCTGAATGACTCTGTAGCAAAATATCGCCTATGCTGTATATGAACTTGCATGTTGGTTCTGTTGTAGGTGGAAATGGTGAGATAAATATGTGTGACCCGCTATATTTCTTCAGAAAAATCAATGAAGTTTCTGCAGAAGACAAACATATAGAAAACCTCAGAGAAAAGTATTATAAGATAGTTTTCAATAATTTATAATCGTGGCTGCAGAGAAAGCAACCATGTCTTTAAAAGGAAAGATGCAGGGGAAGAGTAATAAGGCCACAGATGAAGAAAGGAAATGGTAGTGCAGGGACTCGGAGGTCAGTATCTTAGCCCATTTTTGTACTGATATTACAGAACACCTAAGACTGGGTAATTCATAAAGGCAGAGATGTACTTGGCTCATTGTTCTCGGGGCTGGGAGTCCAAGGTCAAGGGATTGCATTGAGTGAGACCCTTATTGCTATGTCATTCCATGGTAAAATATGGAAGAGCAAGAAAGCATGTGGAAGAGAGACTGAAAGGAAAGGGGTCCAACTCATCTATTTTTTAGTAACTTAACTCTTTCATCAGTTATCCCATGATAACTAAACTACTTCTACAGTAGCTAACATACTCCACAATAAAGGCATCAATCCATTTACGAAGGCAGAACCCTCATGACCTTATCATCTCTTAAAGGTCCCACCTTTCAATAACATTGCACTGAGGATTAAGTTTCTAACACATGACCTTTGGGAGGCACATTCAAACCCCAGCAGTCAGAAAGCTGAGTTCAATTCAAGGATCTACCACTTCCAAGTAAACTTTGGAAAATTATATAAATCCTCTGCATCTAGGTTTCTTTAACAGAATAATTTTTTTCTACCAAGCTGAAGTTTGCAAGTTAAATGCCATAATTTAGTAGCTATGGAACCTGGTACATAGCAGAAACTCTGAAATGACAACAAAGACTTATTGAGATAATGTTGTGTACTGGGTGCTGTACTAAAAGCCCTTTTCATATATTATTTCCCCTTTACTTCTAATCTTCTGAGGGTGGTTCCCTATCAGAGAGGCATCTTTAATTTACAGATAAGAAAACTGAACAAACAGTCATTTTCACCTGATGTTGAACAGCCAGAAAGAAAAGGAAGAGCTTTAAACAGTTATCTTTTCATTCAAGATCTTGAATTCTCGGCTGCTAGTCAGCAGCACCTCACCTTATGGTTCCCAAAGGAACGGTTGAATTAACTCGTAGATGAATATCTAACTTCTTGGATCCTAATATAATCAAGAATTTGATACATTTTCTTCATCCAATCTTCAAAGCAAAGATAGGTAAGTATAAAATGCATCACTTTTTTCATCTTTCATGTTAATGGAACTCATTTCTCAGATTCCGTTTCACTACATGCCAGCTATCACCTGTTCACCCTATTTTTTTCCTCTCTTATCTCTCCATTACATATTTCTGACTTATCACTGTAATTTCTTTGGAGTCACAGGTCTCAGTTTCACTCCATTTAGGTCTTTGGATTATAACAAGTGTAAAGATCTGAGGACATCTGTGGTTTTGAATAATTCAAACCATTTAATCTTTATATCCAACTTTAGAATAAAAGCAAAACAGAAGTTGTGGACTCCTAATTTATTTATTTACAATTGAATTATGAATTATTTGCCCAGAAAATGCCACACATTTTAAACAAGCTATACAGGGATTATTGTTTTTTAAAAAGGTCTACAAGTTAATAATTGGCTTTCTGGTTTCCATTAACATTTTCCCATCTATGTATTTTCGGGAGCCTCGATCACATTTTAATTCAGTAAGGGGCTGGGATTGGGGGGTCTTTTAAAAATTGGAATTTGGAAAAAGCATCGTCAGTAAAAAATTTAAAATTTTAGGACTATCACTAAGAGGACATATTTTAAAGTGGTCAAAATGTTTATACTAAGTTTCTATTTCCTTTAAAAAGTTTGCAAGCGAGAATATATATGAAAAAATCTGCAAACACATCTATGAATCAAACACAATTTTATATGCTTTACTCATTTCACTGAGTCCTCAAAAATGTACTCCAGGGTTTAACTTATTCATTTTATATAAGAGAAGGTGGAGCTCAGAGGAATTTAGTAACAATGAGATTGTAGAGCTTCAGTCTAACTTATTTCTGTAAGCTTTTACATCTCCATTTTAATTTTACTTCTCTAGTTAGCATTACCTGGTATATTAAATGGGCCTTTTGTCTTAACTCGTTCTTTAGTCAGAGAGAGGCAGAAAATTCACCTGAAGAACTTTCAGAACTGAATGAAGTTGGTTCTAAGGCAATATGAATAATTCATTTCTGTTCAGAATTAAACTTGGCTCCTGAGTGTTTCTGAAGTTTACTATGACCATCACCTACTGTAGCCCCACATGGTATTTGAGGAAAAAGATTTGACTTAAAGGAATGCCATGAAGAATCCTCAAATGTGCTTGTTATAGAAATAAAAATGAAACATCTATAGGTTGGTGTTTGATGTTCTTTCTGTTTTTGTATCTGAAACTTTCTTACTTCACCAGTTAACACATCTGACAGTATTTAAATGTTAGCATACTGAGAAAAAGACATTTTTCAGGAGAAGTCAACAGAGCTATAACTACCTAGATAACATCCCTGATTATCCACATGAGCTAATAGGTGATAATTTTATTTTAAAAAATTATTCAGCTATTTTTACACACTTTTATTTAGCAGGCTTTCCAAAATATTTACATAATTAAATTGTACTTTAAAGTCAAAACCCAGTGACACAGGATGTTGCTAGGCGATGCAGAGTGGGAGATTCACTGCTAACTGCTCCTTAAGGACAAGGCATCTCCATGTCCTCGTGGTCTATCACTGTCTTGTGCTGGGGAGAGGGTTCTATCTAGAGGGAATCATGGAGTCAAGTTTCTAGAGAATCAGGCTGTAATTAAAAACTAAGCATTATTAAACCTCCCTAGATATTTTAATTGATTTTTTGTTTTTTGCAATTCCACAGCCAAGGAAATTCCTTGGAGCTCATTTTGAAAATGGGGTAACAATGACTTTTGAAACATTACCAGCTTACAGAGAATGAAGTCAATATGGGTTCATTAGCAAATTAAAGAGACTCTGACTTGAAAGTAAATAAAAAGCCTATAATTGGGACACAATGAATGATTATACTGAAAAAGGCAAAAGAAGATATGGCCCCCAAAAATATTAAACCACTAAAGCCTAACTTTAGTCAAATGTTCATTATTACCAGGCTCCCGAGAATGACAACTGTGACAGATGAAATTTTCTCAGAAGGTTTTCAGTATGGATTTCTGAGCAATACATCGTCTTGACAATAAATACATGCATAGTTTTCATCAAAAAATTATAATTATAATGGTATTCTTCAAGAGTACACAAGAAAGTAGCATCTAAGAAAAACTTGTAACATAAGTCTTTGAGTTCAAAGTAATTTTTCAGAGAGAAGACAACTAAATAAGATATCATTTATTTAAAAATTGACTCTTTAAAACATTAAACTAAGTTTCCTCCAGTTTAAATTTAGCTTTTGTGTATAATGCACTGAATACTTTTAGCATTAAGACCTGGAGAGCATTATTTAACCTTTCAGAGATTTACTTTATAATAATGATTGTCTCATCAGTTAGAGCTCTTTGCATTATGAAAAACAAACAGAAACAAAAAAACCCAATTCTGTTTAAGTTCATCTAAAGGAGACTTTATCAGAAGGATAAGGGAAGTTTACAAGATAAAAGAAAAGGAAAACAAATGAGTTTAGAGTTGAGAGAAATTAAGTTTATTCTCAGTAGCAGAATTAAACCCACAGTTCCATCCAGGTTATCTCCAGGAACCACCTCTAAAAAGAATGATTCGAACCTTCCAGTCTCTTTGGCCCACTCTCCCCACCCATGGAAAAATCTGAAGGCTAGAAAAATCTGGTTGGCCATGCTGTTATACTGCATGTGTCCTCCTTGGCTGTGTTGAACCATAATGAAAAGATCTGCTCCAAATAGGCAAAAGAGACATCTCAGAGTTTTGATGGTAGAGCTTTTATTATATCAAAAGCATTTCCTAAAAGGAAGCTGGGTGCTGGCAGGAAGAAGAGAAGAGTATGGGTACCACGTTCAATAGTCCGTAGACTCTCCAATATATAGTGTCCATGGTAAGAAGGGAAGAGTATGGGTACCACCTTCAATAATCTATAGACTCTCTAATATATAGTGTCCATAATAAGAGATAAAACTTACTCTTACGCTACTCTACTCTACTGAGATGCTGGCTCTTATACCTTCATCTGATATTTCTAACAACCCTGTAGAGAGGGAAAAAATATTTTACATGTGAGGAAACTGGAACTTTGGAATTGTTAGTTGCAAAAGCCGAAAACTTAAACTTACTATGCAAGAAGTACTCTGGAAATGTGTGCTTATTAAAATATATCATTAATGTCTATGAAACATAGGCTACTATCAGTAGGAGTCAATAAAAAAAGATCTGTTCACATTAACGTTTGTTCACACTGTGTGTATCATTATGCAAATGTAGGCATATAAACTAGTGTCAAAATCAATGACAAATTAAAAATTCCAATTTTGCTTATATGTAAAATTAATAAGCAAAAATGTCATGGAAAATAAAATAGAATAGGAGAATATAATTTAGGAGTACTAACCCTATCAGATATTTAAACATCTTATAAACCTCAATAATTAAAAAATGAAGACTGGCCAATCAGAGAGATAAATGCTTCATAATAAAAAAAAAAAAAGAAAAAATTGAAAAACTACACAAATGTTCAAAATGAATCAAAATATGTATGAGAATTCACTTTAGGATAAATGCTCTATGTTAAATCAGAGTGAGAATGAGTTCATGAAAGGATAAAAATTGAATAGTCATCTGAAAAAAAAATTTAAGCTTTTCATAATATAACAGGGTGAATTCTGTATTGATCTAAATGTCATACAAATGCAAAAATTTATATGTAAAAAATAGGAATATAATATTAGTAAATAATAACTAACTCATAGTATTATTCTTTTATGTGTTTTATATTGGAAGACCTTAGTTATCATGCTTTAATATCAAGAAAATATAGAAAACACTGATGAACACAATTCCATAATGACATGAAAAATCTATATGGCATAACCACAAGCAAAGTGAAAAGAAAAAGTGAAATTATGAAAAGTACTTATAATTCCTTTGACACTGGGAGAAAATTCCTGATATACAATGTGATTCTAAAAATACATAAGAAAAAGATTAAAAATTCAAAAGAAGCAGCAATTGGACAGATAGTTCAGAAAAAGGAAAATATAAATAACACTTGATGAAGGGATGCTCAACTTATATCAGTGTGAGAAGAATGTAAATAAAACTATAGGAAGATATCTATTTAACCTTTTGAGACTAAAAAAAAAAAACTCCAATTTTGAAAAATCACTCTGTTCACCCTAAAAGGTTAGGGAAACACAGCATTCTACATATTTCAGATGAAAGTTCAAATCCATGCAACATGTATAGGGAGTAATTTGAAAAGTTCTATACCATTTTAAGACCTATCAATATAACCTTTGCATAGTTACTCTACAAACATTTTCCACACTCCAGGAATGATCAGTGTATAAAAGTATGCATTGTTGTATATTCAGCAAACACTCACTAGTTTGTAATACAAAGTTTGAAGACAATCAACATGCCCACCAATGGGAGTCATTTGAATGTTTATGTTTTATATAGTAAACATAATAATGTTTTATTATATTTATAATCTATCAATTTCATTTATAATCTATCCAATTGAATATATTGCAAATTAAAAAATTAATGAGGAATCCTTCTATAGGATTATATGAAAAGATCTTAAAGGTGTATTATTATTATCTGAAAAAGTCAACATAGAGAATTAATTCACAATGTATTTCTTTGTAGAAAATAAGTATGTGTGTGCTATTTGCTTATAGTCATAAACAATCTTACAATAATACACAAAATATAATGGATGGCTACCTGAGTTGTATGTGTTTTTGTATGAGACAGAGAGCTGTATGAGTTGTATCAAGGGTGATTAAAAAATGGATGATGTGATCATAAGAAAGACCTTTCCATTCTATGCCTTTTTCTTATTTCTACTTTTAATCCAAGCATTAATTATCTCTTCAATGGACAGTTTATATCTGAATTTCACCAAATATACAATGAGGAACTTGTACCTATACTGCAGAAATTATTCCATAATATTGAGAAGAAAGGAATCCTACCCACCTTGGTCTATAAAGCCATTATTACCAAAGCCAGGAATGAATACAACTAGGAAAGAAAACTATAAAACAATATCCCTTATAAATATAGATGCAAAAATTCTCAGCAAATTTACCAATAAAATTTGGCAAACTGAATCCAGCAGGACATCAAAAAAATAATAATTCACCACAACCAAATGGCCTTCATCCCAAAGATGCAAGAGTGATTCAACATATGCAAATCTATACATGTAATTTACCACATAAACAGATGCAAATACAAAAACCATATGATCCTTTTGATCAACACAGAAAAGCTTTTGACAAAATTCAGCACCTTTTCAAAAGAACACTCAACAAAATTGGTATAGATGGGACATTCTTCAAAATTATAAAAGCTGTATATGACAAACCTACAGCCAAAATATTGAAAATATTTGGGGAAAAAATGAAAATATTCCCACTTAGAACTAGAACCAAACCGGTTGCCCATTGTCACCACTTCTGTTCAGCATAGGAAATTCTTGCCAGAACAATCAGGGAAGAGAAGAAAATCCAGGGCATCCAAATGGGAAAGAAGATATAAAGCTATTGCTCTCTGTTGATGATCTGATCTTATACCTAGAAAACCCCACAGATTCAACTAAAAGACTCCAGGAAGAAAAATAAATTCAGGAAAGTCTCAGGTTATAAAATCAGTATATACAAATTAATAGCTTTCATATATGCCAACAAAAGTCAAGCTGAGGATCAAATCAAAGACACAATAGCTTTTGCAGTAGCAATAAAGAAAATAAAATAACTAGGACTATTCTTAACAAAGGAGATGAAAGACCTCTATGGGAAGAATTATAAAACATTGAGGAAAGAAATTGTAGAGGATGTAAAGAGATGGAAAAATATGCCAAACTCATGAATCAACAGAATCAACATTGTTAAAAGGCTATACCACCCAAAGTGATTTATGGATTCAAAGCAATCTCCATTAAAATACCAAAACCATTTCTTTTCAGATCTAAAAAAAATAGTTCTATGCTTTGTATAGAACCAGAAAAGACACAAATACCAAACACAACCTTACATAATAAGAAAAAATCAGGAGACATCACTTTACTGGACTTCAAGCTATACTACAAGGCTATAGTAACCAACACAGCATGGTACTAGAATGAAATCTGAGATGTTGACATATAGATTCCAGAGATGCAATTACCCTTATATTCCCATCTTATTCTTGAGAAAACAGATAAAAATCTGCACTGGTAAAAAGAACTTCTCTTCAATAAATGGTGCTGGGAAAACTGGATAGCCACAAATAAAGGACTAAAACAGGATCTGCACCTCTCGCTGCTCACAAAAATTAACTCACAATGAATAAAATACTTAAGGCACAAAACTGTAAGAGGCACAAAACTGTAAGAATCTTAGAAGAAAATGTTCAAAAACTCTTATAGATATTGGCCTAGGCAAAGAATTCATTAAGAAGACCCCAAAGGCAATTAGAGCAACAACAAAGATAAACAAACACCTAATCAAATACAAAGGTTCTGCACAGCCAAGGACACAATGAAAAAAGCAAATAGACAAGCCACAGAATGGGAGATAATATTGATATGCTGTCATATGATAAAGAACTGACAACCATAACCAGAATCTGCAAGGGTCTCAAGCAAACCAGCAAGAAACAACCAAAGAACTCAATCAAAAAGTGGGTGAAAGATAGCAATAGAAACTCTTCAAAAAAGAAACTTCAGATGGCCAATGCAAACATGTTCAATATCACTAATCACAAGGGAAATGCAAATCAAAATCACAATGTGTTGTCACCTAACTTTAATGAGAGTAACTTATAGTAAAAAATCCCAAAACAACAGATGCTGGCATCAGTGCAAACAGAGAGGAACATTTATACATTGTTGATGGGACTGAAAACTAATACAAACTCTATGGAAAATTGTATGGAGATACCTCAAATAACTTAAAGTAGACCTACCATTTGACCAAGCAATTCTCCTGATTGGGATATATCCAAAGGAAAAGAGTCATTTTAAGAAAAGGACACCTGCACTTGAATGAATGTTTACAGCAGCACAATTCATAATCATCGCAACATGGAAACAACTCAAGTGCTCACCAGTGCATGAATGGATTAATAAAATGTGGTATATGCATACCATGGAGTACTACTTAGGCATAAAAATGGTGACAACCTGGATGGAACTAGAAATCACGCTTCTAAGTGAAACATCACAGAAATGGAGCAACAAACACATGTACTAAATACTAAGTTGGAACTAATCAATCAACACTTAAGTCAAATTTGGAAGTAAATCTCAATGAAAAACAGGCTGGGGGAGGGGGACAGAGGAACTGGGTCATCTCACACCTATTGTATACAGTTCATACTTTCTGGGTGAAGGGCACACTAATAGTGACTCAATCTGCACAAAAAGAAAGTGTGTAAACAAAACATATGTACCCCTAATATTCTGAAATTCACAAAAAATAAAAAATCTATTAGTATGCCAATGCTTGTATTTTTGTTAATTTTCTGTTATGCAAAGAAATTTAGTTATGAGTTTCATCTTCAATAGTAGTCTCATAACATTAAAGTTTGTTAAGCTAACAATTGTCAATGAATTCTAATAGTCATGAAATTTACCCTAAAGAACTGGATAGTCTAAAGTACATTTCTGTGTTAACTGTCTTTCTAATAAAGAAAAAAAGTCCTCAGTTATGTAAGAATTTACATTTCATGATAGAAAGATAAACAAGTTAAATTTTACTAAATTAATATTCTCTCTTGAATATCACCATCAATCATCTCCAAAGAGAAGATCACAGCTGAAAATACACATGGCTCAAATAGGGACCCAACCACAGTGTGGGAAGTAAGTAAACAGTTAACACAAAATAAAACTATCATTCTTTACTTAAAACCTGCTGAATTATTTGACTGTGGAAGTGGTTTTCAACAGGCATATCAGTATTACATAGAAAGAACCTGGACATACAGAAAATTGTACAAGATTTGTTTTTCATTACTTAGTCTATTTAATGATGTCTTAACTGTGATTTTAATGTCTAAGATTTCCTCATAACAGCTTCATTAGTTAACTAAATAAGCCCAGCATTAGGTCAGGAACTCTGCGTTAGTTCATAGAGCTAATTGTGATTGTCAACATGTGGAATTCCTTTTTTAATCCAAACCTATTTCCCTTGCTTCCAAAGTGCAACCTTATACATAAAAGGAAGTAGTGTAAAATCAAATCTGAGTGGATTTTTATTTTCATTATTCAGTTTGAGGGGATCTGTTTCATGCATAACTACAATTGTAGTAATAAGTAACAGTGATAATGGTGACTTGTAAATTTGATGTTCAAACATAGGAGGGAGTAACAAGTACAAATTCACATATACAATGATCTTACTTACATGTTTACCTTCAAGCACTGCTCTTTGTTTTAAGATGCATGTAGTAAAGTTCTAGTGTCATAATGCATATGAATTATTCAGAGAATGGACAAAAGCTAAGATTCACAGCAATTTCAACACACTTTACATTCTTTAGCATAACCCATTTTATATAAAATGAAATTGAGGCAAATGGAGGTGAGATATTTTGCTATTTAATAGTTAAACTTACTGACTTTGAAATAAGTGTCCCTGGATCAGAATCACTAGTATAGCACCACCTCTATAATTTAATCCCCTGGGTTCCAAAAGTCAGTCTGCTGGAATAATTTCCATTAGGGAACAAGGAACGCATAAAATAAGAACATTTGGTGATATTTTCCTGATGTAAATTTAATGCTTCTGTCCTTTGACCTATGGTATTGTCTGCTTTTATTAATGGCTTTATCGAGGTTATAGTGACATCCAGACAATAATATAAATTTTAAGTGTACCATGGTAAGTTATGACATGAGTCTATACTCACGGAAACCATTGCCATAAACAAGAATGAAAATTTCTATCGCTCCCCCAAATTTCTTCAAGCCCTTTCATAATCCCTCATTACCAGTTTCATGATCAAAGCTACTGTTTTACAGGGATGGGTTAAAGGAATTTGAAGACATTATTTTTACGGGGAAAATGAGAAAATACTTCTCTTTATTTAAAAAATATTTATTGAGACATTCTGTGGGAAATATTCTAGGTTCAGAGATGACACCAGGAGGAAATAAAGTTAAGACCACTATCCAGTATAATTTATATTCCTATGAGAGGAATATCCATTCATTACACATGAGACAATGCTAAGTGAAATTAAAAAAAATTAAAAGAAAAACCATGTTAAGGGATGCATAACAACCATAAGAGGGGAAATTGTTGTACAGCAGGAGGCCCTCTTGATTAAGCCACAGTGATGAAGACACAAAAGTCATAAGATACCCACTCCTTTCCCTGATCCATTGTTTCCTTTTTGTTGACTTGATACCCCACAGAAAACAATGGCAATTTCTCTAAGCTTTCTTCCTCATTTTTAGAATTTGCCTCCTAGTAAGTACCATCTCCATAAGTTTGTATTGAGTATTAAATAAGAAAATTACAGTGACTAGCATGGTGTCTTGGAGATGGTGAGTATTTAGTTATAAAAATTGTCTTCATTATCAAAGTCCAGGTCCAAGAACAGAATAACGGTAGAGGTGAAATTCTAAAGCAGCTCTCAATTCCCTTATTTTGCCTCCAACTATTAAACTCTCTAATCAAACCTAAATATTTCAACTGATCTAAGAGAAGTAGAAACAAAAACTTGTTGACTTATCTGTGCTGAAGCATCGAAATTGCCAGATGGTAAGTCAGTCATAGCATGTTTGTTTCTCTGCCTATTGTTCATTGTGTAAAGTGTGCTCCTGGAGGCTTAGCTTGCTAATAATATTAGCATTTGCTCATTCTGTGATGATAGAGACTTAAAAATCATCACAGTGTAACAAATAGGTTGACTTTCTAAAAATGCCAGAATATGAATGTGCTTTTTCCTACAATTCATATACTCCATTCAACAAAGCACAACCTCATATATAAAAAGAGAGCTCCTTGTTGAAGGTTTTCTCAAATCGATGTCCCTTTTGATGCCCCCCAAAGAAAACGTCTGTGAACTTCATCAAAGACATGACTGCTGAGAGAATGTTAGGCTGTCATTTCAATCAGTCACCTTAAAAAGTTATCAAATAATACAGCATTTTTAATTTTCAAAAGAAAATAATCCTAAACACTTTATAATTTTCATTCTTCTCTCTTTTTTTAACCCCCCACTTTTCTTTTTCCTTATTTTGTGTGTTCAATGAGAGCTTGTTGACTGCAACTATCTTGTGCTATTTCTTGATGTTATAATAATAGTTTACCTTGGGTTGCTACTTCAGTTTCAGCTGAGTTATTCATTAAATACAATGCTTAATTGAGTTTGCTTCAGTAGTTCAAAGCTTTACATTCTTCGAAAACAATTGTGCATTCATTTCCATGGTGTAAGTACTAGGCCTTTTATTTTCTTAAGAACTCAACAGCAGAGCTTTATTGGATTGGGCCATTTTAATGATGCAAAGTATTTCTGGCGAGGTCTATGTAAACAGGTTCAAGTATTGCTAACAGAAAACCAATTAGAAATTTTTTTGCAAGTATTCTGTTGTGTGGAGAATGAGGTGTTCTGGTTAATTTAATTTTCTGGTTGAGGTTTAGCACAACTTAATTTTTTTTTTTTTATGCCAGAGAAAGTTGAACAGCTTTATTGTAAAAATTTTCTACTCTAAGGGAGAAGAGAAAAAGTATACACTTCAAATGAATACATGTGTGTGTAGAGGGTAGGGAGCATATAAATACATCTGTAGGTTTATAATAGTATTCTTAACCTTGATCAACTCTTCGTGTTTTTAGAAATGCAGATGTGAATGCCGTGCAAGTTTAATAACTGCCTCCTATTTCACGGCTGAACTACAGTGAAAGAGAAAAAAAAAATAGAATGAACTATGCAATTATCCAAGAATACTTGGAGCTGCTATATATTTATATGATATATATATATAACACACATGCACATGCAGAGATGCCAAGTATACATATTTTAATAAAAGAAAAAAATATTAAATTTGTAATATTAAAATCATGTTTGACTTCACCAATTACAAGAGGTGCTCAATGTGACTTACATTTATCTTTTGTTATCCATATTATATGTTACTATAATTTTAATGCAAATTTTTTATTTTCTTAAAATGTGTATACATTTTTGGGCACCCTCTGTATGCACACATACATACACACAAGTGAATATACATAATAAATTCTCAATTGCTTGTAGCTAGAAGACATTTGAGATAATTTGATCAAGTTCTCTCATTTCATAGGTGAGGACAAAAGCCTGAGAACTTTCATAACATGTCCAAAAAGTTACCGCTAGAGAATGGCACTTGGAACTTGGAACAGTATCTGAAACTTTTAAATGAGAAGTCAAAAAAAAAAAAATGCACTTAGAAAACCCTGGTTTGATTTTATAAGGTATTCAGGAAAATAAAGGTTAATATGAAGAGGGTGTTCAATGGCTTGTTTTTATTTCTTTAGTAATTGCAACAAGGGAGAGACTATGCAAGATAATTAAATTGAGAACTGCCCCCATCTCAGGGTTGAGACTCTACTGGGATGTTTATTTCATCCAAGGCAACTGGTGATCAGAAATGAGTTAGCTATAGTCTATTCCCTGGTGCTAAAAATGCATTTCACACCTATACTGCTGTCAACTTTCCCTTGGTCATGGATATATAGCTCTGCCCTTGAAACTATCCTGAGAAGTCTACTCATATCTCTGGAAAAAGGGTTGCTAACTAATTAAATAGAATGAGGTACCAGCTACCTTAGCTACAAATCCCAAACATTTGTGGGTTGGATTCCAAACTGATGCAACAGTGAACTTAACAAACATTATCTTTCCCCTCTTGGAGCTTGTTGTCTAATGAAGGAGATGAACAAATATATAATCATCAGTGTATATTGGTACAAGAGCAGAGAGATGAATATGGAAAATTGTTTTGATGCAATTCTACCAAAAAAAGTGAAATTCAACACTACTGATCTCAACTTGCTGTAAGTTTCAAGTTTAAAATGGATAAAATAATTATTACAGTATCAAAGAAAAGAAGGATGCTTAATATGGTTTACTTATAGAAAACTCTGTAAATGTTACAAGTATAACAATATAGGATTGTTTGAATGTTTAAATATATGTATACACTAAGCTTCATTAGAAATCATGTGATTAACTGATATTCATTAATTTGGTAATTCTTTTTCTTTTTTTGAGACAGAGTCCCACTATGTCACCCTGGGTAGAGTGCCGGGATGTCCCAGCTCCCAGAAACCTCAAACTCTTGGGCTTAATCCATGCTCTTGCCTCAGCCTTCCAAGTAGAAGGTGCCCACCACAATGCCCGGCTATTTTTGTTGTTGTTGTTGCAGTCGTCATTGTTATTTTAGCTGGCCCAAGGCCAGGTTCAAACCCCTCAGCTCTAGTATATGTGGCTGGTACCCTACCCACTGAGCTACGGGCGCCACCTTAATTTGATATTTCTAATGTCAGAAAAATAAAACATAAAGCAATATGCACAAAAGGCATCTGTGTAGTTTTCTTACACACAAGGTCTTCGTTTCACCATGAGGCACACACATCTAGATGTACAACAGAAAAAAGACTAAGAGCAAGCCAGGAGATCTTATATACATATGCATATATTTCCCTCTGAGTGATGAAATTATGAAATTTGAAATTTTTGTAAAAAAAAAAAAAGACCTTTTCAATGCTTCCAAACATTATTTATTATTTCAGACATTAGAAAGAGTGCCTTTAAAAATAATACATGTACTATTGACATATTATCAATATCACCAACACCACAAAATATATAATTTTATATATGCATTTATGCTATATATTGCAAATAAAGAAAAATATATATGAAGTCAACAATATTGTTTTCATTTTCAAGAGTGTTATTTTATTTCAGACGTGTGAACTTTATAGTAATTACCCTTATAGGTTTTTGAAAGGTTTTCTACATTCCCCAATTTGGAAAATTTCTACCGTATAACCAACATGGTGACAGAGCTATAGAACTTCAGGTGGCTCAAGGCATACTGTTGTTTCATCCTAGAGAGGGATGCAATGCATTATCTTCCCTGTCATTTCCTTTACACTGCATTAAGGAGAGCTTCCCGAGTTAGTAAAAACTGATGAAGCATCAAGTATTTTCCCTGAGTCAGAGAAAAAGGACAGGAATTAAAGAAGAAATTCTACCAGTAGGGGACAGGAAAGGGAAGCCTTGAGACAATGTCAAATTGTTCAGCTAGCAGAGTTTCCCATGGGCCATGTGAGGCCTTTTAAAATTTATTTTTAGGAAATTACCTTCATTTCTTACCCTTTCTGGTCTATATTGATTAACCTTGGATGCATTCCATGGTAGGATATTTAGTTGTACAGTACCTGCTTTTTCCTTAGAATCCCTATCCTGTTCCTGAATTGCAGAAGAACAAGCCAGTTAATTTCAGGCAAGGGCTACATTTTGTGAAGCTCTAATTTTTGGAGAGTCACTGGGACTAGAGAGTAACTGTAATAATCAGTACCTTTCAACCTAGGCTTAGATTTCACAACTGTCCCCTACAAAAAATGCCCAGAATTAAACCAACTTCCTGTCTGTTCTTTCATGTTCATCTGGAATTCCCCAAACTCTAATAGTGATCAACCAAATATATTCCATATACATTTCATCAAATGGATTTATAAATATAAATGACGTCTACTGCTTATCTACCTTGACAGATGCTAAAATCTCATTCCTATTATTGTTTTCTCCTTTGAAAGGGAAGAAATGTTTTCTCATGAAAATTCCTCATGACCTCATGAACATTTGGCAAATGTAAGATATAATTATTCTCTAGATATAGAATTTTTAATAAATGTTAAAATCCTTCTTCAAATGTTCTAGAAATTACCGATAAATCCTTTAATAAATTGACTATGTTAATAAAACTGAGAAGTAAAAAAATTAAAACATGAAAATTTTCTAATTCCAAGCCAGAAAAGCTGAAATGGCAGTATAAATTAGATTATCTCAGAATGACAACTACTCATCCAAAATGTTCAACAATTTGGCTGCTTTTTCCAAAGGAGAAAGAACCAGCAGGCGTGATGAATTGGCACTGATGCCTGAGTATACATTTGTCTAACCTGTAAGTAACGTTAGAAGTGGATAGTATATTGACCTTTCTGAGATATTAATTTTTAATAGAAATGATAGTAATAGTTTTAGGACTTTGAAAATTGAACAGATCAAGTTTTTACCAGATATTTGCAGAAAATTAATATCCATCAGCCTTCAGACCTGTTAACAAGAATGAAGTCTTTATATTAAATACCATAAGCTCTCATTGCTACATGAGGAGGAAAGCTTGCCAAAGCCTTGTGAGAAGCCCAGGCTTTTCTTACACATGTTCATGGCCAAGTACATTGGCCATGTTCTTTTTCCTGCTGACAGAGTATATTGTTGCTCTCCCTGGAAATACTATTTGTCTTCCTATTTATAGGCTCAATTTCCAGCACCCTGAAAACTTCAGCACCAATGTTACTAAATGTCGTGTGTTATTTTCCACATCAACCGTGATGCCGAAACTCAGATAGAAATGAGCAGAACCACCCTTTTCTGGTGTTACCTTGTTCATCTCTGTCTCAAAGCAATATTGTTTATTCTCTGAGTCTTAAATGGATTCTAGAGAATAAAGACTCCTAAAATTCCTTCCAGAAGCTTCTTTATTTATTACCTACAGTTGAGCTAAAAATCAGTATTCATGCTGGGCTCCACATTAGTAAATCTCCTCTGCCATCTCTCCCTAGGTAGCCACATAACATTCCCACTTTGCAGACCATAGGCCAATCCTCATGTAGATTAATACCTTGAGTTCCAAACGTCCGGTAGAATCCACTTGGGCTTTTTCTGCATACCCTGTTATTCTAATAACTCTACAATACAACAAACATATATGGTGTCTTTTAAATTGACATATGTGCAAAATCACTCCATGCCTCATAAAATAATTATTCTACATGGACCAAAAGTAAGATGGAAAAAACTCAATTGAGACAATTGACCAGCTAATTTGCTTCACTATTATAACCTTTTTATCATCTCTCTTTCTCTCTCTCCAGAGAGATAAAAAGGTTGTAATAGTATACTTATCAGAGAGAGATGATAGAGAGATGATAAAAAGAGAGATGATGTAGAGAGAGATGACAAAACGCTTGTAATTGGGTAAGGTTGTAATATATATATATGTATATATATATACACACACACACACATACACATATACACATACAAGGTGACACCCTGTATATGTATATACAAACACATATATACACAGAGAGTGCCAAAAAATCCATATGCATTTTAAGAAAGGAAAAAACTGTATTAAAATTGTAGTAGTCAATATATGCTCATAACAAAAGATGAATACAAGTCACATGGAGCACCTCTAATATTTGCAGAAGTCAAATATGACTTCAGTATTACAATTTGATTACAATTTTTTTCTTTCTCAAATTGTGCATACTTTTTCTTATTTTTGAGACAGACTCTCAAGCTGCTCCCTTGGGTAGAGTGCTGTGGCATCACAGCTCACAGCAACTTCCAACTCAGGCTCAAACAATCCTCTTGCCTCAGTTTTTCTATTTTTGGTAAAGACAGAGTCTCACTTTTGCTTATCTAGTCTTGAACTCGTGAGCTCAAGCAATCCACTTGCCTCAGCCTCCCAGAGTGCTAGGTTTACTGTGCCTGGCCTGTGCACACATTTTTTTTATACCCTCTATGTCTCTCTCTCTCTCTGTGTGTGTTTGTGTGTGTGTGTGTGTATCGCATAACATAAGGTTGAAAAATTTATTTTAAAAAAATTTAAACAAGAAAGAAATCAAGATAATATGTCACAGGCTCGGCGCCTATGGCTCAACCGGCTAAGGCGCCAGCCACGTACACCTAAGGTGGCGGGTTCGAATCCCCAGCCCGGACCCGCCAAACAACAACGACGGCTGCAACCAAAAAATAGCCAGGCGTTGTGGCGGGCGCCTGTGGTCCCAGCTACTTGGGAGGCGGAGGCAGGAGACTCGCTTGAGCCCAGGAGTTGGAGGTTGCTGTGAGCTGTAATGCCACGGCACGCTACCCAGGGGGAGAGCTTGAGGCTCTGTCTCAAAAAAAAAAAAAAAAAAAAAAAAAGATAATATGTCACTTGAGCCCAGGCTACATTTTTTTTATCATTTTGATGATAAAATGTTAATTCCTGGTTGTGAAGCATTATTTGGAAGTTGACATCATTTGTAAGTTTAGGGGCTACAAAAACTGTGCTATTAACCTAAAGCTATTTTGGGGCAGTATGATTTTCTTAGAAGTCAGTCAGTTTTGTTTCCAAGTCTCAAAAGTAGAGAGCTACAGAGATGAGTTCATAATGAATTTAAACTTATAAGTAGGTGGGCTTCTAAGAAAAAAGATAAAATAAAATAACAGGTGGACATTTGCCGTCATCCCCTTGAGAAGTGAGATCGGGTGAAGAAATGCATGGACTCTATTACAGAGTTTTGATTACTCCTTGGGCAGGCAGGTTTGCACTGATCACATTGGCAGCCAGGTTTAATTTTGTTGTTTGATGAGATCAGTGAGATCAGTGAAACACGTATTTCTTCAACTGTAGTTGTCAGTTAACTCATTTAGGAAGAGACAGAATTTATTAGATTCAGGAGCTGGATTTCAAAATGACAGGAAACTTCCTTTCACAAGTGTGCATAATTATTGGGTAGTTCAAATGATCTTAAATTATAGTTAGTATAGAAAATAAAAAGTTAAGTAATCTCTGATTGTAAAATATTGTTTACCTTAGTGAAGGAAATTGCTTAGAAATAATAATTAGATATGTGGGAACAAAGAAAAACTCTATGAGAAAAAGAATAGCGAGTTCTGTGGCTATTCTACAGAATAGCAGTTCTGATGAATCTGATAAAAGACTTCTTCCTTTCCCAAATTAGACACAAATTAAAAGAATGAGAACTTATAAAATAATATATCCACTCTGCTTCTTATAAATATAACCTGCGGACAGACAACAGGAAAGGGCTGACAAAATGGTGAATATTTCAGAGAAAGACTTCATATAAACTTAGAATTGGGTAAACCCTTCCTTCTAGAGAACACTAGCAAACAGGCTGTCCAATTATTCATTCCCTAATATAAAAATCATACACTAGACTTCTTGAAGTTTGGGGAAATATTCTCAAGTACAAGGAAGACAACAGCAACCATGAAAAATCTCCTTATCAAGAAAAAGCCATATTAATAACTAAAATTTATTTATATCCAGGCTTTTTGTCATTCATGCATTTGGCATGATGCAAATTTTAATTCACCATAGGTGTGGTCTATAAATTGTTTTCACAGTAGGGCGGAGTTCATTGGATCCTTTTTCTTCCATTCTTGAGATACTTTGCTAATAAGAGTATATTCCAGCTCCATCCATGTCAACATGTAAGAGGTAAAGTCTCCATCTTTCTTTAAGGCTGCATGGTGCACAATTCCATGGTGCACAATTTATTAATTCATTCGTGGGTTAATGGATACTTGGGCTTCTTCCATGACTTAGCAATTATGAATTGGAATGCAATAAACATTCTGGTACAAATACCTTTGTTATAATGTGATTTTGGTCTTCTGGATATATGCCTAGTAGAGGAATTGTAGGACCGAAAGGCAGGTCTATTTTTAGATCCCTCAGTGTTCTCTAAACATTTTTCCAAAAGGAACGTGTTAGTTTGCATTCCCACTAGCAGTGTAGAAGTGCTCCCTTTTCTCCACATCCATGCCCACATCTCTGGTTTTGGGATTTTGTGATGTGAGCTAATCTTACTGGAGTTAGAAGATATCTCAAAATAGTTTTGATTTGCATCTCTCTGATGACTAATGATGATGAGCATTTTTTTCATGTCTGCAGGCTGTGCATAGAAGTTTCTCTTCAAGGCCCTTGCCCTCCCTGACATGGGATCACTTGTTCTTTTCTTGCTAATATTTTGAGTTCTCGGTGAATTCTAGTTATTAAACCTTTGTCAGAGA
>NW_003852415.1:9375530-9390800 GCF_000181295.1 Otolemur garnettii | reverse complement strand
GTGTTCTTGGCTGTGCAGAAGCTTTTTAGTTTGATCAGGTCCCAGTAGTGTATTTTTGGTGCTGCTTCAATTGCCCAGGGGGTCTTCCTCATAAAATATTCACCCAGACCAATTTCTTCAAGTGTTTTCCCTGCACTTCTAGTATTTTTATAGTTTCATATCTTAAGTTTAAGTCTTTAATCCAGAGAGAGTCTATCTTAGTTAATGGTGAAAGGTGGGTCCAGTTTCAGTCTTCTACAGGTCACCAGCTACTTCACCCAGCACCATTTGTTAAATAGGGAATCTTTTTCCCCCTGAATATTTTTAATTGGCTTGTCAAAGATCAAATAACAGTAAGTAGCTAGGGTGATCTTTTGGTTCTCTATTCTGTTCCATGCGTCTACATCTGTTTTTGTGCCAGTACCATGCTGTTTTGATCACTATGGATTTATAGTATAGTCTGAGGTCTGGTACCATAATTCCTCCAACTTTGTTTTTATTTCTGAGTAATATCTTGGCTATTTGAGTTTTTTTTCTGATTTCATATAAAATGAAGCATTATTTTTTTGAGATCTTTAACGTATGACAGTAGAGCTTTAATAGGGATTGCATTAAAATTGTATATTTGCTTTGGGTAGTATGGACATTTTAACAATGTTAATTTTTCCCAGCTATGAGCATGGTGTGTTTTTCCATTTGTTAACATCTTCAGCTATTTATTTTCTTAGAGTTTCATAGTTCTCTTTATAGAGATCTGTCACATCCTTTGTTAGGTAAACTTTCAAATATTTTATCTTCTTTGGCACTACAGTGAATGGAATAGAGTCCTTAACTGTTTTTTCAGCTTGACTGTTGTTGGTATATATAACGGCTACAGATTTATGAGTGTTGATTTTGTAACCTGAGACACTGCTATATTCCTCGATCACTTCTAAGAGTTTTGCAGTAGAATCCCTGGTGTTTTCCAGATGTACAGTCATATCATCTGTGAAGAGTGAAAGTTTGATCTCTTCTGATCCTATATGGATACCCTTGATCATCTTTTCTTCCCTAATTGTGATGGCTAAGATTTCCATTACAATGTTAAGGAGAAGTGGACCCAATGGCAACCTTGCCTGGTTCCTGATCTGAGTGGCATACATGTGAAATTTACTAGGGGTAGAATATAAATGTCTTAACACAATAACTAAGAAAATGTTGTGAAGGTTATGTTAACCTGTTTAATGAAAATATTTCTAATTGTATATAAAACCAGCACATTGTACCCCATGATTGCATTAATGTACACAGCTACAATTTAATTAAAAAAAATTAAATAAAGACATGAATCAGGAAAAAAAAAAAAAAAGAAAGGAAGCAAGGGAGAAGGGGCATTGGTGGACAGGGTGGATGTCTCCCATGGAGCTCACCTGTGAATCATAAAATCTGAACATAAAAAAAATTACTTCAATATTTGGGCTTATTACTCAGTATTATACCTTATGTGTTTTATTATCCTTAAAAATTGATTATACATAATTTTAAAAGATGAAATTATTAGTTTATATTCTTTGCCAAAATTTATCATTCTATTGATCCTACACATTTAGTTTGCATTTACAGTTAGAAATAATGCCAATATGTATAAGTTTTTCATTTTGAGAGATGTTTTTCTAAAGTATTTTTTAATTTCTAGTAGAAAAGTATAGGTATGAAGGAAAGAAACTCAATTTTGTCGAGCCTATAATATTTGCCAATAATTATTCTAGATTTTATGACTGTTATAGGTCTCTTATGTATAACAAATTTGTATCTATCCCTGAAGTTCAGAAATGTGTGTCCATTAGTCTTTTGGGAGTCAAGCCTCACCTATTCACTAGTTTGCAAGAAGGCCCAAGGAAGTTATAAGAGAACTCACTCTTAGGAAACACTGCAGAATATAAATGATTCTGAATAAGGCTTAATGTTCAGTGATCAAATTTGTATCTTAGTTAAGCTCCTAGTCTATGGAAAGGGGAAAAGACTAAATACATGTACAAGCAAAATACTACCTATCTAAAATTATATAAATAGATTAAAAGTAGTTCTAACAGCTTGGAAGGGGAAAAAATTGCCTAGCTTCCAAGCAATCTCCCAGAACTGGCTACTGATGATCTTCAGTCCAGAAGTGTTGAGCAAGAAGTAGCAGACTCCAAGGAAAGCAGAATACCCAGTAGAAGCTTTAGTTAGCATTGCCTTGCTTAAACAGGGCAACATTGCTATGCAATATTTTTTAGGCATGGTTCCCATTTTCAAAGCAAAAAATTACAGCCATGCCCATCAAATGAGTGCTGTCCAACAACTGCAAGGAACACCTAACAGATGTAGCAGTGTTGTGCCCCTGAGTCCAGCTAACACTGTGGAATTAGGAGCCAGGTGTTTTAAGCACAAGGGTCAGATCACCCAAAAACTTACAGTTCTTGGAGGAGCAGGGAAATAGGACTTTGCAAGAGGCTGGTATTTTGCATTAGAGTAAAAAGAGGGCAAAAACATTTAAAAAAAAGATATGTTGTGTATGAACTCTTTTTGGGGGGGGGGAGAAGGACTTTGTTGCCCTCTGTAAAGTCTGTTAATGTCATAGCTCACAGCAACCTCAAACTCTTCGGTTCAAGTGATCCCCATGCCTCAGCCTCCTGAGTGGCTGGGACTACAGGTGCCTGCCACAATGCCCAGCTATTTTGAATACAGTATCAGCTAAGCTGAGACCGATTTTTTTAAAAAACTAAGTTAACAAAAGGAGAGAATTGTGTGGGAGTTCACAGGCAAAAGAAGTTGTTCTTTGAGAAACCTGTATTCAAATAGTTGCATTAGTTAAATAGCATGAATTTTATTAGAACAGGAGGACCCACCTTTGGGTCTAATATCTAGACAAATTCTTTTGATAGACACTGGGATACATGGAGATATTCAGTGTCAAGCTATAATTCCTAGGATGATAACAATAGTCAAAGTTAGATCAGTTCCTTCACTGATGGAATTGATAGCCCCATTTTATCACAGGCCACCTCCCTTGGTTTATTATCCACGAAGGCAGGAAATGACAGAAGACACTCTAGGAAGCAGTCTGCTCAATTGCCACCATTCTTAAAGGCATTCAGGAAAAATGAGCTCTAATGTTTTCTTCCTTCCAGCCATAGAACTAGCTAGAACAAATGGGCTAGATAGACTGATAAACAATTTTTAATTTTCACTGGCCTGGTACATGTCAGGTCAACTGTACCCTAGACATTTTCCAGGTAAAGGCTCAAAATATCTCTTTAAATGTTAAATATTCTAATTCCATCTCAATCAGTACCCTAAGGCAACATAATACACTTGACCAGTGATCGATTGTCAAACTCTTTTGAAAGACTATTGCTCTCTGGTATATTTTTAGGTTGGGATTTAGACCATTTTCATAGATTAATATTAATAAACCACATAATCTATCATCTTTAGATGTACAGTGGATATACAGTTGACCTTTGAACAACATGGATTTGAACTGTACGGGTCCAATGGTATACAAATTTTCTTCAGCCTCTACCTTCCCTGGGACAGCACGAGTAATCTCTCCTCTTTCTCTTTTGCCTTAGCCTACTAGATGTGAAGATAATAGGCTAAAGACCTTTATGATGACCCATTTCTACTCAATGAACACTAAATACATTTTGTCTTCCTTATAATGTTCTTAAAAGCACTTTCTCTTCTCTAGCTTTCTTAATTCTAAGAAAACACTATATTATACACATAACATACAAAATATGCACTAATCAATTGTTTATGTTTTTAGTAAGGATTCGGGTCAACAGTGGGCTATTACAAGTTAAGTTTGGGTGTAGACAAAAGTTATACATGGATTTTAGGCTGCATGAAGATCAGTGCCCCTAATTCCCATGTTATTCAAGGGTAACCTATACATCTTTATCAAAATTTGGCATGTCTTATGGTAAAATGATATTTTTCTTCTGGGTAAATATCTAGTAATGGATTATAGATCAAATATGAAATGTCTTTTAAATTCTTTGAGGATTCTCCACATTTTTTTCCAAAAAGGTTGTCAGAGGTTGCAATCCCACCAATACTGAATCAATGTACCCCTCTCTCTACAACCATTAGCATCTGCAGCTTTGGAATCTTGTGATGAGGGCTATTCCCACTGGTGTTAGGTGATATTTCAAGGGGGCTTTGATTTGCATTTCTCTGATGATTAGAGGTGATGAGCATTTTTTTCATGTGTTTCTTGGCCATTCATCTGTCTTCTTGGGCAAAGGTTCTGTTCAGATTATTACCCATTAAGGACATTTGCATTGGAAGACAAAGATGTGGAAACAACCCATGAACTCATCAATGCATAAATGGATTAACAAACTGTGTTATATGTATGCCATGGAACACATAAGGAGGGAGACTTTGCATCTTTTTTATTTACCTGTATGATTTTGAGTACATTCTCCTAAGTAAAGCATCACAAGAATGGAAAAGCAAGTATATCATGTACTCAGTACTAATCTGAAAATGGTAGACTAACAACTGCAGACCCTCATAAGAGAAAAACATAATTAAATTTAAGGAGGGGGCTTGATTAGTTGTCCCCTATCAGGAACAATGTAGGGGTATATGGCATCCTTTCTGCATAAAGTCAACTACAACTCAGATTTTGGGATTTTTTTTTACAAACCCAAGTAATGTGTCCTAATTTGAATGTCCCCTCTATATTAGCCCATAATAATAAAAAAAAATTGTCATAGCTTATTTTGCTAATTCAATTTATGAATAATGTCTTCTACCATATAATCCCAACATCAAGTCACCCATGATTGCTGAGCCATTCATTCAGATCAGACTTACTGTAGGAAATAAAAGCTGAGGGCTGTTTTATTCTTTTTTAATTCAAATAAATGAGTTAATGCAATTCTATATGGTAATCTTTTCATATCTTAAACATAAATCTGAGGAATAGACAGACAGATGGACAGACAGAAGAGAGAAAACAAAGCATACTCTTGCCATAAATGTGTGCCATGCAAAAACAATTTACTATTGCTTATGGAATCTCTCATTGCTTTACTTTTAGAGACTCTCATTCAGGAGCACTGAGTTCTTGAATAGCATGTTTTTTGGCATTCAGTATTTTACACACAAAGTCAGTGCATTGCGAATGCAAGATTTGTGAAGTATGAGAAGTTTGCCTTTTATAAAATGAGAGAGTGAGCCAGAAGCAGCAGCAGAGTGCCAATGACATTCTGAAGAGACATTTTAGGAAAGTATACACGTGGAAATTAAAGGTCTGGGAAAGCCTTTTCCAAAAACCATCTGCTTAGAAATTCTCCATATTCTTTAGTGATGTGTTTGCCCCAGTTTGAAGACTCCTGAGCTAAGTCATTTATTGGTCTTCATTTACTTTTTGTGGATTCATCTACTTTTTGTGTATTTTGTCATTGCATTAGAACAAAATTGAAAAAGAGTTCTCATGACTCAGACATTAGGACTCCAACACTGTTTGAACCCCAAAAATACAATTCCTCTTCAACTTGAATTTTTCTTCTAATAAGTTCCAGATTTACCAAGTGAATATATTTTATTAAATCTATAGATATTTTCATAAAAGTATTCCTTAAAGTGGACATATAGAGTATAATGTCATTTTAAATTATGTGTGCATTATTATCAGAATCATGTCTTTTATTCCAGTAATTATACATTTTTCTCTTGTTAGAAATTTAAAAAAAAAATACTAATACATGGGCCTCCTCTCCAAAACTGTTTATTCAACTGGCATGATGTAAGAATCAGGCATGGGCAATGTTTATAAAAGATAATAATACATGTAATAATAATTAATGGGATTCTAATACACAATATCCAGAAGTACTACTTTAGTCATGAGAAATCCTACAAGAGTTAGAGAAAAAGACCGAACACGACAAGCTGTATTATTAGTAAGAGGTCTCTGAGTTACCGCAGGCCTCAAACTGCTGCATTTTTAAAATAAAGATTATGCAATCATTTCAAGAATCACTTGGAAATGGGATTAACTCCATTTATGCATTACTGAGATAACTGAAAATTACTCCTTCAAGCTCCTAAGCTTACTTAAAAATCTATTCCAAATCAGATTTACTTAGTTCCAAGGGACAGCCTAAGAAGTAAAGCGTTTTTACAGGCATTTCAAGAATCTCTGATGTACTTTTTTTGTCCTGTGCTATTGAGTTTTTAGGAAGCAAATTTTTCAAATAACTAAGGTGGATAAGAAGATGAGAAGTCAAGATCTTTCGTAATAGCCAAAATTCTAGAAAATGTTGCACCATGCTCATATATGTTCTTCCTTAAACTTTTTCTGATAATGAGCCTGGAGCAGCCTGGAGCCTACTGGTAAATTGATTTTTACTCAAGTGGCTTCTTCTAGATACAAATTAGTGTGAATGAACCCAGAATGTACATTCTTCTATGGAAATGGTAATTATTCTCATTGGGAAAAGTTAAAAAGATACCAAAATGGAGGCACTTAAGGAAAAAAACAAAGTCTTCCTCTTACAGAAAGCAAGTAAGTTCAAAGGTAAAGACTTAAGGGGTAATAAAGGTTAATTGTCTATTATACGAAAAACTATGCAAAAGCAAGAATAAAAACCTCTTTCAAAAACTGTTGCCTTTTCTTTTATTTGTGTTACAGAATTATCGTCTGTGTGTATGTATTTGAACATTGTTCCAAATTAGTTTTGTCTGTGTCACTAGTATTTAGATTTAGGATATTCCTCAAAATATACAACAATAATTGTGACCATAACCCATGAATCAGATCAATAGAAATGTATCATGGAGAAGAAGGGCAATCTGAAAAGGAGCTTAACATTTTGGTGAACACTTCTAAAGCTAATTAGAACAACTGGGAATTTAAAATATTCAGTCTTCCTTGTATATAAACGCTATTCTGAGTATTATTAAATTAAAAAAATTTAGATGGCTATTTTGAGTTAAGGTAACATTAAAACCAATAGATTTAATACTTATCACTTGCCCTATGCTGCACCCTCTAGGCTGTAGCCCAAGTTTATATCATTACATGTGGTTCGGTTGATCCTTTCTTATTTTAAATTTTCAACACAGTTGATTCAGGTGTGTTTTAATTGGGCATTCATTAAGAAATCAGCTAATTCAATGTTTATTCACTCTTGCAAATCTATCTATCAAAATCCATACATGCCTGGTTTTCATACATCAATGACTCTAAACCAAACAGCCTGCTGAAGTAGCCATGGCCTTACACCCAGTCAAAGAGGTTTTCAGGCAGCAATAACAGTGTGATGTTAGTTAAAAAATTAGACTGTTTTAGAGAAGCTATACAAGTTTTGACTAGTTTTGATTTGGGGGAGGGGGAAAATAAGGTCCTCATAGGCTACTCAATATCACTACCAAAAAATCCCTCAGAATGACTACATTTTCTACTACTTCAATGTCCAGAATCTTAGCAAAATTGGTGGTTTCGATGGCAAGTTACCATTCAAATGTTCTTTTTTATCTTTTCTTTTATTTAACAAATATTGACTATACTAGGTGATGAGAAGGCTGAGAAACTCTGGTGTGATCCCTAGGTTTCACTAGCCCGTAGAGTGCTAAATGATTGTGACAGGTAGAATTTTAAGGTTCCTAAGACTTACACCCTGGATACTCCCTTCCCTTGATGTAGGCTGGGTCTGTGAATATAATGGGATGTCATTCCCAGACTATCCTAATTATTGACAGTAAATATGGATCTTGTGGTTCTAACTAAGGTCTTCAATCAGTTGGCTTTAAGTCAATCAAAGGGGAGTTAATCATGGATGGGCTCAACCTCGTGAGCAAAGCCCTTTAAGAACACCAACAACAGAGGCAAACACTTCTCTGTTGCCCTGCTGTGACAAGAGGGGATCCTGAGACAGAGACCTGAGGGTCACCTTGGAAACCTGAGAAGAGTTCTTGGCCAAAAGCTAGCAAGAAAATAGTCCCTCAGTCATGCAATGCAATGGATATAAATTCTGCTCAAAAGTGAATGAGTTGGAAAAGCACACAGAGCCTGAGATGAGATTGTAGCCACAAGCATTTTGAAAATAAAGATTATGCAATCATTTCAAGAATCACCTGGAAATGGGATTAACTCCATTTACGCATTACTGAGAAAACTGAAAATTACTCCTTCAAGCTCCTAAGCTTACTTAAAAATCCATTTTAAATCAGAATATACACCTAAAATATTATTCACGCACATAGGTGCTGTAAGAACTTCAGAATTACAGTGCATTTTAATTCATCCCAGTTATCCTTTTCTCTTCACAGACTGCCAAATGTGAGGTATGTTCTGATAAATTCCATATACGTTTTATTTAGCATAGATTTTCCTCATAGAACCTATGAGAAGGTAGAATTGTGAAGAATTCACTTTGCTTGTTTCTCTTTTCCCCTTCACTCTTAAGACACATATTATGCCCGTGACACTCATCAAACAAAAATATGCATTTATGTGTTAATAAAATTGTCCTCGTGTTGATTACTGTATTCACGTCTTCTAAAACTCTGTATTATTTTCAATACATTTTAAATAGTATTGAATAAAACACCATCCTCACTGGTTTCTAAGAAAAAAATTATACTCAAATATATCAAAACATTAACTATTGGTTAGGATATACTTCTGCTATAACCTCTGCTGGTAGACACAGGGGTTGTTGTTTAAAATAAATTAAAACTCATCATCTTTCCTCCACCATTTTGAAACAAAAGCATTGTTTCACCATTCATTGGTAATAATAGTACCTTTTTTTCCTTAAAATCCTCATTATAGATCATTTATCCAATGTCATTGATGATATCATAAATGTAAAACATCATAAAATTTATCATTCAGTTTTGAAGTCAGGTGTTTATTATATTCTTTGTGTTTGTGAACCCCATTTCTCAGACTATGTTCTTTGATGACAGGGTCAATGTTATGGTTTTATTTGTCAATGTATGCCCGGTTTGTATCCTCAACACCCAGAAGACACGCAATACTGTGAATAGATGGTAAATATCAAAGGAACACCTAATTCAGATTCTGGTAGTGATCTCTTTTTTAATGATAGAAAGCTATTACAATTCAGTTTGTTCACTCTGCAACATAAACTCATGTTATGGTCATGTTTTATAAGGAAATACAGATTATCGTGTCATGAAATACTGGGAGTTTTAATGGTTCAACAAATATAACTATAGTCTTTAGTCTTTGAGGCCAGGAACCAATCAAAGAAAATGTATGATTTTGCATTTCTGTTTCTGTGATTAATGTTTCAGAGAGAATCTGGAAGTAATATATAACATAGAAATAAAGTATATTTAAATTATTTTGCATAGAAATAACCTCTTAGATGTGTATTTATATGTATATTTCTGAATCCATAAATTATATGTTTGTAAAACCTAAAGGAATATATATATAATTGAGACAGAACTCAACATATAAATTATGTTTGTAAAACCTAAAGGAATATATATATATTTGAGACAGAAATCTGTCGCCCTGAATAGAGTGCTGTGGCATCAGTGCTCATAGCAACCTCAAACTCTTGGGCGCAAGCAATCTACTTGCCTCAGCCCCCCAAGTAGCTGGGACTATAGGCCTCAGCCTCCTGAGTAGCTGGGACTATAGGTCTGTGCCACCATACCTGACTAATTTTTCAATGTTTAGTAGAGGCAGAGTCTCCCTCTTGCTCAAGCTGATCTAAACTCCTGAGCTCAAGCAATCGCCCCACCTCAGCTTCCAAGAGTGCAAGGCATGAGCCACCATACCAGCCCTCTAAAGGAGTATTTTGAACAGTACTGTGACTTTCTATATAATTGTGTATAAAAAGTCCAAGAAATTATGTTACTTCTATAGAAACATATCCTATAATTCACCAATAATGAAACTAAATATTTTTAAAATGGCAAATTTGTTTAAGACAGAGTCAATAACATACCTTCTCTCTTTCCCAGTCTTGTTTTTCACTTCTTTATAATATTTGAAATCATAAAAATACATTTCCAAGAGAACATAATTACAACTGAAGGATTACAAAGAGTGCCTGAACTTGTAGAAAAACATGCTAATGGAACCAGAAAAGGACAATTATTTTTTTCTGTTTCCGTTTGTGTAGAAGCAAAATGTTCTGTTCCCTCTTTCAACAAAATAAAACCAAACAAAACTTATTAACACAAGCATTCCAATTTCTAATTGTGAGAGAGAGAATTATGAATATTATAAAATATTTCTTTAAAGCCAAGTGTGAATTTCAGCTGAATGTGTATGAATCACAATTTTTTATAACAACTTAGCAGGGGAATAGATTTGACAAAGTGAAATTAATATTTCCCTGTGGGGTGGAGTTTTTGTTTTTTACTGTATTTATAAAAGGCATTTTGACTAAAAAGTATAGATTCTAGTTATAAGTCCTTTATCAAATGTATAGCCTGCAAACATTTTTTCCCGTTCTATAGATCACCTTTTTATTGTGTTCTTGGTCATACAGATACTTTTTAATTTGATCAGGTCCCATTTGTTTATTTTGGTTGTTACTGGGATTGCAGTTGGAGTTGTCTTCATAAATTCCTTCCCTAGGCTGATATCTATAAAAGTTGTTTCAACATTTTCTGTAGCAACAAAGAAAATAAAATACTGAGTAATGTATTTAAATAGCTTTTACTTTTATAGAAAGTAAAAGGAGGTGAAATATCTCTCTAGGAAACACTGAAGAAGAAATCACAGAGGATTAAACTGATGGAAAAACTTACCATGCTCATGGATCAGCAAACTCAGCTGTCAAAATGGCTATACTACTCAGTGATCTACAGATTTAATGGGATCGCCATTAAAATAGCAACATCATTTTTTGCAGATCTGGAAAAAAAATTAGTTTTACACTTCATATGGAACCAGAAAAGACTCCAAATAGCCAATATAACCATACATAATAAGACCAAATCAGGAAACACCATTTCATCAGACCTCAAGCTATACTACAAGTCTATAGTAACCAAAACAGCATGGTCCTGGCATAAAAACAGAGAGACCTGTGGATCAGAACTGACAACCCAGGGATGAAACCATTCTAATACTCCCATTTGGCCTTTGATAAAGCAGACTAAAACACAATGTGGAAAATAATCCTTATTCAATAAACGGTGCGGGGAAAACTGGATAGCCACATCTGAAAGACTGAATCAAGATCTACATCTCTCAACACTCACAGAAATTAATTCATGATGGATAATGGACTTCAGCCTAAGGCATGAAATTACTGTATCTTATTTTTAGAAACTGCCACAGCCACTTCAAGAACTACTGCCCTGATCAGTCAGTACCCATCAACGCTAAGATTCTCCACCAGCAAATATCTATAAGCCTGAAGCTTCAGATGATGGGTAGAATTTTTTAGCAATAAAATGTTTTTAAATTAAAGAATATACATTGTTTTCTTTCAAACATAATTCTATTGCACATTTAATATATGACAATTTTAGGTAAACATAAATTTTATATCCCCTGGGGAAAAAAGTTCTATGCTTTGCTTTATTGTGATATTTGCCTTATTGCAGCGGTCTGGAACTGAACCTGCAATATTTCCAAGATGTGCCTGCAATAATCTTTTTAAAATGCTTGTTTTTTCACCTTAATTACAAAAGCATTAGAGAATTTATGCAATTTCTGTTCTGATCTATGTTAACAGAGATTTGAAATTTATACACTTCATAAGCAATCCCTAGTGAGATCATCAAACGGGTGACTGTACATTATTACTGTCTCCAATAGCTATTTCTGACATTTTAATTTTCATAGCGGCCAAAGACTTTTTTTTAATTGGTTAGAAGTGATGTAAATAAAGCCAGTTGCCTATAATGAGACATTAAGATAACACTTAACTTGATAGGAAGTCAATGTATGGATGCTGAGATTTCATCAGTGTGTGTTAAATTTGCCAGGGGTTGGTCTGGATTCTTTGCCTTCATTTACTATAGCAGAGAAAGGAAGAGATAAGTGAGAGGGCTTTATGTAGTACCCCTATTCCTGGGTACTTATTGGATTACCACTAAGTTTGTTGGTGTTTTCCTTTATTGCTGAGCCTACGGATGGAAAGTCAGACTCTTCATTCTTGAATAAATCAGTGTCCATTTCTGTTTCTCTCTTCCTTGTAGCTGCACAAGAGAAACAGATGGGAGGATTTTCAAACACCTGTCTCAGATTCGAATGGGCTTGCATTTCTTGAGTAATCAAGGTGTAAAGCTTAATCACAATTTTGTGACTTTATCCTGAGCAAAGTGTAACTATTTACTTGTCAGATCATTTTCTTCAATATTTCATTTCTGTGAATTCAGCACTTTTTTCCTGGAACCAAAACTTTGACCCAAGTCCTAATAGGACATCTAGGGTCTATGGACAGACATCAAAGCTCCAACACAAATGCAGTAAGGTAAACAAAGGACATGAACAGAAAGGCCAGTGCTGTAGATTTTGATGCCTCATATTTACATCTGGCAGGATAGAAACCAAGAAGTTAGAAGAGCTAGACTGCTATTAGCTAAACTTTTCTCTTTTTCCAAAGCAGACAATTAGGGGGAAAAAAAACTCCACAAACTTCTGATGTTCAGAACTAATGATTTGATTACCTATGGGACAACTCAAATTCACTGGCTTTGGAGCTTTGGGATGCTTGACTATGTGGTGGTTCCTGGAGGGTGTTGTGCCCTGGGAGGCCATGGACGCTGGTTGTCTAAAACAAGAGATAAATGAAGAAGGTCTGACTTACACACTTCCACAAGTCTGTGCTCACACTCAGTGAGAGTGGATCATTAGATTTCACTCTGCTTTTCTGACTGATCTGGGGAAGGCTGGGTGGGGAAGGATCCTGGTGTGACTATGCCATTCCTGTCAAGAAAAGAATACACAGATGCAACAAACATGTATCTTTTTCTTCTTTCTTCCCCAAATCCCTCCAAAATAATGTTTTTCTTCCCTATGTGATGCAGTGGTCCTATGACCAGAGATGTGCCAGAGACAAGGATTACTTCTAAACAAAAATTCCTAACTGTGTTTTTAAGCTTAATGTCGGGATTCCTAATGGCCTGATTGGGGTGGATAGTGCCTTCACCCCATCTGGCAAAAGTGGGGTTCAGTCAATATAGTTATGTTTCCTGGTGGTAAAAGTGGCTCACTATTTCAGAACCTATGTAACCCTAACCCTGTATGAATGTGAATGAACTAAGGGAGAAGCATTTGCTCGAACAGCATTACCGCCAGCAGTGTGGACCAGAACCGTGGCCAAACCTTATGTCCCTGCCAAAGTGGAAAAGTCTGGGTAAACTTAAGTGAAAATGGAGAAAAGAAGGAATAATAGATAAGGGTAAACGAATGAATGGGCTATAAATTGCAAATCCAATATCATACCTACAACTTTCAAGTCTCAAAGGAAGAGATGGCATTGCCTCTTAGCCCTGTCATTCCAGATGCCTCAAGCAGTGACACCATTTGTTTGCTGAGACCACTCCTGCTTTTAGAATCTGACGAGATTAGAAGAAGCCTACACACCTAAATGGCCTCACCCTGGGAGACACTCATAAAATATGCTGGACTGACTAATTATTAATGATATTGTGTATTCTTTTTATGAAGGATCTGTGTTTGAAAACCAGAGGGTGGCCTGTGGTATATGTGTGTGTGTGTGTATGTGTCTGTGTGTGCACGTGTGTGTGTGTATACACACACAGTAGAACCTCTATAAGTTGAGGGGGTCAACTGCTCTATATAGAATGATTTTGGTTCACAGTTCAAGGTTCATAATTCCTGTAGACCTTGTTATATTCTCTTGTTATAATATTGTGTTGTTTAAGACATCAGCAAACAGAATTTTTTTTAAGTAATTCCTTAAAATTACTTCTTTTTTTATTGTTCTTTAGGAGTTTTGTCTGTACAAGTTGAAAATTTCTTTTCCCAATTCACCACTTCAGTCTTACCTTTGCTTATGTTAACATCCCTCATACTGATATTTTAAATATTGACATGATAATCTTTATTAACTTGCCTTCATTTTTGTTTTCATTTTTCATCTTGTATAAGAAATTCATACCTACCATAAGGCCATTACAGTCATTTCTTGTTTTCCTCTAAAGTATAAAGTTCTCATATGAGATTTATGTTTTTAATTCATTTGGAAATGATTTTTCCTTTCGTTGAAATGAGAATCATTTTTGGCTCTTTCTTTCTTTATCTGTCAGATGGATAAACAGTTGTCTCATCACCATGTTGAACAGGCTTTTCTTTCCCTACTGATTTCAAATTTTCCATTTGTTATATTTCAGGTTTTTAAAGTATATTGGTCTGTTTCTAGTCTTTCATTTTGTCTCATTTGTTATTTATCTACTTTATTCCAAAACGGCAATGCATTAAATAATGGGACTTTAAAACACTTACTAGTATATGGAAGGCAGGATGATTTTAAATATCCATATATATGTATTTTCCCTTGATAACTTTCGTATTAACTTTAGGTATAGCATCAGTTTTTTGATATATTTTGGGAATTCCTACATGATACTTGATCATTTTTTATGAGGATTACAAAGTATAGTTGAATACGATGTATACGCCATAATTTCTGGACGCGGGAGTCTATAGGTGTCTTTGATTAAGCTTATTAGTTATATTATATAAAATCCTCTAGCTTAACTAATTTTCTTTTATGACTTCTACTGCGTACTGAGAAGTGATGACACAATTTATTTCTTTGCCATGGTAATTTTGAAAAAAAATGTTTCTGCTTTTTGAGATTATTTAAATAGATAATACATACATAGAATTCTAAGTCTGCCTGAGAGATTGACCTTTGCATTATTCCGTGAAAATCATCCTTTGGCAAATAATACTTTCGTATTAAAATCACTTTCTTAATTAGATCAGGATGGCAATTGCTCTATTGCTTAATATGCACTTTATATATCTCTTTAATTATTTACTTCTTACCTTTCTGTCCTTCCATTTTAGTTGTGACAATATAAGTTGAGATTGTCCATTTGATGATTTTTTTTAATTTGCAAGTTTAGTCAGTTGGTATTAAGATAATTACATATTATTATTTGTTTCTTTCATTTTTGTCTGATGCTTTCTAACGACAATACCTAAGTTCACTTTTGTTTGTGCTGCTTTCTCTTGAAATAAGTGTTGTGAAAGATCTCTATAAAGAGAACTATGAAACTCTAAGGAAAGAAATAGCTGAAAATGTTAACAAATGGAAAAACATACCATGCTCATGG
>NW_003852415.1:9370294-9373863 GCF_000181295.1 Otolemur garnettii | reverse complement strand
AAAAAAAAAAAAAAAAGAAAGAAATAAGTGTTGTAATTCTCTTTTGCTTCTACACTATTGTTAATGTCTGTTTGAAATAATTTTAATTTTTAATATTCGGTTTGAATGATTTAATTAAGCTTATAATGCCAAAAATGATCAAAATGATAGCCTTCTCCAAACAATGCTGGGACCTTAGAACGCCTTAACTTTGAGCATTCCCTTCTCCTGTCTTATTTTTTATTTTACTTTGCTTTGTTTTGACCCACACCGAGTTAGCAATTTCCATTATTATTCTGAGAATTCAGTAAGTATCCAGGTATAAACATATATGTATTTTTTTCTGCTTGTCATTTTTTTCTTAATTTCAATATTCTTTCTAAAATGCTTCTTGAGCACTTTCAGGACAGGCCTGATGGTGGTAAATTATCGCAGCTTCTTTGCTGTTTGAAAAACTTTGTATTTTTACTTATTTTGGAATCATAATTTATCTGGTTTTAGAATTCTAGATTGGCACTTCTTTTCTCAACCCTTCAAGATAATATTAAGTTGCCTTCCAAATTTTATTTTGTTTAAAGATAGTTATTATTTCCTTATACACACTTCTGAATTATCCATGAATTCATATTGGCATTTGGTTCTTTGGCCTGATTCTTGGATCATTTGATTATTTCAACATATTTACATGTACTGGTTCTAAAAAACATCTGCAAATTTTTGACATTTATCTTACAACGGTACAAGGAATCTTTCTAAAAGTAGAATACTAACATCTTAACACAATAACTAAGAAAATGACGTGAAGGCTGTGTTAACCAGTTTGATGAAAATATTTCAAATTGTATGGGAAAACACCACACTGTACCCCATGACTGCATTAATGTACACAGCTAACATTTAATAAAAAAAAAAAAGTAGGACAGACCTTTTGTCTTAATTCTAATTAAAATTGTCTTAATTTTCTACTAAAATAGAGTAGAATTGATGTCATGTGACTTCAGAGGGTAGAAGATAAAAAGGATACAGTTCCCATTTATTTCTTTTTTGTATCATCTGTTCTAAGGGCAGTCAATCTTTATGTCCTGAGGACATTCCTGGTATGTCACAGAAGCATTCCTGGCAGATGTCTTATGCAGCAGAACTTGCCAGCCATGCAGCCAAGCTACCTTGGAAGTGGATCTCCAGCTGCACATAAGGCTTTAGATGGCTGTGGCTTTAACTGCAACCCTTCGAAAGACCTAGAGCCAGAACCAGTGCATGAATTCCCGACTCATGCAAACTGTGTGAAACTTAATGCTATTGCTGCAAGCCACTGCATTTTGAAATAACCTGGGGTAATTTATCAAGTAACAGTACATAACTAGTACACAAATTATGCACTAGTCACATATTTTTCTTGGTGGGAATTTGTTGTAATGCTGGGAACTAAGAATTGACTGTCTTTATTAAGTCTAGAAAGTTCTTATGAATTATCACTTCAATTTTACCTCCTCCGCATTTTATCTAATCATCCCTTTTGTCATTCATAATAAATAAACTCTGAATCAGCAAGACCTGACCCTCCAGATCTCTTTAACTTGTTTTTATAGTTTTCACCTGTTTATTTCCTTATGTTTCATTCTGTAGAATTTGTTCAGTAAGCTCTCCTAGGACACTCATCTCTTCTATGGTTATTTTCAAAATGTTTTAATATTTTACTTGTTATAAACATTGGAAAATATTGATGTTTTGTTTATAAAAATTCTATTTTTTTTTAATTTCTACTTATTTTATTTTGATGATGTTTTGTTCTTCGTTTGTGTTTTTATTTCCCTTGATGACTTAAATCAAGTTGAACATCTAATTTGATTATCTCCATGTTATGGTTCTGTCTCTTGATGTTTGCCCCGTTGTATCTCCTGACTCCTCCTCATCCTGTGTCAATCCCTCAGTTATCTAGTTAATTCAGACTCAGCTCATTTGCAGCAGAGCTTTATGAATGTGTAAATAATTGTGAAGATAAACATAACAGCTACTCTTACCTTTGTCTCTGATAAGCACCTCAATTTATCCTTGGCCAAGAATCACTTAAAATTATTTTAATACTTACCAAAGTTTTGGGTACGAGGCTTCCGGATAATGTGGCCATATGCATTCAAACTTTAATCCCTGGAGAAGCATGCTTATTAATTCTCAGCAAGCTTTTAGTGTCTACTCAAAGTCCAGTCTACCAAAGATACAAATACTGTGTTGGAAAACATTTTGATGCTCCCAGCTTGACACAGACTTGATTATTCCAGTCTACTCCAACTCAGTTAGGTGTTGAATTCTCTCTTGTCCTCTATGCAGGTGTTAAAACCCAAATCCTTATTAACATCATATTTATTCTCCTTCTCCCAAAAATCTCAGGAAAACTCGTGTGTTTTTAAATGCAGTGCTCACTTTCACAAACATTTATTGTGGGAGATTCTTTCCTTCAGTTTAGGACAGCCATGGAGAGTAAAGACAGAAGCAGAGATATAGGAGGTTGAACTGATTATGGTAGAGAGAGAAGAATATGGGATTTCATAACTTGGATAATAGAACCAGAGGAGAATCTGGGAAACATAAATATTTCTTCAAATATTGAAACGCTAAATGTAGAAATTGCTTACATGAAGTCTACGGACTACCTGGGAGACCAAATTTAGATAAATTTTAACTTGATAAACAAGAAAGTTTTCAAACAATCACTACTATCCCAAAATTAAATGGGTTTCCTCCAGTGCTGCGTCTCTGTGAATTGCAGGATTATCAATAGGACCTGTTAAAGGATGAGAGGGAAGGTAAGAGGAGACTTTGAATTCTGTAGGGTTCTTTACTCTCCATCTCGTCTCCTCTCTCCTGCCACAATCTGTTTTGGAGTTTCCAACCTCCCTTGAGTTAGTAATGGGAGAATTCCAAAGAGCTCATTGTTCAGTCATTTTTATCTACCTAGTTATCTGTAAATAAAGTGAACCACAAGTGCTTTGATTTGCATAATATTTCTAAAGATCAGAGCTGTTTATTAGTTTTTAAATTTGTATTTGTTCATTAATTTATATGTCTTGAGCTCATACTCTATGGCCAGACCCTGCCTCAAGAGCAAAGCAAGAGACTACCTCTCTGCCTTATAGGACTTACACCCTTTAAAATATCTAAAACTATTTTCAAGAATAGTTTTAGATATTTTCTAACATAAAAAGGAGGCTATGTATGGAAATTCAGTATAAAATGCAAACATAAAATGCAAATGATGATATTCATTCTTGCCATCATTAACATTTTAAATAACTGTAGAAATATTATATGTCAATTTATCCTTTAAATTAAATGCTATGCCTTCGTTAAAGTCCAAATAGTGATATGATTAGTGAATTCAATTATATGAAATGTGCATTTACAAATAATATCAACTGACACTTTGCTATGGGATTTTAAGTCAATGTGACCTCTCTGGAGGGCATTTGGGCAATGGCTTTCAAACTGTAAAAGGAATTTATCCATTGACCCAGGAATTCCACTACTAGGGATACAACAAAAAAAAATGCATTCACATATATGACTAAAGATGAATGAATATATGGATGTTT
>NW_003852415.1:9345272-9370194 GCF_000181295.1 Otolemur garnettii | reverse complement strand
GCCTCCCAAGCAGCTGGGACCACAGGCGCCTGCCACAATGCCTGGCTATTTTTTTCTTGTTGCTGTAGCCATCATTGTTGTTTGGCGGGCCCGGGCTGGATTCAAACCCGCCACCTTAGGTGTATGTGGCTGATACCTTAGCCACTTGTGCCCCAGGCGCCGAGCCATGGATGTTTCTTATAGCATTATTGGTAATAGTAAAAACAAAATCAAAGACACTTTTCATTAAAAAATTGTTGATACCTAAAATATAACATTATACAAATAATGTTGTGCTATCCATTGCTTAAAAATAGTGTGTCTATGAAAAGATTTTCAATATAGAGTTGCAGACACATATTATTTTGTTATATTTACTCATGCTTTCCCCCTTGTCTTCACATTTCCTATTTTGCTGTCCTCCCCCAGTTTAGACTGTTCAGCATTCTGTCTTGTAGTCCCAGGGAAAGGAAAACACAAAGAACCATCAATTCAAATGCCAAGAACTATGGCCTCCTTCCCAAAAGCAATGAAAATAAGAACAGATGCAAATATTTAGAGTTAGAAAGGCTATATTGCTTCTCTACTGGTGGCCCATCAGTCCTAGAACAACAAAACCTTGAGATACCTGGAATTAACCAAGAAGAGAGACACTGGAGTCTCTGTTTCCAGGTAAAACCAGAAAAAAACAGCAAAGCCTCATCCACTCCATCCCACCACCATGTTGCTCATGTAGAATGACAAAGGAACAGCAGAGAGAATGATGGTACAATACACCCAGACACGCATTTCTGAGGCAAACCTCTGTGAGTCCCAGAAGGGTCCAGGATTAATAGAACTATCTCTGGTGAGTTCAGGGACAGCACAGAAAGGAAAAGTATGGTGGATAGCCTCAGGGAGCAAGCTCTGATCCCACCAGAGTAGTGTACTGAAGTAAAGAAATACTTCTTGTGCCCTCAGGAAATACATGGAACCAGACTCAAAGAGACCTGGCAAACAACAAAGAGACGTGGCTTAGCAGGACCTATGGAGATGATCTGTCTCACAGGGTGAGTACTCAGACAAAAGCACAGAGGCTGCTCCCTCCCCACACCTCAAAGAGAGCACTGCCTACTTTCTACACTGCGATGATGCCAATTCATGGACAAAGGGGGATTTTCTATGTTTATCGAGATTTTCTTTCCACCACAAGCAGAAAGGATATTCTAAAAATAAGACATAAGAGGAAATACAAACAGATAAAGCTATATTTTTGAAAATCTGAATTTGTGGAATGAGGTTTTTAGGAAGTATATGTTTATAAAATAAAACAAGCATAAAAAAGTACTAAAGAGTAGAAATAATTCTTGCTTCCATATATTCAGAGAACATTACCAGAAAGAAACAAAAGGAAATGTTAATAGTGGTTGACACAACTGATTCAAAACATAAAATTCAAAAAAAATTATAACTAGGGTCATTTAAGACATTTAGAATGTGGATTATTGGGGAATAATATTAGATATATATTCAAAAGCAACTTTGTCTCTTCCAACTTGCCACACAGCCAGACCCACAGCAATCAAGAGAATGAAAAAACACAACTGATTTTTTTCCTTCCAAATGTGACATTTCTCTTGAGGTCTTCTCTGCGGGGTAGCTGCCATTGTTCCTATCTTCAGAAAATACCCTGAATTTTGGTCAACAGATCCTGACCTGACAGAGCTATGTTCAAACAGCTCCATAAATGAGAAATGGATTGCTTTTTAAACCTTTTTTTCTGAGAGTATCCTCAGTAGTTGGCAATTAACCTTAGAAAGTTGTCCACTATTTAATTTTCCTCCCAAACACTCTGCTTTATAAAGAGTTTGGGATTAATTATAATAGAAGGGACCTATCAGCTACTTAAAATGTTGCCTGGTAAACAATTAAGAAATGTTGGTTGAAGACAGCAAGACAATGTGTCAAAAAGCATTTTCTTGATTTTGATTCCCTTTCTACATTCTGGCCCACTTCTCAGTAAAGGACTAATATAAATTTGGGAATACTTATAGGAAGGAAATTGAAGATCATAGTGCGTTACCTGTGTATTGCTAGGCTTCTAGGCCAAGGCTCAGCACCAGACTCTCTCTTCCCTTTTAATTGTCCACATCTGTTCTATGTTTAGGTCTATTTACTGTACTCATGGACAATTACAACAAACAAACAAACAAACAAAAAATTCTATCCTTGGATAACGCTTGATAGCTTAAAAAAATGTAAAGATTCGGTGTTTCTTTCAATGCTTATAACAAATCTCAAGAAGGTCAAGAGGCCTTTCCTAAATGAGGAAACATTCTTTTCCACAATTAAACAATGTCTCAGGACCAGGCTGGGTCAGAATTCCAGGTTTTAATTTAATTTTACACCTTTCCAGCACTGTGAACTAACATGAAATCTTAAGGCTCTCCCTACTCAGTGGCTGACTGACTAGACCCCCTCTTGGCCAAGAAGATTTCCTAAAACTAAATTGCGAGCCGTGAAAGAGAGATCAGGCATTCTTTACCACATCCCTCTCCCTCCTTAGAGATGTCCTTTGTGACAGTCATAAGGTCCTACCTGTAGGTCTTCAGTATACATAATAAACCACTCGGGTCAGGGCATACATCTATAGTTTGTCTCCAGTTAACAGACCCTTATCTTAGCATTCCTTTACACTAACTCTAGGCCTAGAAAAAGTCTAACTTTTTCAACTGATTGTCAACTGAAGTATTTTTAAACCCACCTATAATCTGTAAGCTCCCCAATTTGAGATGTCTCACCTTTGGAGCCAAACCAATGTATGCCTTCCACATACTCATTTGTGACTTTACCTGTAATTTCTGTCCCCTTGAAATGTATAAAACCAATCTCAAAGCCCATCACAGTGAGCCTACTTTCTCAGGGTTTCTTGGGTGTGGCTCTGGTTATGATTGTCACATTTGACTCAGAATAAACCTTAAATTGCTTTACAGAGTATGGCTTTTTTTCCATTGATAGCACTTAATGACCTCATTTGCAGTACATGAAATTAGGTAGGCTGGTGGGCCCCACATCCCATGATCCACAGGGATTAATTTGTTCTCGGTGGGAATTGACATTAATAGAGACAGGATCTTGCTTTTGCTTAAGCTTGTCTTGAACTCCTGAGCTCCAGGTATCCACCCATCTTGTCCTCTCAGAGTCACCCATTGGCTGACTTGGAAAAAGGTATGCTAAGGATGAATGCTGACTGTGAATAATCTGGAAGATTCTAAGGACATTTGGCCTTATCACTAATGTATTCTACAATTTCATGCACCTCTGAGGAGGGTGGCAGAGACTACTGTAATCAGGGTCAACTTTGCTGTTCCCAGCCTTCCAATTGTCCAACTTCCCTCATGAAAGCATGGTGCACATTCATTCTAACTATCAATGTAAAAATCACCAAGGCCCTATCGGTCACCAAATATTACTCCTGTATTTAAAACCAGATATATGGTATAAGAAATAAACTATAACATAAAAAAAAAAACACACATTAAAACCCATTAAGGGTTATAAATAAGATCTGTGAGCTTCTTTAACTAAATAACTTTTTTCAAGTCAATAAATGGTATTCTATCACCATAAAAGTTAGTATACTTTCCAAAATGAGCAACTTTTAGTTGAAGGAATAGTTTCTCTTTGGGGAGAAGGTGACTACATATTAAATAGTAGTATTGTTGCTGAAATTTCTCTCTTCTGGGTTCTTTTGATCTCAGAGTTTGAGGAATGAAACCATGGACCACAAAGACAAGCAAAGGGACAGAGTTTATTGAGAGAGAAAGAAAGAAAGAAGGGAAAGAAGGGCAACAGTATCTCCAGCAGTGGAAAGGGGAAACCAAAAGGGGTTCATAGACTTCCTGTGTCTGTCTTCTTCAATGAGTTGACCATTCATATCTTTTGACCATTATTTAATTGGCTATTAATTTTCTTATTTTTGAGATTTAAAATTTCTTCATATGTTTTGAATAACTCCTGTTTATTGGAGATGTCTTTTGCACATATTTTCTCCCTTCCTGAGGCATGTGTTTTTTTTTTGTTTTGTTTTGTTTTGTTTTTATTCTCTTTACAGTGGCATTCTCAGGGCAGACAATTTTAATGTTAATGAAGTCCAGCTTACCAATTACTTCTTCCATGAAACATGACTTTCTTATTGTATATAAAAGGTAATCACCAAACCCAAACACTAGCTTTTTTTCCTGTTATTTTCTAGGTGTTTTATAATTTTAGATTTATTTATTTATTTGAGGCCAAGTGTTACTCTGTGCCCTGGGGTGTACTGTGGTGTCATCATAGCTCACAGCAACTTCAGTCTCTTGAGCTTAAGAGATCCTCTTGCCTCAGTATTCAGAGTATCTAGGAATATAGGTGCTTACCACTATGCCTGGCTACTTTTTCTTTTATTAATAGAGACCGGATCTTTCCTTTGCTTAGGCTTGTCTTGAACTCCTGAGCTCCAGGAATCCACCCATTTTGTCCTCTCAGAGTGCTATAATTACAGGCCTGAGCCACCATGCCCAGGCTTACTAGTTTTGCATTTTACATTAAATCAATGACCTATTTTGTGTTGATTTTTGTGAAGGGTATATCAGGCATCCTCAAACTATGACCCGTGGGCCACATGCAGCTTGCCTAGGACATTTATCCACCCTGCCAGGTGTTTTTGCTGCCACTGCCTGTCCTGCTTAGCAGCTGACTCAGGGTGGGGCCCATGGTCCGGCCCTCCAACACTCTGTGACAGTGAACTGGCCCCCTGTTTTAAAAGTTTGAGGACCCGGCTCAGTGCCTGTGGCTCAAGTGGCTAAGGCGCCAGCCATGTACATCCAAGGTGGCAGGTTTGAATCCAACCCGGGCCCACCAAACAACAATGACGGCTGCAACCAAAAAATAGCCAGGCGTTGTGGCGGGCGCCTGTGGTCCCAGCTACTCGGGAGGCTGAGGCAGGAAACTTGCTTGAGCCTAGGAGTTGGAGGTTGCTGTGAGCTGTGATGCCATGGCACTCTACCCAGGGGGACAGCTTGAGGCTCTGTCTCAAAAAAGAAAAAAAAAGTTTGAGGACCCCTGGTGTAAGGTCTGTGTCTATACTTCTTTTGTGTGTGTGTGTGAATGTCTATCTGTGTTAGTATCGTTTGTTGGAAATACCATATTTTCTCCATTGTATTGTCTTTGCTCCTTTGTGAAGATCACTTAACTGTATTCATGTGGGTCAATTTCTGAATTTTATATTCTGCTTCGTTGATTCATTTTTCTATTCTTTTGCTAGTATCACATTGGCTTGGTTGCTGTACCGTCATAGTAAGTCTTAAAGTCAGATAGTGCCAGTGCTTCAATTTTGTTTTTCAGCTACTATAGATTTTTTTGTATCTTCATACAAACTTTGGAATCAGTTTACCAATATTCACATTATAACTCGCTGAGATTTTGATTTGGATCACACTGAATATCTATCAATCTCTTTTAAAATGAAGAATTGTTAAATGCCAAAAATTACTATTAAATGTTTTCATCTTTGTGAAAGTTTAAGTAAAGTTAATCCCCAGTTTAGAACAGTAAGTTTTCATGGATGACAGTGAAATATTATATTACTTTCCTAGAAATATCAATTCACAGTTTGTAATCTTTGAAAGTCTTATTATTGTCAAGTAAAAGACAAATAATTCAAAACCTTAATATTCATGCTCCTTTTCTTATTTCTAACAATAAGCCTCTAACAATAAAATACTACTTACTATTTCATGATATCATTGAGCTTTATTCACATCGCCTTCAATCCTCATATAAGCTCTGCAAGGAAGACATTATTATCCTTAATGCTGGGTATCTGAGGCTGACTTATATCAGTAATTTTTCCAACAGTTAAATGCCCAGCTGTCAATGTCCATGTGGGTCTCTCCACCTTCTTGTCTATGACTTTATACCATAACACAAATTGTATCTCTAGAAGAGCATTAAAAGAGTAAAGAATATACCCTGCCCGCCCCAAATTAAACTATTCCTTAAAAAAAAACCCTCAAGTTTCCCATACATATCTCAAATATCCTCAGGATTATTTGAGAAAAACATATCATGTAGGATTGTTATTATTAAAATATAACTTTTAATAAAGTGATAGCAAAGTGATATAGGGAATAGAAAAATAGTTCCAATAACCTTTCATTGTTGTGCTCTTCATTTAGTAAGTTATTTCATATTATGATATTATTTTGAAAGACTTTTGTACGTTTTAGCCCTTTGCTGTTTCTGTCTTCCTTGAATCAAAGATGTTTTGCTTGGAATATTAAGAATTGCACCAATTAATCTCTGGCAAATATTTACTGAGCTAGGTCAGTGCTCCGTAACATGCACTGGCCTCATCTATGTTCAAAGGCATAAGGATAATATAATATCATGATTAAAATTTCCATGGACACAAATGACTTATAATTATGAAAAACTATAATTATAGTGAGCTCACAGCAAATTTGAAAACTAGCAGAGGGCAGCTCTAAGGTTTGCTTGAGAAGCAGTCCCTGCACTACTGCTGTTTGCTAATTGGACTTATGGAAAGTTCAGAGCAATGATTAGGCATGCCAGGATTCATCTGCCAAGTAATAATTATGAATCCCAGCAGGGAGCAGAAAGGAAAGCACTGCCCAAAATAGCAAACAGACCCTTAACTGGGAGAGAATTACGATGAGGATTTAGAAAAAGGAACTGATCTTTAAAAAGAAGATAATAGACTACAAATTATGGGAAAGATGAAACAGGAGTTAAAGAAAGTCCTTGTAGTTGCAGCAACAAATTAAATTCAGCGAGAGAAATGTTAATCCAAATTGGCTTATTTACAAGTAGGTTGTTACCCTATGACTCGTTCCAGAGAATGGTAGCAAAGGGCTACCACCACTATTTAATGTTATACACAATGAGAGACGAAATAAAAAGAGACCTGATAGTACTTCATCTATCACAGAGTCAGAGAAATTGAACACAAAAAAAGAAGCAAATGAGAAGAACAAAGAGAGAGAACAAATATATGCTGTCAGAGAAGAAGAGAAGATTTGGTTGTCTGGTATTAGATAGTTATAAATTAAACCAGAATGGTAAGATGATTTGAGGACAAGACATAGGGATTAATATTTTCATTAATAGAGAACAATAATCCAGGATAAGAGATGAGGGAGGTGTTTTATATTTTATCTATCACTGTTACTTCCTCTGTTTCTTACCTCTGGAACATATGATTCATATAGCTGAACGTTACCAAACTTAACCACTCTATTTTCAGTCTCTATAAGAATCCCTGGAACATAGTAGTAATTCAATAAATATCTATTAAATTTAAAACTATGTCTTTGCATGTCTGAAAACATTGGCCTTGTTATCAACCTTGATTGATCATCTAACTTAGTACAGATTTCTAGATTCAAAATGTTATGTCCTCAGAACTTTGAAGCCGTGTCATTATTTTCTTCTTTTTTTATTTTATTTTTTTATTTTTTTTATTATTTTCTTCTAATATCCCCACTTGCTGAGAAGAAAACTGAAGCTCTCATTATTCTTTTGTATGATTTCTTTCTCTCTTGAAGATTTCAGGATCTTTCCTTCTCCTTCTTCTTCTTTTTCCTATTCTGATGTTTCTTCAAGTATTTCTCCATTCATCTGATTTGGGATTTGATGGATGTTTTCAATATAAAACTAGCATTTGTCATTATATCTGCGAAATGTCCTCTTCTTATCACTTTGATTATTGTCTCACCCCCTTATTTATTTTTGTTCTTTCTCTGAGGAAGTCTTATTAGACAGATATGCTTAATTAATCACCTGTGTCTCATATTCTTTCATTTTTTTTTTTAAACTTCTCTCTCTATTAAGTCTGTTTGGACTAGGACTTTAGTCTGAAGTTTCGATTTCAATCACTGCAGACCTAGACTTCCCCAAAAAGTTGGTTGGTCAATTTCTTGAGAGGGGAAATCTTTGATTTTGTCTTGCAATGGTAAAGTATAGACTCTTGCTAAAATAAGTTTAGAGTGTTGAAGCTGGAGAGGGCACTCCAATACTATCCACACACAGACTTTGCTTCTGATGTTCACATGTCCATCTTACTTTAGCCCCCTCCACTCCCTGACTGTCATCCTGGGACCTCTTGGCTCACAAGACAAATCAGCACAATATCTGCTTTTAAGGTGACCAGACATCCTGCTTTTGGCGGGATAGTACCAATTTTTAACAATTTGTCCTGCATCCCGCGGTGTTTTAAAAAAGTCCCAATTTTTAGAAAGAGTGCATGACAAGCTAGGGAACAGCAGGAGAACAGGAAGGAAATATATGGTTTTTGGCTGGCATGTGGCTATTTCACCAGGATATGAGTTTTATATTGTTTTTGTTAATTTTATAATGTTAAATTTTAATAATAACAAATAATTGTTGAGAACTAATTATTGAGAACTGCTTATCAAAATTCGCATTGTTGATCAGTTGTTAGAATTTGACAAGAATATGCCAAAGAATAAAATAATACTATACATAATTTTTAATGTATTATATTTGTAAACTGTACTTATGTTGAAATTTAAAAAAATATTACAATACTATTTTTGCATTCTATGAAAATTTTTGTTGCTCCATATAGACCAAATTTTTAATTAAGAAACTCCTCCCCCACCCCCAGTCAATGGCGTCCCACTTTACCAATGTTAAAATCTGGTCACCTTAGCTTTAGTCCACATCTGTAAGTTTTCTAAGCCCCCAGATCATATCTTTATTTCTTGACCAATCAAAAAACACATATTTATTATCTATAGTGCTATAAGAACTGTTCTAAATTCTGAAGATTAATCATAAACAAATCTGGGTTTAGTAAATTTTTATTTAGCTAAACTGTGTTTTCAAAGAATTTGTTAGACTCTTTTATCTGACAGTGCTTACCTCTTTTGTTCTCTTAGCTATCTATCTATCTACACATTTAGGGCTATTTAAATGGTGTCTCAGGAGGCAAAAAAGAACCCTATATTCTCTGTCCACTTACTTGAACCACAATCTATAGCCAAAATTAATTTTATTTTATTTCTTGAAGACATGTAAAAAGTAATTTCTTATTTACTCATAAATTTTATATAATTTTGCTTCCATGACTAACAGTTTTTTTGTTGGTATTGGATGATCTAGTCCAGTGGTTCTCAACCTGTGGGTTGTGACCCTTTTGTAACAATGAAAATACATCCTGCAAATCAGATATTTACATTACGATTCATAACAGTAGTAAAATTATAGTTATGAAGTAGCAACAAAAATAATTTTATGGTTGGGTCACCTCAACATGAGAAACTGTATTAAAGGTTTGCAGCATTAGGAGGCTTTAGGAAGGTTGAGAACCACTGATCTAGTGCAATATTAAGACTATCGGCTTTATGATAAAGGACAGTTCAAATACTTGTTCAAATTCTTGTTTAGCTTGCTATTTGCTAAAAATATTGAGTATTTAGTTTTAGAGATTTAATTTCATTACTTGAAAAACTTAGGTTAGATTACTCTCAACAAAGAAATGTAATAGCATTTAATAATAATGAATATAAACCATGCAGCATACTTAGGATATAGGAGGTACTCAGAAACTATCAGAAGTGAAAAGAAGTGGCAGTTTAAGTGACCGTGGAAGAGAATTAATTATGCTGTTCTAGACTGAAAACAAGTTGTGATCTTAATCTTGACCTCATTGTCAAGCTCTCTATGAATTACTGTTTAGATTGAATGCTTTATAAATGTGCTATAGTTAAAGTGAAGAAAAATGTGTGTTTGTGTGAAAGAGCAGGGATGATCTGTAAGAGATATACTGATGGGGTAATTGAGTTGTGACATCTGATCATGAACTCTTCCATGATTTTCTCAAAATCAAACTGTTATTTCCCTAGATGTCACTTGCCTTAATAAAATCTTAGTAAAGTTACTTCACATATACAGAAAAGTACAGTATAATAAATATTAAATTCTTTAGAATTCTTAGAATTTCTAAATAAGCCATAGAACTGAGTTCCTGCTCTTCACTAAAATAGATCCTCTAGATGAGGTAAGAATTTGTAGTGACACTCTTGAGAAGTAATTTTCCATTAGATTTGTGAAGTCCTATCTTATTTATTAGGAGATGTTGCCCTCTGTTCTATTGAGATTTTGCAAATGTACAGAGTACATTAAGAGTAATTCATTGTGCTTTGCATTTCGAATTATATATTGATGTTCTTTTACTTACGCTTTGAAATGTGGATTTGTCGTGACTCCATTTATTTGAACCATCACCTTAAATTTTAAATCCACATGGCTTACCTATCCTGCTGAGAAAAGTTGGAGAATACCTGGCTGCAGTGGATGTATAACAAGTTTTTCCATAATCCATCAAAATCTTATTCTTAGAAATTTTTTTTTCACATACGGATGTGGGAAAACTCATCTCAGTTTTCCCATTTTGACAATCAAAGCATCTAACATGCAACCCAGTTTTCTGTTCCTCTTCTGCATCTTCTTTAAAGTGCCATGCAGTGAGAATGCTGCTCCTTCTAGTCAGGAAAGATGACATTTAGCAAAGCTTTGCTATATTACTTCATAAATACATACCCTACAGTCACTTGAACTTTTGGTCATAGATTTGAGAGTTATCCAATATATGGATTCCACTGTGTGTTTATTACACCTTTAATCAAAATGTCCAATTGGAATCTTCCTTGACTAAGGGCACGCTTGTATTTGTTCTCAGTCTCTGTCTTGTCTGTTTCTATTTTTTTCTTTCTTTTTCGCTAACAACAGTTGCAGAAAAATGAAAAAACTAAAGTCTCTTCAGATAATTGAGACAATATTTTTATGCATATTATCAGAGGTCTCTTGCTTGTGGTAAGGCAAGTCCCATGGTGAAGCTGACCTCTGTATTCAGCTCATCGTTCTACAAAGACCCATGGAGCATATTCACAGTGCTACGGGCTGTTAGTTTTGCTGAGGCAATTCCAGGGTTCTGTCCCCCCAAACATATCAACAGTGGCACCCACCTGTCTACAAGGAGACAATCTTATTGCCCCCTCCACCTACTGTTATTGTTTTAACTAACTAACTAAATGACCTCTGGCTGCTCAGAGGATAACTGTTTTCCTGAGGTTATTTCTAAAGATGGCCTATGGTTCTATGACATGAACTGCTAATGAAAAAAAAAAGGCTGTTTATTTTTTCTGTAATGTGTGACTAGCTCTTCTGAAATGATTCTAGCCCAAGAAGATATAAGAAATTTAGATAAGTTGTTTCTCTAAAGATATCTAAAAATCATTCACTGGAATTATTTGTTTTGAGAGATAAAAAGAAAAAGTGTGTTGGTCTATCACTGTTGTTCACCTTTCACCATCACTATGAAGAAAAGTCTGACTGGCTCTTAGAAAACAGAAAGAAGAAAAGAAGGGAGAAGGGATGGTGGAGGAAGCAATCAAGATGGACTTGGTAAAGAAAATGGTGTCACAACTCCATAAATCACCATCAACCGTGATTATCATCACTACACCCAACCCTACACACAGATGTGCACACATACACACGGATCATACTTACATACGTACACAGGAGAGATTGACTCAGAATGAAGAGGAGGAGGGAAGCCAGACAGGAAAGAAACAATTATAAATAAAGCTTCTCCCAACAGAATGCCACTGCTCCTGTACCTCATCATCGACTCTTCCATTTAATGTCTTCTGGTGTCGATGTCTTCGTCTTCTGTCTGGTTCTTTCCATTATCTGCTTCTGATGACGTTTTCAGTCCAGAATCTCTACTGAAGAGTTTTGAGGTAAGAAGAGAATCTCCTAATTTTCTCTGTCAGAATCATTTATTTTAAATTGATCTTTGCTCTTAGTACCTCAAGGTAGACTCTACATCTGATACAGCAAAAACTACACAGACCTCAAGTCAGAAGTGTTTCACAGGCATAATAATTACCATTACTACAAATTACAAAGTATTATTAAATTTATACTTATTTTTTAATTATTTATTAAAACTACAGTATAACAACACACTGAATTCACATTGAGCATCAGGCATCTTTTTGTACTTTTACACACACACACACACATATATATATATATATAAAATACATTTCTGTCAGTTTAGAGTTTGATAATTTAGCCTCTTTAATGCAAACTAGCTTGCAATTGTGGGGAAAGTTCCCCAAGGACATATGACTATCTGGCATATGTTTTCCACCTTCATGTGAGACCCAAGCATTAGCTCCTATACAAGAAAATTAAGTGCAGTCAGCCATGGAACAATGCATTTTCTATCACAGCTCTGAAAAGTCAGCTCTGTTTCTTGTTCCCTTGAGAATTACCAATGCAACCGTATACAGAAGATCCAATTACAGGATGGAGAGGCTCCGTGTGTGTGCACCAAAACTGACTGTGACAAATACAAGTGCTAATGTCTGATCGTTGCTTCATGTGTGTGTCATGCTGTACTAGGTACTGACCCCTTTGAAAATGATCTGATAAGTGATTTAAAAATGATGGCACCCTGTCTCTATCACTTCATTTCAATTCAACACACATTTATTGGTGGTGCATTGTAGAAGCTTGGAAATCATCAGTGAACAAAATTTAGATCCCTGATGGACCTTATCATCCAATGAAATGAGACAGACACTAAAACACAAACATTACAAATAAATAAATTGTGGGCTGGGTGCGGTGACTCACGCCTGTGATCTTAGCACTGGGGAGGCTGAGGTGAGTGGATAGCCTGGGCTCACAGGTTCAAGACCAGGCTTAGCCAGAGCGAGAGCTTATCTCTAAAAATAGTTGGGTGTTTGGCGGGTGCCTATAAGGTCCCAGCTACTTGGAAGGCTAAGGCAAGAAAATCATTTGAGCCCAAGAGTTTGAGGTTGTCACACTTTACCAAGGGTGACAAAATGAGACTCTGTGTCAAAAAAAATGTGTGATTTATAATAAATTTATAAATATGATAAAGAAAAATGTGGATCACAAATAAAGGAAGAGACTAAAAGAATTTGCGATTTCAAATAGTGTAGTCAAGATAGTCTTCATTGAAATGGTGATGTTTAAGGAAAGACTTGAAGGAGGTAAGGGGTTAGCCATGCTGACATCTGGGGAAGAGTGTTCTAATTAGCAGAAGTAGATGTTATAAAAGCTCCAAGTCTACCTAAGATATGCGAAGAAAAGCAAAAAGGCAGATGTATACAAGAAAGGGAATGAGTAGGGTAGGGGAAACCGTAGTCAGTGGGATCAGAAAGATAGTGAAATAATAGATTGGTGGGGGAAGTGCTGCAGATCATCCAAAATATTGCATTGTGGGTGGCACCAGTAGCTGGGTGGGTACGGCACCAGCCACATGCACTGAGGCTGGTAGGGTCGAACCTGGGCTGGGCTAGCTAAAACAACAATGACAACTGTAACAACAACAACAACAACAACAAAAGCTGGGTGCTGTTGTGGGCACCTGTAGTCCCAGCTACTTGGGAGGCTGAGGCAAGAGAATCACTTATGCCCAAGAGTTTAAGGTTGCTGTGAGCTGTGATGCCACAGTACTCAACCGAGGGTGACATATTAAGACTCTAACAACAACAACAAAAAAATTGCATTGTAACTCTTTCTTCCTTTGAATGAAAGGCGGAGTCTTTCAGAGGCTTGGGCAGAGACATAAGGTTCATCCCCACTGAAGAGATGAAACCCTCTGCGAGCACAGAGGACACAGTTTCCAGAGTGAAAGATGGCAAAGATTTGTATAACGCGGGGGCAATGGAAGTAGCACTCGGGGGTCAAAACTTAGACAGACTTCACAGAGACAGAAACAAGATCTCCTGATGTATGTATTAATAGTTAAGCAGCAAAAGCTGAACCTGATGTAATCTAAGTACTTTTACATTTTATTAAACATATGTACTCTTTGTCTAATTTGACCTCAGGGAAAAGCCCACGAGACAGACAGGCAAGCTTGTTTTTATCTCTATTTTACAGATGAAAAATTCTAAGAAAATTATTGGAAGATGGATAAGATTCACTTATTGGACAAATCTTGCCGGTGCAGCATTGCACCAGATCTTGCTGACTATCTGGTTAAGATGATGTAACAAACTTGCTGGTTGCCAAGTTTGTTACATCGTTTAACTTCATACAAATCTTGACAGCAAAGACCAGCCCATTTTCTCAAATAACAAAAGACGGAGCTCAGAGTGGTCTGTGATTTACATAAGTCTCTACAATTACAGTCGTGATTTAAACTAGCTCTCTCCTCAAAGTCCTTTTTCTCATTATCCCCAATGGCCTCCACTATGTAGGAGTATCCACATGAATTAGATGACAATCTTTATTCATTTTATCCTCACAACACCCCTAGAGGCAACTAATATTGTTAGTATGTATTTCCTGGAGAAAGAAGTGAGATTGTACCTCACTGTGCCTAAGAAGACCCACATGAGTAAATAGCTGAGATGAGCTTTAAATTTACATCCTTGGCTGGGGACAGTGGCTCACACCTGTAAGCCCATCACTCTGGGAGGCCGAGGGAGGATAATCGTTTGAGTTCAGGAGTTTGAGATGAGCCTGAGCAACAGCAAGACCCCATCTCTACTAAAAATAGAAAAACTTGCCAAGCATTGTGGCTAGTGCTTAAATAGTCCCAGCTACTTCAGAGGCTGAGGCAAGAGGATTTTTTGAGCCCAAGAGTTTGAGGTTGTTCTGAGCTAGGCTGATGACATGGCACTTTACCAGAGTGATGGAGTGAGACTCTGTCTCAAAAAACAAGCAACAACAACAGAAATAAATTGACATCCTTTTGACTCTAGAATCCACAACATACAAAACAACAGCACACCCTTGATCAAAATATGATAAAAAATATACAGCATGCCCTTGCAGCCTCCAAAGGACATTGTGAAAATTAAATGGAACGATGTATATAAAATTGGTTTCCTAACTAGAAATTCGTCTGTGTCTATATACACTGTGGATAATTCCTATCATTACATGCTTAGAAAGAGAATCCTGTTGCCTACCTAATTTAAATTCCAAGCCAAAGAAATCAAGTTGGTACAAAGCATTCTCCAAGGGTTGGGTGATCATTGTTTGGGATGTTGCTGGTGCACTTATCATTTGCATCTGTCTCACAATAAGCAAAGCTGGAGGGCACAAATTTGTCCTCCCTCTGCTGCTCTGCCACTTAGGAAAGACTTTCGTCCCTTTCATCTGCTTTCCTTTGGCAGCTTTCATCCAGATGTAATCTAGGAAGTATGCATCAAAGCCTGGAAGGTGACCAGTTGTTCTCCAAGAAGATATCCATGGTGTCTCCATCACTATCCCCTACAGTAGATGTTAATTAGAATTTTGGTGGAATTCAATTAAAACCAACCCACGTTTATGGGGTGCATGAAATGCCCCTTGACACTCTTTCAGGTGCTGAAGGAGATAGCTTAAGTTAATCAGTTCTAAGTTTGTGGCTTATAATTGGTAAGAAAGACAGGCAAGAAAATGCGTAGGTTTAAAGACATGAATGGGACTGTCTCCAAAGGAACAAAAATCCATTGAGTTTGGGGTCCAGCCAAAAGAAGATCTAAGAAGTTTTTAAATAGAAACTTCTTTCAACTGACTTTAGAAGTAAGAGTTTACCATTCAGAACGACAAAAAAAAGAAATTTGTATTCCAGACTAGATTGTGCACATTTTTAAGCACGGGAGTAGCATGTATTAGGAGAATGGTAAACAACCCATTGCTGTTAAAGAAATGGATTAAAATAAGTGAGCATATAGAAGTAGGGAATATTATAAGAGAATTATAAGTAAGAAGTTGGGTCTTTAACGTAGAAAGAACATTAATTTTAGGCAAGAAATCTGGGGGCTTTTTGCATTTATATGATGTCAGACAATTAAGTTTGTGAAATCATCCTAGAAAAAGGACTATATAACTCTTTGCTGAATATCACTACAGTGGCCTTTGGAGTATAATATCACTACAGTGGCCTTTGAACTAGTACTCCCTTGGCCATCTAGTGACCATAGTGGTATTCAGCAATGAGGTATATTTCACTTTTCCTAGGATGAGTTTGTGAACTTAATTGTCCGACCTCATATATAGCTTTAGAAAACTTTTAGCCTGGTATTTCTAGGATCAGAAGTGAACTTCGAAAAAACTATTAGAGTGCTGTGTAGGAAGGCAGGATAGGAGGAAAGGAGACAAGTTGGGACAGGAAATAGGAAGGAAGTTAAATTGTACAATGAGACGAAAATAAAGCAGTAGAGAGATGCAAGATGCACTGAAAGTGTAAAGTGAAAATTGGAGATTGCTTCCAGACAGTAAATTTGGGAGATAAACAGTATAAAACCTGAATAACTTAGGGAATGTACATGTCATTAATCAACATAACAAGCTCAGAAGGACTATGGACACCTTGGTGGATATTGTAAAATTTAAAAGCCTAGGAAACATGCTTAAAAAGATATTTGAGGGCAGTGCCTGTGACTCAATGAGTCAGGCAATGGCCCCATATACCAAGGGTGGTGGGTTTAAACCCGGCCCCGGCCCAACTGCAACAAAAAATAACCAGGCATTGTGGTGGGCACCTGTAGTCCCAGCTACTTGGGAGGCTGAAGCGAGAGAATCACCTAAGCCCAAGAGCTGGAGGTTGCTGTGAGCTGTGATGCCACAGCACTCTACTGAGGGTGGCAGAGTGAGACTTTCTGTAAAAAAAAGATATTTGCTAGCAGGTATCAGGGATAAACTAGAATTCAGAAGGTAGGTAAGGCCTAGAGATGTATTTGTATACATTTTTGAGAAGTGATGCCATGGAATTACATCCAATAAATAGGGAAATGCCCATCTAGTAATAAGGAGAGGGGACGGAGTACAGCAAAACCCGGTACAGCAACATCTCCTCTTCCTTTTAGGAGGAACTGAAAAGGGAAGAGCTAGTGGGGGGGGGAATGGATTGAAGACCAAGAACTGGGATAAAAAGGAGTATGAAATGGCTTAGACATCAGAGAAGACAGTTTTCGGGGCAAGAGAAAGGCATCAGCACTCCAATATTTCAGAGAATTCTAAGAAGGTGGCAATCGTGTGTGTAAAATTTAGTCAGGAAAAATGTAGCTGCATGAGACGGCTCATGTGGTAAAGAGGAAGACAGAAAACTGGAGGCTTTTGCAATCTTTTGAGGGATGCAAATATGCCGAGCGATTTTTAAGCCGATGTCCAGACCTCCTTGAAGCAAAGATAAACATTTCAAGTGCTTGCAGCAAGGATGAGGGGGATTCTCAGAAGGCCACCCAACCCGAGATGGGAGCAGAACCCCACGTCTCAGCTTTCTCATGAAAACTATGGCTTTTCTTTATTTCAGCTTTCCAAAGCTCATCTTGTGGCCTCTTTTGCAGAAATCGGCAAGAACCTTATGGGCAAGGGAATCTGAAAGCATAGTTTACAGCTCTTGGATCTCTTCTCAGAGATCTTCTTGGATCTCTTCTGTATATTGGCCAATATACAGAATAATTTCTTAGAAGAATTCAGTAGATTTGATGAATGCAAGTAATTGGTAATTCTTGGGAGCAGATGTTCAAAGGAATGGATGTGGCAGAGATGATCCAAACGTCAAAGGAAGGAGAAATGAAGGAGAAAAGAGGAAATGAATCCACTCCAGAAAGATTATTCACTTAAGAAATTTGTTAGTGAATGGAAGACATAACAACACTTGTTTTGATAAGGAGACAACCTAGCAATCGTTGATAGGTTTTGTTTTATTTGGACATTCTTAATGGAAGCGTATTTGCTGCTGAGAAAAGAAGGCAACGTTACCAACAAAGAGAACAGGCAGATGTCATTTACAGTATCATACAGAAGATAGAGGGATTAACCTTAGCAAAGTGGGAGGGGGAATGGTTGTTTTCCTGCAAAGAAATGGAATTAGTAAAGATGGAGGAAGAAACAGAAAAAACATCAATTTAAATGGGAAGGAAGAAGCACACAATGGCCCAAGGCTTTCAGTCCAGTAGACAACCCGGTGATTCCTGAGAATACGTAGAGCAAATTTGTGCCTGGAAGTTTTAAAAGCCAGAAAAACTTTCAAATAGCTGCTGTGGTACACACAGTTGCTAAGAATCAACTAGGAAAATATATTTGTGTAATACTCAGCCACACTGATGGTATGAAGCGCATTCATTCAATAAATATTTATTAAGCATCTATTCCATGGGGGACATTTGTCAGTACTGGGCTATGGTTGTGATCTAAATATATATATGTATGATCTCTTCTTTTAGGGAGTTCACATTCTAATGGGACTATAAGCAATTTCCAAGTATAGGAATACAACTTTGGAGTTATGATAAAGACCATGAGGATATAAGATGATGGGGTGGAGACAGCTCAAAATTCCTGAAGTGATAAATCAAGGGCTCTCTGAGGAGGTGACTTTTGATAAGATATACTTATGAGAAGTGAGATGTTTATGATTCATATGAAGTTCAGGATGAAGGTGACAATGGCAGAGGAAAGAAAAAGTGCAAAGTCTGAGGGAGGAAACATACATGGTAAGCCCAGAAAGCAGAAAGGTGAATGTGGCTAGACTGTACGGAGTAATAGTGAGGGGGAGCGATCAGATAATGCACAGCTCTATGGCCTATGGGAAGAAGTTTGAATTTTAGGCTAGATGAAATGAAATGTCACCTCAGTGTTTGAAGTGAGGACAGAGGCATTTTAATGTAATGTCTTTAAAGATCATTGCAGGTGCTGGGTGGAGCATGCATTCTGGCTCTAGGCGGGAGGGGCAAAGTGAAAATATTGTATTTTGTAGTGTATAATGCACACTCACTTTTTTAGGCCAAACTTTTAGGGAAAAAAAAACAACTTTCATTTTATTTTGTTAAAGGAGTAAGGGAGTGGCCGTGCAGGGGCAGCTCCTCTCCTGAGAGGCGGGAGGTGTGGAGCAGAGCTGGTCACTGCGGAGAAGCTGGGAGCAAGCCCAGGCAGCAGGTGAGAGTGGTCCAGACAACCTGAGCACCAGACCTCTCCCAACTGTCTCCTCCTGGCCAGCCGTCATCCCCACACCCTCTCATTTACTATTCCACCCATGCCCGTCATGGAGAAGGTGGCCTGGCTGCTCCACTGAGAGCCCTTATTTCCCTGGAAGCTGGCGTGAGGAGCCAGTGCCAGCCCTGCCTGTCTGGAGCTACTGACGGTAGACCCCTGCACTTTCCAGGCCACCTGGGTGGAAACTGGAAATAAAGGGATGTGGGGACAAAGGTGAGCTGCAAGGAGAGAGTTCATGGGGGCTGCCTGGACCTGCCAGTTCAGGTCGTCTGGACCGCTCTCACCTGCTCCCAGCTTCTCCTTCAGCATCTTCTCCTCTGCATCTCACTCCCGTTGTGAAAAAAGAAAGAGCCACCATGCAGCCACTGCCGGCTCCTTTCCCCAGGGTCCTGAGGCCAACCCCACATCATGGTCAACAGTGGGACCCCTTCCCAAATGGTGTGACAGTGATGTTCAGAACAATTAGCAGGGCAGGTTAGAGGCCCCTGCAGCTAGATTAGCTGGGCAAGTTAGAGTGCCTGCCCAGTGAGGGGGTGGCTGAGGAGGGGGCACAATTACCATATCCCAGGGTACTAATTTGCATATGGATATTGTTATTGCTCTCCGGAGTTATGCTTTTAAAATATAAGCATAAATAAAAGAATGTAAAAGTATTTGTGTGGATACAAAATTAGTACCACCCATGTATAATGCACATCCGTATTTTTCCCTCAAAAATTTAGGCAAAAAAGTGAGCATTATACCTGGCAAAATATGGTAGTTAGACCTTTTCAAAATATCTTATTTATAAGTGAGGTCTGTGATATCAAGAAGGAACCCAAGGACTGTTTGGGGGGAGGGAAACTCAGGCTGGAAGATGAAAATTTAGAGAAACCTTTCAGACAGAGTGAGATGATTGGGGGAGGAAAAGTAGAAAGTATTGCTTAGACTTGGGGAGAAAGTTTCAGATTACGAGGATCTGGCAGGAAAGCAGGCAAGCGTAATATTAAATAAAGACAACACAAAAACATCTTCCTGAATGATGACCCCTCAAAGGCATAGAGCAAAGAAAGAAATGAAGGGGAAGGCAGGGAAAGACAGATGGCATGCATTTAGGTAAGTGGAGAAGAACTGGAGAGAATCAAATGTTTGATTTGTCTGATATGCGAGCATTGTTTCAATAGAAGCGGAGGTAGGAGGATCACCTGAGCCTTGGAGTTCAACACCAGTGTAGGCAATCGTGAGATCCCCCATCTCTAAAAAAAACTTAAAAAATGAGCCAGGCATCGTGGCACACGCTTGGACTCCCAGCTACTCCAGAGACTGGGGCAGGAGGATTGCTTGAACCCAGGAGTTCAAAGCTGCAGCATACCGTGACAAGACCCTGTTTCAAAATAAATAAATGGCTCAAATATACAGTAAGAGTGATCGTGACAAAACACATCTATATAGATGTATACATGAATTGATTTTATCAAATTTGAATATTTTGCCACATTTATTTCACTTTTCCTATCATACTAAAAGTATTAAAATTATAAACATAGAGTTCTACTCCCCTTTATTAGCCCTCCCTGTTTGTCCTCTTCCTTTCTATTTATTTATTTTTATTTTTATTTATTTATTTATTTATTTTGCAGTTTTGGGCCAGGGCTGGGTTTGAACCCACCACCTCCAGCATATGGGGACAGCGCCCTACTCCTTAAGCCACAGGTGCTGCTCCCTTCCCTTCTATTTAAAGGTAACTTTTTCTCCAGGTTACTTTTCTAAATCAGTCTCATACATTTTTGTTTTTAGTAAATAGGTCTATACCCATAACAACTTAGTACTTGCAAAAATACCTATCCTTTATCTCTCGTCCACTAGAAGTTAACATAAAGGTTTTTATTATTTGATAAAGTGATCCAATTTGTAAACTACGCACAGGTAGGAACATATTCATTCATTTTCTCTTGAAGAACACCTATGTGGTATAATTTTTTTAAACAATGAAATTAGTGATATAGTGAGAATGTTCATGTTTGTCTCCTTGTAGATACGATTAACTTCTTCAGGGTAAACAGGAAAGGCATTGCTAAAGCAAAGAATACGTACCTTTTTCATCTTTTGAGCCATAAAGAACTCTATATAAGAGGTCTTACCCCTTACGTTGAACAATTATATCCCTTTGGCCTTTACAATTTCACTTTTCCAGCTGTGCCTGAGAAGTCGTGTTGATCCATATCTATATTGACACGAACTACTCTTAGCCCTTGGAAATATTTGCTGAGCTGTTAGGTTCAATTGCCCATAGTTCTACTGTCAGACAACCAGATCATATACTTTTCTATCCCCCCTGCCACTAAACCCACCTGCATTGTGGCAGAAAGGCAACCAAAAATGTTAGGTTTTCTGATAAGAGACATAACCACATTTGTTGTTTGTTTTCAGTAATGTCCCAGATCTTGGTACCTACTGAGTTTTAGTTTATGAGCGCTTATGTGTGTATATTCTGTGTATGCATATATTCTGTATACTTGTATGTGTGTATATCTATATATGTTATCTTTCTTGATGTCTCCTCAACCCAATACAATATCTAATCTGTGATATTATCTACTTGTCTTATCTTTGGTGAAATTATTTAGCAAAATACACAAAACAAAGGAAACATATATAATTGGTTGAAATCTTTGCAAATATCTGATGCAAATGCAAGCATAGTGAAAATCATTACAAAATAAATTTTTTTCATTCCCTCAAAACCCTGAAATATTTTTTAAGTATTGTCCCACTAAGTTTACTTCAAAAAAATTCACCCTTCCTTTATCACAGATGTCCACAAGATTGTTTTCTCTCTTTGATGTTCATCACATTCCTGTTTCTAAGAACAAGGAAGAAAAAGAAAATTTTTAAAAATGCATTTCTAAAAGTAAAGGGGTTACTAAATTCGGGTATATTGATAGAATGGTCCATTATGTCATTATTAAAAATAACCTTTTAAATTAATTTTAATACATGAAAATGCTTGTAGTGTAGTGTTAATGTTAAATACATCATATTATTTCTATTGAAACATATTTCTGCATGAGAGAGAATGTGTGTGCCTGGGAAAAAGGGACTAAACGTATATCCGATATATGTATTCATGGGTAGGTGACTATCAATATGGAAGTTTCATTTTCTTCCTCACGTTTTCATACCTTAAAGATTATCTTCAATGAACAAGTATTACTTCCAAAGTTTAAAAAAAAAGTTATTATTTAGAAAAATAACAATGAAAGGCAAATTAGTATCATCATGAAGTTAACTAGTAAATAGAGAGGGTCCTGGCCACGCTGCATGTATCTGTATGGATAGAATGAAGTTTGCTTATTTACTTAGTTGAGTCAATGATTATAGGTCTCGTCACTGTTGTCAACAGTAACCCATTCTCCTAAAAGCCAAATTGATTTCTTTAGGGTTCTTTGGCTTGAGTCACCCAGAAAGTTACTCACTAGTTACCCAGAAAGGTAACTAAAGATTTTAGAGATTTTCAATTTTTCTCACTAAGATTTTTACTATATTATATCCATAGATCCTTACCGTGGTAGTAAAAAAGAGATAAATCCATCTCCAGAAAAATATCCTAAGGCATAAATTGCTGAAATGAGTTGCCATACACGCTTAGGACATAGCACGCTAAAGAATGACAGAACTGGGATTGGAAACTAGGGATAAAAATTGCCATTTTTAACCCCTCATCCTACTGGTCTGTTGAACAGGAATGCTATGCAAGATGAATCACAGTGGTGATCTGGAAGTGAGGGGCCCGTAGTGAATACAGCATTGAGACTACTATCAAGTTAGGTAAACACCTGCCTCCAAGATAGGGCCCTGGACACGGTGACTCAAAGTGGAAAAGTACAACATGGTCATCGTATATCGCATATTGAGACTAACAAGTTTTATGAATACACATAAAATAGCCAGTTACATAAACAGCACCGACTATTTTCCTTGGTGGGTATTTTCACTGAAGATATCTAAATATTTACTCTACTTTTTTTCAATTTAATATGAGGTTAAAAATCTTGTTTTGGCAAAGTACATATTCTAAATATAGGGTGGCCATAAAGTTTGTCTGCAATTTAAAGTAGACAACTATTCTAAATTGTACATGAACTTTATGGCCACCGTGCCCGTGTCCTTATGGGTAGAGTGAAGTCTGCTTACTTACATAGACGGGTCAATGGTTACAGGTCTCTCCACTGATTTTTGTCAATAGCAACCCACTCTCCCAAAAGCAAAAATGGTTTTCTTTAGCTTTCTTTTGCATGAGTCACCCAGAAAATTAATTTGACTTATATTCCATTTCCCATCCTTGGGACTAACCAATATGAAGTGTATTTTTAGATTATTTATTAAAAGCTGTTCACCAAATTGAAGCAAAGATTTCCTCTATAAGATTGTGATGAGCTCTGTCCTCTGAAGTTTATATACAAACACACACATATAATTTTGTTTAAGCCACTGTAATTCTCTGAAAAGACTTTCTTTGGTTTCTAAGATGATTTATCTCAGGATATGTTATTAATTAATATAAGAAAGTTCTCTGAAGTTCTCTTTTAACTATATGGTGTTGGGGGATGCCATTAGCATCAGAGCACAGAATCCCATGTCTCGGATAAGACTTGCAGGAGAGGTGCAGCCCTTTCCATCTCTCTCTGTGTTTTATATGATCACCTCTTTCCTTCTCCAACTTCAGTCCTCTTATATATTTTCCTTTTGATACTGGCATTTGCACGGCCAATAACTGCCTTGAACAATGGCCTTGAGATCATCATAAGGATAATATATCTTCACAAGGATGAGTTCTTCTTAGAACAATTTATCCAGTGGATTAAACTCTCCACCATCCGAGATCAGCAGGTCTTCCCGTTTCCACCATCTGCTATCCTAAGATTTATTAGTCCCTGCTCAAGGCATTTCTCACCAGGCGTATTTCATTTTGCAGGCTTTCTGATAGTCTGCAGGGAGAGTCTAGTGAGTTGCAAATGTTGGGTCACCCTTGTTGATTCCTTCTAAGTGCACATACTTTCAAAAGAAGCTATATGAATTTTTAGCATTTGTTTCATTATCTTTCCTTCAAAAAGTTGGGATGTACATAGTAGAATAAAAGAGAAGATAAAACAATGAAATAAAAATATGCAGAGAACAAACCAAGAAACCACCAGGATGAAGAAGTAAGTGTTGCCCTGTTGTTTCCTGCTGACTGGCTGCTATATCCTTCATTTGCTTCATGAAAGCATCACTCCCAATCCTTCTCCAACCCATTTTCTGCCCTGGACTTCAATCCTATGGGCTCCCTTGTCAGATTTCTAGTTAGGTTTGCCAAATGAGAGGCACCAGAAAATCTCCAGAATGGATAGAGAACCAGGGAGATTGGGATATACTCTTCCCAGGACCCTTCCTGAAACAGTGCCAAGTTGACGGAAGGGGCTGTGTCCTATGGGTTGTAGTTTCCGACAAGTTCTCCAATGCTTGCATTTCTTCCTCTTGTGCCTTCAGCTCAGGAATGGTGATGGCCCTCTATAGCTAGTCTGGGAACACCTTGCCTCTACCTTTCTTGCTGGTCCTAAACTCTCCTAATACCTACGTAAGAATTCTCCCCACTAATGTCTTTTGAACTATCTGAGTGTAAAACATTTTCCTGGGGAGACCTTGACTGATGTCACTTGTCACTTGACCTATCTTTAGTGAAAGGGATGGGGAAAGTATTTCACAAAGAGTTATTATCTCGTACTTGGGTTTTGGTTTTATTGTTATTATTCTTGTTGATAAAGTACTACTATCCATTCATACAAAAGGCATGAGTGGGCAGTGCCTGTGGCTCAAAGGGGTGGAACGCTGGCCCCATATACTGGAGGTGGCGGGTTTGAACCCAACCCCGGCCAAAAAC
>NW_003852415.1:9341007-9344999 GCF_000181295.1 Otolemur garnettii | reverse complement strand
GCACTTCTGGAGTACAGTGTGGGGTTTTCACACACAATCCAAAACACTTCCATCAAACTGGTGAACATAGCCTTCATGTCATTTTCTTAGTTATTATTTTAAAACGTTCACATTCTACTCTTAGAAAGATTCACTTGTACCCTTGTAAGATAAACCTCAGAAGTGATCCCTCCAACCCCCTCCCACATTCTCTACTTCTTTACAGCTACTCTCTGAAACTCTGCTAGCATGGATGATAACTAACTCCAGCAGAAGTTAAATTGATGGGATATTAAAGATTCCTTTTATTTGTATTACATAAATAATCTTGAAAGAGACACAGATTATTCATTAATTTTTATGACATAGTTTTGCAATTTTCTTCTACAGGAGAAAAAAATGCTTTGAGAAATGACTTTGTAAGTGCTCAGATTTTATTGAGAAGAAGTAGCCAAATGGTCACTAATTTGTTTTCTGTTATTCTGATATTCTATAAATGTGAACCAAGAAAAACAGCAGAGTCTGGAATTTCCAACATCGTAACAGCCAGTTTAATGCTGGCCTATTCTGGGGGTCCTGGGAAAAGGGCAAGACAGAAGTGTCTCACCCATAATAGATGCAAAGTGTGCTATTTCACTGAAGGTACTGGGTCCTTTTGAAAAGAAGTTTTCATGCACAAATCATCCAAAGACTTTCAAAAGTTAGTGTTGATGCTTTCAGTTAAGGGAAGAACGCTTAAGGAAGAGATGACAACCAGCACCACCATGTTACACAAAATCAAGAAATACAAATAGCGTCATAAACTAATAGGTGGATGACACTCAGAGTTGTTCAGCGTTCAGCCCAAATGAGATGTTCCTACATCTAGGAAAGTCTTGATGGCAACCATAGTATGTTGTTCATCAGATTAGACCAATTAAAAGAGGAACAAACACAACAGGTGATCAATAGATAGTTCTTAAATTGTATTGGATTGAATTAAATCAGCTGCCTGTATTAAAATCGCCTCTCCAGCTTCAGATTCTCATCTCTCTTCTGAACTATCCAACCTAATCCATTTTCTTTACCCTGTAAACATACCCCATCTTTTATGGAGGGCTTTATTCACAGAGAAGTCAGCAAACTTCTTTTAAAGGGCTAGCTAGTACATATTTTAGGCTTGTGGGCTATTATTGTCTCTGTCACAACTGCTTAAATCTATTCTTATAGCTTGAAAGCAGCCATGGACAATATATAAACAAGCAAGAATGGCTATGTTCCAAAAAAAATTTCTATAAAACCAAGCACCTGGCCCCTAAGTTGTTGTTTGCTAATTACTGACTTAGTAAATATTTCTATGTTGGATATTCAATGTATTCAAAATAAAACCATTTCATTCTACTTTTTCAAAATAAAATGCCATTCCATTATACTTTTTTCTCTTGTCAAGATTGTTTTTGAATTATATATATATATATATTTTTTTTTTCATAAACTCTACCTCAGACATAGTGAATCTGATTCTCAATAAATGAAGCCAAGAATCTATATTTTTTTATAGCTCCGCAGTCATCCAGCCAGGTTTGGCAAAATCCAATGTAATTAGTTCCAACTCTACACATTAATTTTTGGCTTGAATTGTTGAATTATCAGATACCTAGATTAAGCTTTTTAGAACAATAATTCTTTCCTTCTAGTTGCTTAGTTTAAAACCTTCATTCCTTTAAGACTCACACATACTGCTTTCAATTCATTGGCAGATTCAATTGGCAAATTCAATATTCTTTACCATGTGTCAATCCTTTGATTTCTCCTTACTCTTTCCACTGCTACCACCAAAATCCACACAACTACCTTCTGGATTTTTGCAACAGCCTCCTCATTGGCCACATGGTTTCAGCCTGTGCCCTCATATACTCTGGACTTCATGTAAAATCCAAACATCTTTAATAAAAAAATCAGATCTTGTTAGTGCTCTGGTCAAATTCTTCCAATGTTTCCTACCTACTTTAAAATTGACAAGGTCCAATACAATTTGTCCCTCTTTTGACCCCATTGGTTCTCTGACATGAAGTACCACTGGTTTTGTACCTGTTTGGTGAATGGACAAACATGTCCCAACCTTAAGAACCTTTCTACCCACTGCTTTAAGACCTTAACATGCCCGTTCACCAAATATTTACAAAGCTTACCCAGCAACTATTTCACACGATTTCTAAGCCATCTCAATGAGGCTTGTCTGGGTGACATATCAAATTTCAGCTCCCTAAAGCCTATCTTTTTTACAACTATGTTCTTTTCCATACCAGGTATCTCTATTCAACATATATTACTTCTTTTGTACAGAAATAATTGGATATGACTTTGTGGTTTCATTCTGTGCCTCTAATGTTGTGCTGAGATATCTTATTTCAATAATGTATTTCCATTACAACTCTATTCCTCCTGACCCTTGAGATTGCAGGATTGTCTTGATTAGTTTTCCACTGTGGTTTTGTATTTAAAACTATGTCTGAAAGAGAAATAAAATCATTTTCCCAAAGTGGAAAGTGACTGTATTGTTAATCTTTTTATATATCATTAGGCTTTCCATACACTGAAAAAAAAGAATTAAAAAATCTCCCTCTAATTATTAATACATTATTAAAATGTTTGGTTTTATTTATGAATAAAATAATGGTGTGCTTTATTAATCTATAAAGTGGCTTTGTGCAGAATTTTAAATTGTCTTTATTTCACCCTTTATTATTACAACTTTTCCATTGAATTTGGTCTAGCAGTATTATAATTATAGAAATGTAAATTAAATTTAAAACTAGGTAGTAATTATTTTGTAAAATCCAGCAATATTCTTTTAGTTTATATTATTCCTTTACTTTTTCTTTGAATTCTCTTGATAGTGACACTGGAAATTGCAGGAAAACTAATGAGTCAAATATCTAACTAGAAGAGTAGTGTGGCTAAGTGATACAGATCCTGTCTGTCCAGAACTTAACTGACTCATTCCTGAGCTCATGATATTGGTCTCCTGATGATCATCACTGGCACTTTTACGTGACTAGTGAAGAACTACAACTCTGTGTATTGATATATTAGTTTTATTATTGCAAATTCTTCAGAAAGTAAATTAACATTTTTGTACTACAAAGACCTGTCATGTTAATTATACATTTTTTTAAATTATGATTCTTTTCATTTATAGTAAAAGATGTTTGGAGTACCATGAAACATGAACAGAGGGAAAAAAAATTAGCACAGTAGAGAAAACTGTGGTATGCTACTCAGAACAGATCCCCCTTGAAGTCCAAAGGATTTATACTTGGAATTACCAGGTGTGCTATCACCTAATGTCTTAATTAGGCGTGGACTAGGACAAAACATTACCAGGCCATACGGGTTGCTCATCATAACCCAAAAGATTAAAATCTGTGCAAACAGCAAACACGCTGCATTTGATATTTATAAAGCACTGTTGTAAACAATAAATGTTAAATTATTTATTTCAATTCTTATGTTAGTCATCAAAAATGCTATTATTATTCTTTAAGTAATGGAGATATTACATAACTTGCCCCAAACACACAAGCATTTGACTCCAAGAAGTCTGGCCACTGAATCTCTGCAATTAACAACTGGACCGTGCTAACTATTTGATGTGTTGAAAAAAAAATTTAGACAAAATTAATTTAGCATTTACTTCATCATTAGAGACTCACGAGTCAAAGAGCACTCAAAACTGGAAGAGGTTTGGAGAATGCTGCTTTAATAGAGTGAGCATCAGCCTTTTATAGGCTAAATGCAGAAGCAAAGTTAAAAAATAGGGTGGTGCCAGCCCCATATACCGGAAGTGGCAGGTTCAAACCCGGGCCCAGCCAAAAACTGCAAAAAAAAAAAAAAAAAAAAAAAGTACTACCAGCCATATAATTATTTAAGCCAAGAAATGGAGAGTCACCCCACACTGTACCCCAGAAGTGCATTAATGTACAGAGTTACCGTTCAATTAAAAAAAAAGAAAAGAAATGGAGAGTCATCCT
>NW_003852415.1:9339045-9340987 GCF_000181295.1 Otolemur garnettii | reverse complement strand
CAAAAAAAAAAAAAAATAATAATAATATATATATATATATATATAAAAACTTGACTGGCTACAGCCAGCCATTTGCTTTATTTGGGTGATATTTAGTGGAAAGTTCCTACTTTAGTTGGCTGTTTCTGAATGCTTAAACTTTAATTTCATTTTACTACTTACACTGGGCTTCGGATTGCTTTTGTAGTAACCCAAGGCCCTGAAGTTATCTCAGCCCAATGGTCTTTCAAGTATGTATTTTTTAACAGATGAATGCTAGAATTTGGGTTCTACCCTTATAACTTATTATTTTAACTTATAGTTTTTATAACTCAAATAGAAGAGTATGAATCTAACATTTGTTTCAAGCTAGTTTAAATGAATGTTCAATTTTTTTTTGTTTTCTTTTATGAAACCAATAATCTCTAATGTTTACTTTTACTCTCTTAGGAAGCATGATTTTTAATTTTTATTATTGGCTTTAAAAAGAAAATGTTTCCATATCTTTTAGAATTATTATATTTGGTTTTCCTGCACAGAACATAAATGAATATACTCAAATTTATTTTATGTTGTGACTTAGATTTTATTATTCTATTTTATATTGTATCATGGGCTTTTGTTTAACAGTAAAACTGTTTCAGTGCTCTAGCCAGCTATATGTATCTATTAATGTTAATATATTAGTTTTTAATTGCAGCATTTTTTTATTTTATGAAATTTATTAGATAAATATTTCAAAGTTACAGCAGCAAAAAGAAATAAATGAGTGAAAACAGATTTTATCCACATCTTTCCCTATTTAAAAAAATTATATTTAAGACAAATAATGAGGACGATCTCCAATAACTAGAGACAAATAGTAAGTTAAAGGCAAAACAATATATCTGGTTAATGCCTCAGCATTCCAGAGTGGAATCGGTATTGAATTAATGACCTAGGAGTTGAAGACTAGAATTTTAATAATAAAAGAAACGTGGAAGGCATATCCTCAGGGTCCACTCTGGTAATGCTGACTAGTGAATAGAATTTCTGGTTCAGGAAAAATAAAACACTGAGAATCAGTGTTTATTTCAGTAGAAATAAACATAAATCCACTCTATAGGAGCACTTTCTCAATGAAGACATATAGTTCACCTATGTATAAAAAAATTAATGCTGAAGATGCATTTGTAAACCAGAGTTATCAACATCACAGGTAGATGAATTACCATGAACTACAGTCAGAAAATAAGAAGGAAGAAAAAAATGAAATGGAATATGAATTAGACATGGCAGCAACCTTTTTACAAATTTTACCAAATAATTTTTTCAGAGAGATTAAATGAATAAAAGATTGAAAAGAAAATGAGTGCGCTGAAAGATAATTGTTAGGGAAATCACAAATAACACAGTGCATAGAGAAAACAATGTGGAAAATATAATGTCATATACTTTATGATCCAATTTATAGAAAGTTAAAACAGGTACATCTACTCCATACCGTTAAAAGTTTGGATATCGTACGCCTTTGGTAAAGAGGGAGCTACTGACTGGCATGTGCCTGGAGGAGTTTTCTGCAGGCTAATAAGACTCATTTTTCAATTGGGTATGTTAGATGAATATATTCACTTTGTGAAAATTCACCAGCTCTGCAGTTTAAGGTTTATTAATTTTTCAATAAGTTATACCTATGGATACATTTACAGAAAGCAAACATAAGGATGAAACAAAACAAAAGAAAAGATCAAAAATTAGTTATTATCAACAGTGATTACTACTAAGGAATAAATTAGATGAAAAATAAATTTCAACTTGTCTATGAAAGAAAACTTATTCCTAGAATACACATACCAAATTTAATGGCAGAGAAGAGTTTTAAGTAACTAAATTGTAAAAAGAAAGTTGTGGCTCGGCACCTATAGCTCAACCGGCTAAGGTGCCAGCCACGTACACCTAAGGTGGCGGGTTCGAATCCCCAGCC
>NW_003852415.1:9328110-9338852 GCF_000181295.1 Otolemur garnettii | reverse complement strand
AAAAAAAAAAAAAAAAAAGAAAGTTGTAAAGGAAAAAAAATCAAGTAAAGCAACTGCTAAGAAAAAATACATAAAAACAGAAACAAGTCCCCCTAAGAAAAGGCAAATTCAAATGTGAAGTCTCATCTTCTCCTTTGATTGATAGAGATCAGATCTGAGTTAGGTTAGAGAAAGAATGGGCCCTTGACCTTTAAATACCTCCACTCCCAACATGGCTGTGTCCTTAATTAAGAAGGTTCGACTCTTCAGACTCACGCCAAGGTTTTTTTGCCAGCAGCTCTAAAAGTGCATCCCTGGCCCTGGAACTTGGAGTCTGGCTTTGCACAGCCTAAGCACAGTGCTCAGTGGTTCTCTGAGAGCTCCTATACCATGTGCGTTCTGCCACCTCTCTGCTTCTAAGTTTGTTTTCTCCTCCAACAAACACGATTTTCTATCTGAGTGTTTGACCGTGATGGTATGTGAGTCTGTTGCCCCTTGTACAACACCCAGGCTTAATATGCTCATTGTGAGTCATAAGTAGGATATTAGTTGAACGTATTTTTAACTTTCAAGAGCTATTATTAGTGACATCTTACTATGATGGACTCCTATAATCCCTACTTGGCCATTTCAAGAACACAATTTTAAATTCCTTTTTAACAAATAATTCTCTTTTCCTTTTACATCCTTTCACGTCACCTTTCCTTGCCATTCACTCTGACGTGTTCTATACAATTCCTTTAATTTGAGATGCAAAATTACAGACCGCTAAATGCTGACATGTAACTTAAAACGGAATTGGACACACAGGCCTGAATATTACCCAACCTGCGCAGAAGAAATTTCCCTAGGTTATTACTTTGTCCTTTGCTGACAAAGCAGGGCCTGAGATATATGTTTGCACTGTGTTTTCTGTCTGCCTTGGATTGCTATAATGAGTTGAGCTGTCAGTGATGAGTATGTACCAAAAAGACTATGAATATGGAGAATGCAGCCAGATAAGATGAGCCTGGGTATATAATGTTGACTCCAAGGACGTTACATTCCTGGGTTACACCGTATTACTAGTATTATTAAGCCACATCCATTTTTCAAAGGTGTTTTCACTCATTTTCGTGAAACCTCTCTAAGGCTTGCATATAAAGGTTGTTGATCTCACTTGTTTCTGACTTTTATCAAAATTATAAAGCAGAATGGAGGAAATAGACATGTAGGAAGCACCCTATTATTTACTCTGCATGTCTTTCTGCATTGCCCGCACTTTCCTTTCACAGCTTTGTCCTCCACATACTTCTGGTTTTCCAATTTTCAGCCAATGCTCCAATGTTCCCCTGCACAGAGGTGCTTATGTTAATGGAATCGTCATTGTACTAGAGTCGTTGCATCAAAATCTCCTTGTGTCTCATGCTCTCAGATGCTTAAATGGTAAAGGAACCTCTTTAGAGCATAAAATGCACACAGAATTGTCACATACAGCATTTTAATTGATACAAGACATTACTACGGATTGTGAGACCTGTTACTTTACATTTTTAACCAAAGCCTTTTACAAGGCAGACTGGATATATATTCAAAGAAACATTTTGCGGAAAGGCTGTGTGTGTGCACACAGGTGCCTGTCGGGGAGGTTCTTTGGTTAGGGCTACTTCATCTGGGTTTTATATTGTCAGGATTCCTCACGTCCTTGAAAAGGAGAAGGTAACCTTCTCTGAGAACTAGTGTTTCTTTAAAAGTATACAAAGAATGCAGGTCTGTATTGATTTTACTAAATACCCTATAAGGTATTAATACTTGTGTTTCTAGGATTCTTGGTAGACATTCTGAGACACTCTCATGATCCCTCCTTAAAATTGGAAAGATAATAGCCAGAGATTTTACTACTTGCCAATGCCAAGCGAATCTGAGTGTTTTTTGTTTGTTTGTTTGTTTTTTTAAGACAGAGTCTCAAGGTGTCACCCTGAGTAGAGAACTATGGCACCACAGCTCACCACAACCTCCAACTCTTGGGCTTAAAGCGATTCTCTTGCCTCAGCCTCCCAAGTAGCTGGGACTACAGCCACCTGCCACAATGCCCGGCTTTTTTTTTTTGGTTGCAGTTGTCATTGTTGCTCGGCAGACCTGGGCCCGGTTCGAACCCGCTACCCTAGGTGTATGTGGCCAGTGCTCTTGCCAACTGAGCTACTGGTACCACCATAGACAATATTTCTTACTGCCCCAACCAATCATTTTTTCTTGGCTCATAATTATGAGTGTTAGCTCTGGCCATGGTCATTCTAAGTTAACTACTTAGAACCCTTCAGTCTAAACCTCAAGAGGGAGCGATTAAACCATTTCCCTCAATACCAATATTCTTTGCAGACTTCTTGCTACCTGCTGGAAAATTTTCAATTTGATTCTCAAACAAATCACAAATTTACCCTGCCTCCAAAGAGTTCATAGAGGTGTCAAATCTGGAAGAAGAAGAAAAGAAAGAAAAACAAGATTTATTTCCTTTAACCTACTTCCACAACACCATCTATAGTGGCTCTAACATTGCGAACTAGTTTCCTTGTCTACCCTTCAGACATTCTCCTAATAAGTAACACTACTTGCACAGTCATCAGTAATAACAGGATGTAAAGGAGATAGGAACAACTCAGCAGTAAGACTAAACCAATTTTCCTGTGCATTCACTTAGTCCTTTACTCCAGTGCTACTCATCTATGAGAACAAGTATCAGTTCATTAGAACCCTTGGGTATCTGCCTGTTCCTCATCCCACACACCTCCTGTAGACTGTGAAGATTTAAGATTCTAGGTGGTGTCCTAGTCACATTCGTTTCCCAAACATTTAGCATAATAATAAAAGTTATTAAAGCAAGAAATTAATAGTTGAACATGCTCTCTTTGGCTTTTTAGAGGAGATTCTTTTAACTGTAACTAAATTATTTGTCGATAATGATGACGATAATGTACATATCTAATTGCCTGTATAGCTTTTTAAAATTATTTTAACTGATTACCAAAGCATGATGCCTGAATAGACTTTTAAAATCAGACTAGAATTTAAATTTCTAAGGGAAGTATGTGTCTATTTTGCTTGGGGGTTTAATTCACACAAGTATAACAGTGAATGGTCTGTCCATATGAGGACTCAGAATACATAAATCAATGAATTAATAAATCAATAAATCTCTATGTAAGTTTGTCTAAGTTAAGATAATTTGTCAGTTGGATTTTCTCACATATTTTTATGAAGACATTATTATACATACATATATATTTATAAACACACTACATATATTCTCACATAAACACACACACATATATATACATATAAGAATTCAAGCTCTGTGATGGAATAAGGCAGAGATACTAGTGTCTTAGAAAATGGAGCTATTTCCCTATGGAAAACAAGTATGTATTGCCACATGGAAAAAAAGTATTAGGCTGCATAAAATCAGCTGAAATTACCACAAACATTGAAGAGTGCTGTTAAATATAATGTATTTTAAATTTGACTTAAGGATAATATTAAAAGTTACCAATCATGTCATCTTACTTTGCTATAATCCTTTTAACGTTTCAAGCTGCATTGTTTGAAGTGTTTTGTTAGGTATTTAGAACTACACTAGAAGCCCCAAAGACAGAGTCAACTTTACATCCTTCAGCGACGAAATAGTCTAAGTAAAGAAAACTTATGCCACTTTGACCATAGATCTAACAGTGTAAGAACCTCCCAACTAGGACCCAGATCTTAGGAGTCTTTCACCTCTTTTCTATCAAATGATTATACTTTTTCAAAAATATTAAAGAGAAGAATATTTTGAAAAGTAAGATTAATAATTTAGCAAGGCAAAGGGAAAGAAATATTTCGTGTAAAAGAATTTTTGTTTTTGTCCATTTTCTTCTTTTTGCACTATAGAAGCCCAAACCTAAAGCATTTGAAAACTGTAAATCATTAACTCATTTATTAACAAGTATCTTTGGGGGCCTAATCTACCCCAAGCAGCATTCAAAACTTTGGAAATATAGGAGAAAAATATCTTATGAATAACACGAGAAACCCCCTTCTGATGGAGCTTACATTCCAAAATGGTAGAGAAAACAAATAAGCAAGAGAAGAAATTGAATAGTTTTAGAAAATGGTAAGTTCTGTGAAAGAAATAAAACAGAAAAGCAATTGTGTTGACAAAGGGTGTGTGTGTAAATTTTAAATAATGTCATTATCAGGTTTTCTCTATGGAGGTAACATTTGAACTCCAGTGGGAATTTGTATTTGTGCAGCATTCATTTAAATGAGATCTAACTATATGGTTTCAACTAAATTGAGTGGGAAACAGTTCATATACATAAAGACAAAAATAAACAAGTCATTTGATATAAATTATAGTTAATGGCCCATTTAAATTACATGTAGTTACTTGAAAAATTTTGGCATTGCTACATATGGATATATTTAATTTATTCAGTAAATCATGGAGTATCCTGTTCTTAATAATTATGTTAATTCCTCTTACCACTTTTCCATTATTAAAGATCTGTTGATTTCATTGTCTTCTCAATGAACAGCTGGTGAAAAGAAATGACACAACTCATTTCTTGATTGAGATGAAAACTTTTGAGCAAAATGATTGACTTTCAATACTAGGAATTAAATGTACTTATATGTTAACCACTTGCTTAGATTTAGGCTAATTTGAAACAATATAAATTTTAAAAGTGTCATTTTCCTCTCATGATGTTCTGGTTAGTGTTGGTAGCAATCTATCTTGATACTTCCTAGTTTAATAACAACTTACTTTTAATAATTTATTGATCTCTCATAGATTTGTGACTTAATGAGGCTCAACTGGGAAGTTTTTACTTGGGATCTTTCATGTGGATACAGTTAGATGCTTTGCCCAGCTGGATGCCCAAGATGGGCTGGTTGTACACAATGATTATTGGCTGGGACCTCAGCTAAGAATGTTTCCCAGTGTTATGTAGGGCTACAGGCATGCAGGTGGCAGGCCAAGTGCTTAGATATGCAGGAGACAGGGCAAGTGGTAGGGGATGTGGTCAAAGACAAGGGCAAGGTCCAAAAAAAAAAAAAAAAAAACCAGAAAAATGAAACCACAACAGGAGGTACCTGAGGTTAGGGACTTTTCCTGACCAGGAACATGTGAAGAAGCTAGGAGCTTGTAGGGACAAAGATGTTCAGGTTTCCCTGCCCATGGCTTTGGGGGTGGGATGAGATAAGGATGTCTGGGCCTCCTATCCATACTTCTGGACAGGTGGAATGGGATAGAAGGCTCCTTGTGCCTATAGATAACCATGTACATAACTATGTGCAGTGATGGCTATGTTGTCGTTGTTGGGCATGTTGCCCACTTTGTTCACTTGCTTATAAAAGTGTACGAGACTTCCCTTGTGTGGATTGTGGATTGCAGATTACAGATGGTGGGTGGCAGAGCATAGATGGTGGACTTTCCCTGTAGCCCTGATCCCCCGCCAGCTGCCAGGAACTGGGTAAGGGAGACCTGCTGTGCTGCCTTCTCCCTGCCCACTGCTGTAAGCGGAATAAAGAGCATGTCATAACTACCCTTCCTGCCGAAGATTTCCTTCCACCTCTCCAAAGCGAACAATTTGCACAGCAGAGCTCATGACTGAAAGTGAACTTTTCCTCATTAACAGTAAAAATCAGACATACCTGCTCCATGAGACTGTTACAAATAGCATGACAACCCTTAGAAGTTACCCTATGAGACAGAAAAAAGAGGAGGAACCCCAATCCCGAGTATTCTCCACCCCTAACTCAGAAAAATCATGCACATTCCACTCCCAGCTTAGCATAAAATTGAGAAAACACCATAAAAAGAAGAGACTGCATGCTGGTCAGGGTTCCCTCCATGTGCAGAGCAGTCCAGTTCCTCTCCGGAGCACACTGTTCTAAAGCTTCCGTTTACTCTGAAATAAAGCTGCTCATGTGAGTTGCTTCCGTGCGTATATGACAGACCGGATACTGACTTGATACGAGCACAAGAAACCAATGACCAGGGAACATCAAGACAGACCTAATGCCAGAGTATCCACACTTCCCTCTCCCTCTGACTTGACCTGCTGAGAGCAGGGAGGCTGGTTTCTGAGACACACTGCCCCAAGATGAACAATTCCAAGGGATCCCATTGGAATCTTCAAGGCTTTTCTGACTCTTAACCTGGAGGATCCCCAAATGTCACCACAGTGTGTTCTCTTGATACAGAATTCAAGAAGACCACCAAAATTCAAGAGGTAGAAACACAATGGGGCAGGAATACTGGGAAGAATGCTTAACCAGATTGCCATCTTTGGAAGCCAGCTACTACACATGTGTTCTACCCATGCCATGATGCTAGAGGATTCCGTGGGACATTCAAAAATAGAAACCACTTGTGAGAGCTGCAGTGATTTGTGGCTTGTTGGCTTGTTCACAACACTGGTGCCTGAGGGAGGTAACGAAAGATGCCACTGGATGAAACGCTGATTAGATGTCTGGTGTTAGAGTGTATGTGACAGAGTCCAGACTAAAAAATGCTCAGCAGAGTGCAGCCCTCCTCGTCCATTAAATTTCTATTGAACTATGATGAAGAAATAGATACCACATATATAAAGAAGAGGTAGAATAAAAAGAATATTCTACATGAATCTGGTCAAGCTGAAGGAAATAACTTTTGCTCATAAATTCTAGATTATTACTGACATTAAGGACTATCATTAAATATTGTGACTTGTGAATTCCAAGATGCCAGTGATTAAATATCAATATGGAATTTGATCCAACAATTGTGTGTGAAGTTGGCATACAATTTGGATCTTGAAACAGCAATCATCTTATTTTTAGTTTTCCCAATACTTTAGCTTTATTACCAAATTAACATGTGGGCTATTTTGTATTATGAAAAAAAAATAGTATACATTACAATTTAGGATATGGAGTATCATAATCATACTTATGAGTGGATGTATATATAACACACACACATAATCCTCAACTCGTCATTTAGATTTTACATAAAAATGTTTTCTTTTCTTCTTAATTACTGTCACCTAAATGTTTTCTCAGATATCACCAAGGTAATCAAATATCTTCAGATATAGAATTCCCCATTTCTATCACTACAAAATCTTGGTACTTAAATAATACGGTCTGAGAAGTGAAGCAAGGAAAACTTCAGAAGCTATAACTTAAGCACTGCTTATAAATACTTCAGTGATTTTTGACACTCTTTATTATACATAGGAATTCTGGTTTTAGTCTTGTCTAATAATATATTTCTTTGATATCTTCCAAAAGCAATATTAGCAAATATTGCTCTCAACTGAAATAAGTCTGCTTAAATTATGGCACCTCTGAAATCTGCAGTCATTCCTTTCTTCTCTCTCTGCATTCGTAGCAAAGTCACGTCTGTCCTAGAAAATTATGATGATTATATTCCATTGCACCTGTGTTGACGTGTTTCTGAGAGATCATTTTACCAAGATTGTATGCCAGTGTAGGGGATGATTTCTGGGTGGAATTTCTGTTTAAATGTTACAGTCACCATCTGGAAATTCGAGTTCCTCATAACACATATGTAATTGAATCTGTTAATTTAAATTAACTTTAAAGAAAATTTTCCTCTGTCACCTAGGCTCCAATTTTCCCAAGAATTATTTCTGAACCAAGAAGATGGCAATTTGAGTTATTTTGTATCTTTATCCACTGAAATTGAATCTGAATTAACTCCCAGATAACAGCTCACCCTTGCTAAACTGATGACTTCAAAGTTGAACACGAGCCTTATAGGGGAGAATTATTTCTTAAATTGCCCTAAAATAAACCAGAAAGCAGGAACACATTTAGGCTGAATTTACTCTCATTACCTTAAAATGAAAAAAAAAAAAAAAAAAGGGAGGCTCATGTTACATGCTGTTATTGACTTACTCAAGCTAATGTTTTTCTTTTATATACCATCAATAAGACTTGCTGAAAGGATTAGAAGGGAAATGTAAATTACTCTGTTTACCCGTGTCTAAGTCTGAGTGCAGGAGGAAGAGATGTCAGAGGGAAGTTTACTTGTCCAAGAACTCATAGGAAAAAATCAATAAGGATACCTTCCTTCCTCCTCTCCAATTGTTAAATATTGATTGAATGAAGCAGTGTCTTAAGCATCATGTTAGGAACAAGTACAGAGCTAGTATCAGGGAAAAAAGGAGAATACACATCGGTAGGTAAGTAGGACAAGAATGGATTCAAATCTCTTTAAACACACGGGAATGGAAACGAAGGCAAAATCTGTGAGAAAGACAAGGCAAAAAATCTGGGTGTCTAAAGACAAGTAAATAATTAAAATTCAAGAATCAGAAAGTAAGAAAAACAGATCACATTCTAGAAAAAGCCTCATAGGCCAAGATAGTGAGACCTGTGCAACTAGTTTCCCACCACAGCAAATAACACAGTTCTATATTCCCTGTATTCCATAATCAGTTTAACATTTTAGGCATATAGTAGGTATTTGATAAATATGCATTATTTTGAATTAAATCCTCAGGAAGCCTGAAGAACTTACTTAAAAGTGTCACTTTTACTGAGAGGTCAAGGATCAAATATAGTTTCTGGTTCCCCTTAGGACTCACCAAGACAGAGGGGAAAGATTTTGACAAAGCTATTAAGTTTAGAAGCACCTGGGAAATTCAGAGAAAAAGCCTAGGGTAGGCTGGATTGCCATTGGGTCCTGAGAGACACATGAGTTTCTAGAATTTCTGTGTGGTTTCTGCAAAAACAAGCTTTCTGTCCATATACATCTGAAGAGCCACCCACCCACTATTGCCAGGTGGAAACTCCTACATCTCCAATCTGTGCTAGATATTCTCTTTGAACACATATGTCCTTTCCCTAACTAGAAATTGAGCGAGAGTAAGAATATCTCCTGAGTTGTATACAGATGCTGGAGGGGTTCCCTGAGATGGCTTTGGGGATGTGCTCAGCACCTCATATGCCAGAAAAGAAAAAAAAATCCATTTTCTCAATATGTCAGCAACGTTTTCTTCAGAATGTCATAGAGACCAGGGGAAGAGAAGTCATACCACAGTGTACAGAAGAAACTTAAAACAAATCTCCATGTAGCGGCCTCTGCTTTTCACCAAAAGCCACCCTCAGGTGCCAGCCACCTGTCCTGCGCTCTCCCAGCACAGCTTCTAACCTCCTCCAGTGCTCCGAACAGGCCTGCCCATCCTTTGCTTCTTCCACTGAATAAAGCCAAGAAGGAGCAATTTCCACTTCCACCTTTAATTTACAAATTAGCTCCACGACTATGTTGTAATATTTTTAAAATGTCCTCAGAAACTTACCCCTCATCCCAAAATTCCTAATGAAAGTTCTCGCCAGGAAAACAAAATGAAAAAACCCTTTTCTCTCAATGGCAAATTAAGTTTTTGTTGCTTAGAAAATATGATTTTCTTCTTTGAGTGTATATATACATATAAACACTTAATATTTGTTTAATTTCTACTTAAAAAAGAATGTGACAAAGTACAAAGAGGACCCGTGCGGAGCCTTCCCGAGGTGGAGAACGACGGCCAGCGGTAGGGACTGTGGGGCACAGGGGACCAGTAGGCCCGGGGGCTGGGGGGCCAGCAACACCTGCAGGCCATCCGCACGTCGGGACGGCCATGCACTCGGTCACACAGCCCCTACAGGATGAGCCTGGGGCTGATCTGCAGCGGGGTGATGGAAGGATTGAAAGGAGGCAGGCCCTGGAGTCCGGGCCGCGCTGTGGTGGAGCTGCCCATGGAGAAGCCACCTCAGGCAGGGTATGAAGCTCCGGCCCCCCACTCTCAAGTTTGCCAGCCCACCTGCCAGGCAAACCTCAGGGCCCGGTGCACAGAGCTGGACACTGCGGGGACTTCCAGCGTTGAGGTCAGACTCTTTCCGCTTGGGGGCTGCTCACACTCGGCTCTGCACCGCTGGGCTGCGAGCTGTCCAAGACCAGCTGTCGCTGACCACCCTTTACCACCCCAGCGGGGGCTGCTGTGGGGCTTGCAAGGTGGCTGCGTCTCCAGGAAAGGCTGTGGGGAAGGGAGCCGCAGCCTGGCTGGCCAGCATGTGTCTGCACCCCTGTGCCATCCTGGATCAGAGCTAGGCAGCTGGCTGCGGCATCAAGGACCAGAAGTCCCCAGCCTGCCAGAGCCACGAGTTCCCAGTGTCCTGAGGGGGCAGCATAGAGGGAAGGACCCAGAACAGTATGAACAGCGTGCTCGGCACCCTCTGGTGACGTTCAGCACGGCAACCTACACCGAAGCCCAGGGGTCAGAGGGCACAGAATGATGCCAAGGTACGAATAATGTTATTTTCATCCAGAGTGTTAAGTTATTTCTCCCACCAGTGCCTGGAGACCACCAAGGTGTCTTGGGGCTGAATGAGACCTCTCAAACCTGGGTTGAAGTCCTGCGTCCCCCAAACAATGGCAGGCACAGGCTCAGTCTGTCTGCCCAGTGTCCCTAGTGCCCCAGAGCCTCAGGTCAGCTGTGCCAGTCTTATCCCTGCCAGAGGACCGAAGCAGAGGTCATGTTACTGTGAGGACCAGATCAGCTCCATTTTGTTGTTTCCACATAAGTTCTGTTCCTGGGCCCTGGCCTGCAGGGCCCACCTTGTAATCCTCCCCATTCCATTCTTAGTTGCTTAAACCATACCCGCAGGGCCCACCCTGCAACCTTTCTCATTCCTTTCATAGTTACTCAACCAAATAGTACCACCCTGGGCAACAGAGCAATAAGCCCCCAATT
>NW_003852415.1:9319042-9328090 GCF_000181295.1 Otolemur garnettii | reverse complement strand
TCACCCTACTGCAATAAAACAATAAGTTTCTATTACCTTGAAATACAGGTAACCAGGTTGCACCAACTCTAGCCCCCGGTTAAGGGACCCTCCACCCCTCACCTGTACCAATCCAAATTCACCTTTACTAGTGAAATCATCAGCTACCAATGCAAATCCTCCTTTACTTCCTCCTTTACTAATGAAATCACCAACCACCAGTGAAAAGTGTACTCGTATCTGACCCTACCCCTCTTGCTTTCTGTACCCCATAAAAACTGCCTTCACCCCAAGTTCGGGGCTCGTCCTCGGCTTGCATGCCAGGAGAGTCCAGGCCCAGGCCCTCTGGGCCTCCAGGGTCTGTAATAAATCTCATCTTATGCCCTTTACATTGGAGCGAGTCTCGAGTTTGTCAGTTGGGGTTAATTTGGGAGGCTTTCTTGGACCCAACATTACCTTATTCAGGGAAGAAGGAGTCTGTCCTGCTTGGCAGCCACCCCACCACCCTGCCCTTATGACACAGGCCTGAGATGTGGAAAGGTCCCCCTGAGGGGGAGACCCAATTTCCTCAATGCCACTGTCTCTGTGTTACAAGTTAGAGTCATTCCTATGCTGTGCACTGTTTCTAAACTAGAGACCAGAGATGTAATGCCCTCTGGGCTCTGAGTACCCCCACCCTGCACTTGGGCCGGTGCTGGATTGGAAAGACCTGAAGGTACTGAGTGACCTTTGGGCTCCTGACCTGGCACCAATTTCCCCCCCCACCCCGGGGGGTGGAATGGAAGATGGACACTTCACCCCTGTGTGAAGACCACATATTGATAAGCAAATTCATGGAAAATTATTTCTATAGCAACATTTTTTCCTCCTCACATTTCTGTTGGAAAATTTCTTTTACACCTTGAATTCAAACCTTGACACCTTAAGAAATCAGCTTACTGTCCTAAACAACAGATTCAACAAATAATGCCCAGTATTGTTTTTTTAATGAGAAAGCTATTGCTGCTTGTCAATCAAATACTCACTGTTCCTACTTTATACATTGATACAGAATCTCCTGTCTTGACCTGTTAATAGAGAAGCAGAGAAAATGTAACACACTGAATGGTATGCAAATATTTTAAATGTTTTCTAAATTGCCCACTGCAATCTTTGGCTAAATGTGAATAGAGTCCGGTAATTATTTTTATTGATATGTGTGTTCACATAGCAAGTATTATTTTCAAAGGTTAATTGTTTACATAACCTTTCAGAGTTATATCTCCTGCTGACTTGGAATCCATCTCAGTATAACTTAAATTCAAAAAACTAAATTGCCTTTCTCTTGTCTGAGAGTTTTGTGGATAATTAGAGAGCAACAAGAATTTATTCCAGTTTTTCATGAATATCTAATGAGTAGTCTCCAAATATTTGAGGAATCAGATAGCACTTAGAATTTGACTCGATATATCCTATAGATAAAAGAAATTTAGACTATCTTTTAAAAGTGAAGAAATAACATATCCAAAACATGTAACACATGCAACTTGTATTATTATACATAAGATTCAACCTATAAGAAATCCCAGACTATTATTTGATTCTTTTTTCAGTTATTGTTTCCATCTATTTTTGTGCTGCTGAGACTGGGTAATTTATTAAGAACAGAGACTTATTTATTACAGTTCTAGAGGTTAGGAAGTCTAAGGTTAAGGCTCCGGCATCTGGGGAAGGTCTTCTTGCTGTGTTATCTGATGGTGGATTAAGTGAGTATAAGCAAAAGAGAGAAAGCACAGGAGAGAGCAGAACTCAAACTTTACTCTGGAAATAACTAACCCACTCCCATGATAACAACATTAATCCATTATAGACCTAATGACTTCTTAATAGGCCCCATCGCCCAACAATGTTGCATGGAAGATTAAGTTTTCAACACATGAACTTTGGGGGATACATTCAAATCACTGCATTCTGCCCCTGGCTTCCAAAATATACATGCTTCTCACAGTACAGAATGCATTCATTCTATCCCAATCATTCTAAAAGTATTGATTTTTTTCTCACATCAACTCAAAAGTTCAATATCTAAAGTCTCTCATGAATCAGATATAGGTGAGACTCAATGCATGATTCCTTCTGAAGCAAATTCCCTCCAGCCATGAGCCTTTGAAATCAGAAAAATTATCTACTTTCAAAATACAATAATGAGACATGTTGGACATTTCCACTCCAAAAGCGAGAAATAGGCAAGAAGGAAGACGTAAATGGTCCCAAGTTCAATATCCAACAGGGAAAACATTAAATCTTAAAGCTGGAGAAAAATCTTTGACTCTTTGGAGATTGGGCTCCTTATGGTCACAGTCAGCCTTGCTCCTTTGGCTTTGCTGGGCTCAGTCTACACAGCTCTCATGAGCTGGAGTCTTAGACCTGCCACTTTCTCAGGTGGTGTGAGGTCTCAGTGGGTTGAGCCACACCTGGGTCCACTTAAGCTATTAGTGGGATAGCCAAGAAATACTACCCCAAGATATAGGGAATGGTCTTGAGGTGGCCCTGGGAAGCAAATGCTGAGGTTCCCTCTCTGGAAACTTGGTTCTCAGCTTACTTAAAACATATCTGAAATAACTTCAAGATCCTTCTCCCATGGTATTGATGAGTAGAAACTGGCTGTCTTATCTGTAAATCTGTCTGTTTAGCACATGGTTATTGGCCACATCTTTAGTATTCTCTCCTAAACATTTTTTTAATTATTCTTTATATGGCCAGGCTGAGCGTTTTCCCAATCTTTTTGTTTTGCTTCTCTTTGAATTCTAAATTCCATTTTTAAATTATTTTTCTCTTTTAGTATAAGTGGCCAAAAAATTAATGATGTGCCTAGAATGTGTTGCTACATATATATTTCTCTGGCCAGATGTCCTAGTACATCCTTCTTAATGTCTTTCTTCCACAAAAGTCCTAGGACGTAGATGGAATTCTGCCGATTTCTTTGCAACAGTATACAAAGGATGGTCTTTACTCTGGTTTCCAACACCATTTTGCTCATTTCCATCTGGGACTACACCAGGATGGCCTTTGCTGTCCATATTTCTGCTAACACTCCAATCATGAGCAGTCAAGTAATTCCTGAGATTTACTCTCTCTGTTCAGCTTCTCTTTTCCTTAGCTTTTCATCAGAATTGCCCATAATGTTCCATTCGTGTCAATCTGGGCAATTTCTAGCCTGTTCCTCCACATTTCTTCTTCAGCTTTCACAATTTCAGGTAGAATAAGAAGACAACTGAGTGAACTCAGAGTATAATTACCCCAGCTGAGCCTCTAGACATGAAAACAGCCCAACTAATACCTCAAGAGCAGAGAACCAGTTAAGCTTTGACTAAACCCCTGATTTACAAAAACTTCTAGATGATATATATATATATATATATATATAGTGATACTTAAGTTGTCATAATTTATTATGTAGCATAGTACATCAAACTCTTCATTTGTGCCATTAACAATGAAAATTCAACAATCAAAGTACCAATCCAAAAGTTAAGCTTTGTATCTAGTAAAAATAATGCACAGAACAAAGAACATATGATAAAACTAAATCTTGCTCTTAAGAGTTTGTATAACATACTAAAATTTTTTTCTTTTTTTTGCTGGGGCTGGGTTTGAACCAGCCACCACTGGCATATGGGGCTGATGCCCCACTCCTTTCAGCCACAGGTGCTACCCCTAAAAATTTTTTTATATAAAGGAATTCACAAGATATTTCATTCCCTCACAGCTGTTCCTAAATATGTGTACTTTAAAATATTTATAATTTGAGTTCAAGAAATATAAAAGTAAATAATTATTTAGATTTTTTCATTTTTAAAGACCTATCAGTGAGTTTAAGATATTTTTATTTGTTTGATTGAAATTATATTATTCTTTTTTCTGTGAAACATCAATTTATATTCTTAGCCCATTTTTTATTGATCATAGATTCATCATTTTTTAAGTCAGTTTGTAAAACAGTTGAGATTTATATACATACACAGTATACTAATTTATTACACAATATACTAATAATTTATTATATGACTGAGAGCAATTAATTATCTCTCACAGATATCAAATATTTTCTTTTTTCCCTAACTTTGTAATTTGTGTTTTAACTTAGTTTTGGATATAAATTTCTCTAGAGAAATCTTTAAACTGAATGAAATCAAATTTGTAAAACTTCTCTTTTATGGAAAGTCGGAAACAAATGTTTTATGAAACAGTATTTACCAAGTATGTGTTTTAGATTCTTATTTTTTTATCATTTATTTTTTTTAAAGTACTGAGAATGGGGGGCAGAGGTAAGATGGTGGACTGCAACCAGGTTTCCACAGAGGCTCACATCCAGAAGGAGAGTTAAAAGACAGTTTAGCAAGTAAGCTGATGGTTTGGAGCAGAGCCAAGAGAGAAAGTTGAAGAACACACATCAACCCTGCTGAGAAGAGCTACAACCCCAAAGATACTAAATCAATCGCCAAGCAGACGGGAGTCCCCTCCTGCATGAGAAGGGTTCACAGTAAACTTCATACAAACAGGTGAGCAGAGTTAAAACATCCTCCCATTCCATCCCACGGGAGAGACCCTCTAAAAACTGAACCTCCTACTCATACTAGGATGCCATGGCACTCTCCTGCCAGGCATAAAACTATATAAAACTGTATATATTCTCTACCTGCAACTCTGAACTCCCAGCACTCCCCTTCATTCTCACCCCAAGGTCTGGAAGCCTGTCCCCCATGCAGTCCAGATTCTTGGGTCTTTTCTTGAGAGGTGTGTACAGGGGAAGGGCCCTTGCTTGGCTGTGCTGATTCTGTGGCACGGGAGTAAGGAGAGGATGGTCAGCTGAGAGGGAGCCATACAGGAGCAGCAGCAGTGCCCCCAGGTGCAGAAAAGCAGCAGCGGCAGGACCAATAAGGCTCACACCCCTGGGGCTATCCAGGACAGACAAGTCCTGTCTCTCTGGGCAACCAGAGGAAGGCAGGCACCTTCTCCAGTGACAGCCACTGGCAGGCAGATCTGGGATGTGAGTAAAAGAAGTGCAGGGACTAGAATACTCCCACAGAACTGGCACACTCCCAGGGCAGGGCTGACCAGAGGACTGCTTTACTCCCAGGGTGGGTTGAACTAGAGGACTGCTTTACACCCAGGATGAAGCTGAGCCAGAGGACTGCATTACTGAAGCTAAATCACACCCGGTCCTCAGGGGATCATAGCTGAGACAAAGGCGGGCAGGCAGAGGCCAGAATTGACACCTAATTAAAGTGAGCTCTAATTGCTTGCCATTGCCCAGAAATGAGTCGTGGTTTCTGTCACCTCAAGCAGCGTCTGATAACCAGGACAGAAACAAAATCTGCAAAGTTGTGCTGTTCTGCCAGCAACATCAATCAGGTGTGGGGCTGGAACCGAGTGAACCACCCCAGCCTCCATTAAACACCCAAGGTTGTCAGGCCTCACCTCCCCTTGTTGGATAGTGGTCAAGAACATTGAGCTGGCTGAGGGGACATAGATCTTGCTCTGACTTAGGCAGGTGTAAACTCCTGGGGCATCTGCTTATCAAGGGAAACTGGGTCACAGCCTTGTGGGGATACCAGTGACTGGGTATGACAGAGGTGCAAGGTGGGAGGGAGGGATCAACCTTCCCAGATTAATTTATTTGCTGGGTTATTCCTTCTGACCTCATGGAGCACCAGAGTCAGTAATACCTGAGGTGCCAGCAGACCCCTGCTATCTAGTTGTCAGAGACCTTTTGAACTCCCCCACCTGAGACCAGTGCTGACTGGGTCAATTGATTTAGACCTCTTGAACTTGGCCAATCACCCAAGGACTATCCAAAGTGGTACTCTGGGTGTGTGGTTGTGGGAAGGTGTGATTTTCCTTTTCTAATTGTTGCCGGTGGGGAGTGGGTGACTTACTTAATCACTAGCATTTCTCCACAGCTGAGACTTCAACTCAGAGTAACTGATTTACTAGGGTAGAACACAGACCAGCTGAAAACAAGGCAGAGCAACTTAGCCCCACCAAACCAAGGAGGCCCCCAGTTTCTCAGGCTATAGCACTGTATGGATCCTTGGCAAACCTCTAAGAGAAAAGGTACAGATACCAGTCCCAGCCTTTGGGCAAAAGGCTAGTTAATCACTACTCCTAGAGCCCCCAACCCAACTTCTCCTAATCTGCTCATCTAGCCAAATGGTGTAAATTAAGCTTCTGGCGGAATCAGCGGAAAAACTCCAGTAACATGAATAACCAGAGTAGATCAACCTCCCTAAGGAAGGATATGGCAGATGCAACTGAAGATTCCATCCATAACCAGATGTCTGAGTTGTCAGAAATCAAGTTCAGAGTCTGGATAGCAAATAAGATCAACAGAATGGAGGAAAGGAGGGAATCCGAATTTCAAGGAATTATTCAAAAGATGTCTCAAGAATTCAAAGATTTCAAAGATAAAATGACCAAAGATTTTGACACACTGAGGAAAGAGTTTGTAGGCCTCAAAGATCTGAAAAATACAGCAGAATCCCTCAGTAACAGAATGGAGCAGGTAGAAGAAAGGATCTCTGATATTGAAGACAAAGCTTCTGAATACATGCAAGCACTTAAAGAGGAAGAGAACTGGTGAGAAAAAATGGATCATTCTCTCAGAGAGCCCTGGGATAATTCAAAGAAAACTAATATTCACCTTATGGTACTCCCTAAAGGTGACGAAGTTGCTTCACAAAACACAGAGGCTCTTCTTCATGAAATTATGACAGAGAGCTTTTCAGATATAACAAGAGATTCTGAAATTCAGATAGAAGATAGTTTCAGAACCCCAGCACAACTCAACCTGAATAAGACATCATAATTAACTTCACTAAAGTTAATATGAAAGAGACAATTCTAAAAGCAGCCACACATAAGAAAACCATAAACTACATGGGGAAGAATATTAGAATGACTGCAGATCTCTCTGCTGAAACCTTTCAGGCTAGAAGAGGGTGGTCATTGACTTTTAATGTCCTAAAACAAAATAACTTTCAACCCAGGATCCTGTATCCAGCTAAACTGAATTTCATCTATGATGGAGAAATTAAATACCTTAATGACATTCACATGTTGAAGACATTTGCCATAACTAAACCAGCTCTCCAGGATATTCTCAGACCTATCCTCCATAATGACCAGTGTAATCCTCCAACACAAAAGTAAACTCACCAAGAAACTTTTGATCCGATTTTATTAGTGGCGAAAGGATTAAAAATAACCACTGAACTTTCGAAGAACTTGATATCCAAAATTTCACCAAGCTTATAATATTCTCAATTAATGTTAATGGTTTAAATTGTCCCCTAAAGAGGCACAGGTTGGCTGACTGGATACAAAAATGCAGACCAGATATCTGCTGCATACAAGAATCTCATCTTACCTTAAAATATAAATATAGACTCAGAGTGAAGGGATGGTCTCTATATTCCAGGCAAATAGAAAGCAGAAAAAAGCAGGTGTTGCAATTTTATTCGCAGATATAATAGGCTTTAAATCAACAAAAGTAAGCAAGGATAAGGATGGTCACTTTATATTTGTTAAGGGTAAGAGTCAATATGATGAAATTTCAATTATTAATATTTATGCACCCAACCAGAATGCACCTCAATTTATAAGAGACACTCTAAGAGGCATGAGCAACTTGATTTCTTCCAGCTCCATCATAGTCAAGATTTCAACACTCCTTTGGCAGTGTTGGATAGATCCTCCAATAAGAAGTTGAGCAAAGAAATTTTAGATTAAACTGAACCATCCAACATTTGGATTTACCAGACATCTACAGAACATTTCATCCTATCTAAACTGAATACACATTTTTTGCATCAGCCCAAGGAACATACTCCAAAATCAATCACATCTTAGGTCACAAGTCTAACCTCAGCAAATTTAAAAGTATAGAAATTATTCCTTGCATCTTCTTGGATTATCATGGAATAAAATTTGAGCTAAATAACAACAGGAATCTGCAGACTCATACAAAAACATGGAAGCTAAATAACCTTATGCTAAATGATAGGTGGGTCAGAGATGAGATTAAGAAGGAAATTACCAAATTTGGAGAACAAAACAATAATGAGGACACAAATGATCAGAACCTCTGGGATACCGCTAAAACAGTCCAAAGAGGGAAATTTATAGCACTGCAATCCTTCTTCAAGAGAACAGAAATGGAGGAAGTTAACAACTTAATGGGACATCTCAAGCAACTGAAAAAGGAAGAATATTCCAATCCCAAATCCAGCAGAAGAAAAGAAATAACCAAAATTAGAGGAGAATTAAATGAAATTGAAAACAAAAAAATTATTCAATAGACCAATAAATCAAAAAGTTGGTTTTTTGAAAAGGTCAATAAACTAGATAAACCTTTGGGCAACCTAACCAAGAAAAAAAGAGTAAAATCTCTAATTTCATCAATCAGAAATGGTATAAACGAAATAACAACAGACCCCTCAGAAATTCAAAAAATCCTTAATGAATATTTCAAGAAACTTTATTCTCAGAAATATGAAATCCTGAAGGAATTTAACTAATACTTGGAAGCACGCCACCTTCAAAGACTTAGCCAGAAGGAAGTGGAAATGTTGAATAGGCCTATATCGAGTTCTGAAATAGCATCAACTATACAAAATCTCCCTAAAAACAAAAGCCTGGGACCAAGATGGTTTTACATCAGAATTTTCCCAAACCTTTAAAAAGGAACTAGCACCTATATTACTTAACCTTTTCCAAAATATAGAAAAAGAAGGAATACTACTCAACACATTCTATGAAGCAAACATCACTTTGATCCCCAAATCAGGATAAGATCCAAAAAGAAAAGAAAATTATAGACCAATATCACTAATGAATATTGATGCAAAAATGTTCAACAAAACCCTAACAAACATAATCCAGCAACATATCCAAAAAGTATACCCAGTATCCCAAGGCTGGTTCAACATACGTAAATCCATAAATATAATACATCATATAAACAAATTTAAAAAGACCATATGATTCTCTCAATTGATGCAGAAAAAGCTTTTGATAATATCCAGCATC
>NW_003852415.1:9259975-9318941 GCF_000181295.1 Otolemur garnettii | reverse complement strand
AAGAGATCAAACTTTCACTCTTCACAGATGATATGATTGTATACCTCGAAAACACCAGGGATTCTACTGCAAAACTCTTAGAAGTGATCAAAGAATACAGCAGCATCTCAAGGTACAAAATCAACACTCATAAATCGGTAGCCTTCATATATAGCAAAAATAGTCAAGCTAAAAAAACAGTCAAGGACTCTATTCCATTCATAGTAGTGCCAAAGAAGATGAAATATTTGAAAGTTTACCTACAAAGGATGTGAAAGATCTCTATAAAGTGAACTTTGAAACTCTAAGAAAAGAAATAGCTGATAATGTTAACAAATGGAAAAACATGCCATGCTCATGGATGGGAAGAAACAACATTGTTAAAATGTCCATATTACCCAAAGCAATATATAATTTTAATGCAATCCCTATTAAAGCTCCACTGTCATATTTTAAAGTTCTCAAAAAATAATACTTCATTTTTTATGGAATCAGAAAAAAACCTCAAATAGCCAAGACATTACTCAGAAATAAAAACAAAGCAGGAGGAATCATGCTACCAGACCTCAGACTATACTATAAATCTATAGTGATCCAAATAGCATTGTACTGGCACAAAAACAGAGAGGTAGATGTATGGAACAGAATAGAGAACCAAGAGATGAATCCAGCTATTTACCGTTATCTGATCTTTGACAAGCCAATTAAAAACATTGAGTGGGGAAAATATTCCCTATATAACAAATGGTGCTGGGCAAACTGGCTGGTGACCTATAGAAGATTGAAACTGGACCCACACCTTTCACCATTAACTAAGATAGAAAAAACTAGAAGAAAGTGTAGGGAAAACACTTGAAGAAATCAGCCTGGGCGAACATTTTATGAGGAGGACACCCCGGGCAATTGAAGCAACATCAAAAATACACCATCGGGACCTGATCAAACTAAAGAGCTTCTGCACAGCCAAGAACACAGTAAGGCAAGCAGACTACCCTTAGAATGGGAGAAGATATTTGCAGGTTATGTCTCTGACAAAGGTTTAATAACCAGAATCCACAGAGAACTCAAGTGTACTAGCAAGAAAAGAACAAGTGATCCCATCTCAGGGTGGGCAAGGGTGATTGGTGGGACCATACCTATTGTCCATCTTACAAGGGTACATGAGAATCTTTCTAAATGTAGAATATAAATGTCTTAACACAATAAGTAAGAAAATGCCATGAAGGCTATGTTAACCAGTTTGGTGAAAATATTTCAAATTTTATATATAACTAGCACACTGTACCCCATGATTGCATTAATGTACACAGCTATGATGTAATAAAAAATAAAGAAAACTCCTGAGAATGATCTACTAAATTTGTTTCTTTATAGGTTTGAAGTTATAACATTATTTGTATACTTTCAATAAATACTATACATATGTTAATATCAATCAGTCAAATTAATAAATTCATGTTATTGCTTTTCTTCTCATTAGTAAAAATAAAATTTTGGAATAATAGAAGTTCAAAATATTCCTTCCACCTTTGGGTTAAATGGAATAATGGCTCTACATTACATTTTTTAATTTATATAAATCAAATACTAGAATTATTTTATTCAGTGAATATATTCATATGTGTACATTTTTCTTTTTTCATTATTCCATGTATAGTCTATGACCTATCATCTTAGATCTCTGTTCTTATTTCTGATATCAACCTTTTATGGCCTCCTAATTATATGTTAGAGTTAATAAGATTATTAAATTATATAAAAAGAAAAATAAGTAATGAATAATAATTTATCAGTCAACATTGTTTTTTCTACTGCCCTCCACCATCAATGAAGCATTAATTATGATTAAGTAAAAAAAATTGATCCCTGAACTTCAAAAATGAAGTTTGGACTTTTTCAGATTTCTAAACTATTCTGACAATGTAAAAACAGCTAATAGAATGTAACTTTAAAACACTATAGAGGCCAACCCTGAAGAAATCTAGTAAACTTGAAGATGTAATAAAGTTTTGCGTCACCCAATGTTCCATTCAAACATATACACCGTACTAAAAATCCCACGCTTTTTCTAGGAGATATACATGATATTATTTGTTAAGGTATTGTTCATAAGAATTATAAATTAGGAAAAAACCAAACCCAAAATATGTGTTAACAAAAGACGAATAGAGAAATGTAGTATATTTGTACTTGAAATAGAGCATTAAAAATGAATGAACTAGAGCTATAAGGATTATGTTAGAGAAACATTAACTGCTATTCATGATAGCTCAAATAACAAAAAAATATTTATTTATTCACAACCAAACTAACAAGAAAATAAGTATTTCTTATCAATTGTAGACTTTTTTTCCTTTTTTAAAAAATTTAGTAACAAAGTCTCACTTTATCATCCTGGGTAGAGTACAGTAGCGTCACAGTTCACAGCAACCTCCAACTCCTGAGCTTAGGCAATTCTCTTGCCTCCACCTCCCAAGTAGGTGGGACTACAGGCACCCGCCAGAACACCCAGCTATTTTTGTTGTTGTTGTTGCAGTTTGGCTGGAGCCAGGTTCTAACCCGCCACCCTCGGTGTATGGGGCTGGCGCCCTACCCACTGAGCCACAGGCACCCTTCCAATTGTAGACTTTTCTTCAAGTGGTAATTTAGAGATCAAAGTTTTCCTTTTTGTTGTTTCATCACCCTGTAGGACCTAGTCAAAAATTTCCTTGCGCAGGCCTAAATGGACTGTATTAAGTTAAAATCCTTGAACTAAAAGTATCCCTTCATCCCACTCAGATTTCCTTATCTACAGCTCACTGACATGACTACAGTTACCTGTAAAGAAAGATGGAAACAGAGTTTAACTATGTGACTTCTTCCTTTAAAAGCCAGACTTTTAAAATAAAAAAACTAGATAGTTTTTGTCATGTTTTGATATGCACTATTCTTACAAACATAATATTGAATGAAAGAAAAGCAGGCAGTGCCTGTGGATCAATGGAGTAGGGCACCAGCCCCCTATACTGGAGGTTGTGGGTTCAAACCCAGCTCCGGCCAAAAACTGAAAAAAAAAAAAAAGAAAGACAACCTATATAAAATTCAGATGCTTGCATTCCAAGCATACAATATTGAGGAAATATGTTTATTTAATAAAAATGTACAGAAATCTATGGAAACGATAAATTTGCAACCAAGGAGAATAGTTATCTTGAGAGTAAGGGAAGAGGATATGTTTGGGAAAGAGTCATATGGACAAAACTCTGTAATATTTTATTTCTTAAACTATGCATATGAGCCTTTACACATTTTTGTGAATAATAGAATATTTCAAAACACACATTTTAAAGAAACTATAAATCAGTTCTTTTTGAGAGAAGTATATAAGCCATATAAGACCATCAGCTATTTACCTTCTCTCCTTGGGAGGGTCGTGTGGATGGGTGGAAAAGTCGGAATTGAGACTGGCGATGCTAATATATTTCAGAGGCTTATTAGAACTTGAATTTATATGACAGAAGAAATTAGGTACATTTCTGTGATAACAAACTATAGAACTGAGAATAAAATACAGAATGTAGACACTACTCAAAATCTTCTTACACATTCGTAAGAAATGTTTCCTCTCTAAACCAGAATGATATGTACAAACCTGATGGCCTCCAATGTGCTTATGGGATCTGATCAATTGAAGAAAAACTTACCTTGGCAAGAAAAGTACATGGAGTCACTTGCTGGGAAGTCAGCTAAGAAGGATCAGGAAAGCTCATCACCTTACTGAGAGCTCATTCTTTTGACTTTGGCTTTTCTTTGCTTAAGGACTAAGTTCTCGTAGTAAGAGTGTTTTGAACTGTGTCCTAGTGTGCTGAATACTTTATTATACTTTTTTGTTAAGTACCAATAATCTCACATTAGTATTCCTAAAGTATATGTCCTTCACAAGATATCTAAGTACTTTAAAAATCATTTTAATGAACCAATTAACCTTTATTTTGTCCATTAGTATGCTTGAAGATATGCAGCACTTATCTGCACAGTCAATTATTGCCCAATATTTAAGTATAAAAATTTGCCTTATAGACAAAATAGGGCAACATAAGCAATCATATGACTGTTTGCAATAATTGGAAATGAAAATGAATACCGATGTTTAGGCAATGAGAGCAATAGATAACATTTGCCATGAAAATTCATGGAAGAAAAGTCAGTTAGAAAAACTTCACAGAGGGAAATTGGGTTTTGTAATGGGGATTATAGGCTATACTGAATTCTGGATTTCACCATGAATGGAAGGGCTAGGCACTGGTGCAATTATACAAGTCATCTCATTAATATTTACTTAAAATATACTGTTTGTTAAAATTATGAATATCTTTTATGTGGAGAGATTGACAGTTTAACCAAAAAAATTGTTTAATTTTTCTCTACCTCCTTAATCACCATATAGAAATATTCTCTTCTCCACATAAGAGGATTTTTATTTAAAATTTATCTGTGAAAATGATTATTTACTTCAACAAAGTTAATAGGATCAGACATGCAAATATGAGAACTGCCATAAATTTCTCAATGCAGGTATGATAGGAGATATGTATATGTGATTCACTTAAAATATTATTGTTAGTCTGTGAATGTTATTAAGAATGAATATATATTTGCACATATATAATGCATATGTGCATTATGAAAAGTATTTGTTACACACTGCTCTGTTTTATTTCAAGTGTTTGAATAAGATCTTACAGCATAACTATAGAAAGATAGTAAAATACATAATTATTTGAGTAATATACTAAATATTTTCTTGGTGTGTTCAGTAATTTTCTTCTTCTACCACTAGAATAGAAGACACATGAAGCCATAACTTTTCTACTTGGTATCCTATTATATTCCAAAACCTAGGACAGTGCCTGACAGCAGTTTAGTGTATTAGTGAGAAGAGTAATACAGTTACCATTTATACATGATAAATTAGATATTTATTTATACATGTTTCCCATTTATAAATACACATACATAAGTAAATATGTACATATATATTCTCATATTTATATTTATTTTTATAACTTTTCTCATTTATGACAGAATATATACTTATTGATATAAATATGTGTCTGTATATTCTAAAACTATTTCATTATGTCAGAAATAATAAATGTGCTCTTTATATCTGCAAATTTTATAATCACTGTATACAGCAGAACCTCTGTATGTTGACCAAACATCAGCTTATGACAAACTAGTTAACCTATGGCGGTGGTCAACATAGTGAACAAGGCTTACTGTACTGATGCTTATATGAGGTATGTGTCCAGTTCATGAAGATAAGATCAACTTAAGGAGGTGTTCGATGTAGGCAGGTGTTAAACTGTGGAGGTTCTAGTGTACACTAGTACACTAGTGTAATAATAATCTAGATTGAAAAGTAACACAAATCAGGATAGAACTAATTATTTATTCAAGAATACACTTAATTAATTTAGTCATTACTGTTTCATATTAATACTTCCCTATGCTGCTATTAAACAAAAATAAATCTTCACTTGGAAAAACCTTTCTTAAGACTCTGAATTAAGGTACTGCATTTTAACCTCTAAATTTGAAAGGGTCATATTTAACACACAGAAGCTTGTTTCTCACTCATGTTCAATTCATTGAGGAGGTGAGGTTCTGTTGCAGGTGCTTTCTGTTATTCAGTTCCCCAAGCTTAACAGAAGGACCACCATCATCTTCATGTACTTCTTAGGGTTCCACAGGTATTACCTCCCAGAAACATCCAAGAAAAAAGAAAAAAAAATCACATAGAGAAATGGACCTGAAATTGACATACACTTCTTCCTTTTATTTTCTACTACATGGAATTCTACATATGGTATCCTGGGAAATATAATCTAGGTGTGCACTCAGAAGATCAAATCATTCTGGTGCAAATTCAGCAGTCTCTACCATAGATTCAATTACCTAATCATATTACTCTATCTGGAGATAGATTTACTTAGAGGGAGTTATAACCACAAGGAGAGAAGAAAAGAATTAGGTATTATGACAAAAGAACACGTAGTAGAGTTGATTGAAAAGTTCAGAAATAGATGCAGTCTTGAGCCTTGGAACTGGGTTCTTGAAATAGTCAAGAAATTTGCATCCTTCATTATCTTTTAGTCCGTGAAGTAAGAAGAGACATTAAGAATAAGAGATGAGTAGAAGTAAAACTACAGAACAACTCTTTAGATTTGACCTAGGAATTAGACTTCATTCCAATCAATGTCCTGGCAGTATTCAGCTCTTGCATAATTTGTGATTCTATATATTAAGGAAAAAATATTACAAAGAGGTGTTGTAAACCATAAAATGTGTCACAGAAAAATGTCCAGAAAGCTAAGGACACTGGAAGCTACCTCAATTATAAATTCTTACCCAAGTTAACAAAGATTGAGTAGCAAACCATTTGACCTATGATCCTTATACAAGACCTATAAAATGAGTTCAATGGTTAATAACTTAATATGTTTTTAGAAGAACATTGTCAAATTTCTGGATTGCAAAAGAAATAAATGTTTTGAATATATGCCTTGCTTATATGAATTCTTGAAAAGTTGTGCTTTAATGTACTTCTTGAAATAAAACCAAAATGACTTTTTCACTTCGGCAAACATTTATCAAACATTGTGTTTGTAGAAGGTATAATGAAATGTGCTATGAGAAAGCAAAAATAAACAAACTGGGGTTCTTTCTCTCATGGAGTCTATATTCTAAAATAAGTGCCATAAATTCCTCATATATAGATACGCTCCATGAAAGTATGCTTCATTCATTCCTTCAAATAATCCCAGAGATAGCAAAACTGGTAGTTAAATGTATGAATGTTGTATTTAGACATAGCAGTCTGACTTTTATCTAATTTTCTGTTTTATAAATCTCATCTATAAAGTAGGGTGATCAAAGACATCCTTCTTACCCTGAGCATAGAACATTGTACCTTCTCAAAAGCTGTGAATTATCATTACTATAGATTTTTGGTTTTTTGAGTTTTTTTTAAATGAATTTTACTACTATCGGCTGATACAGGCCCACTGCCCAGAGCTGAATAATGGCAATTTGTTTAATAAGTTTTTTCTGTAGATTAATGAGTTTGATAAAACTGTAATGACTTAAATGTTATCTAATATTGTTATTATTGAGGATTTTGAAAACATTGGTAAGTTTTTTTTAATTTGATGAGATAAAATTATTCCTGAATTTATTTTAAGATCTATGGAATTTTTATGTGTTTATTTTCTTATTTTCTACCTTTAACTAAGAACACATACCCCCAGTTATTAATAAAGGGAGTGTGTATTATTAAAAGTAGAAAATAAGGAACAAATTAAGTGTTGAACAGACTTCTCAATTAATTTTATTAATATTAATTTCATTAATGGAATTGAGCATTAGGTATTTTAGGGCCATTTCCCTAAAATATAATCTTCTTTCAAGATTTCTAAATGAATATAAATTGAGGCATTCTGTAACCTGCAGACTTACAAAATATTTTTTCTGTTTATTTTATTGATTTAAAGTCTCAGTGGACAAATGACAAAGAGGTATGCTTACCTGGATTAGTTTATTAGTTAATTTCTAACTGGACAAGACTGTATAGAAATCAAGCTTCATCTTAGTCATCTGAGCTATATTAAGGTGGCTCAGTGAGTGAGATTTTTCACACATGACTGTTCAGTTTCAGGAGATTGCCTAGGTTAGCAGTCAACATACCTTTTCTTTAAAAGGCTAGATAATAAATACTTTTAGCACTATAAGCTGTACAGTATCTATAGCAACTATTAAACTCTATCATTGTAGAATGAAAATAGCCATAAAAAACATGAACATGAAGGAGTGTAACTTTATTAAAATAAAACTTTATTTGTAAAAATAAACTACAGAACAGATCATTTGGGAGAAGAAATAGCTGACATTTTCAATTTGCTTCTATAATTTCCATCTGCCATCATCATTTAAGTAGAATGTAATATTATGTACAAGACATAAATTCTTCGGTGCTTCTAAAATAGAATATTTGTATACATAAGAGCCATTCCAAAGACTGTGTTTTTATGTTCTTTTGACTCTGAGCCTCTTGAACTCTCCTGTTTTCTCTGTCCATTTCTCCTCTGGCTCTCTAGCTCTGATCAGTATTAGTCACCTCATGCCCTCTCACCAACACTCACACATACATAGACATGAGTGAAATGAACAATATTTGCAAGGAAGGATGGCAGGCTCCCTGGGGATTCCAACCCAGGCTGGGGGCCAACAAGGGAGACAGTGCTGAAAGAAGAAGGAGACTTCACACCAACTTAATTCATGAAGTCGGAGAAGCCTGGAGAGGCATACAGTGCCTCCTGCACCAAGTGGTAGATTGAGGCAGTGCAGCATCAGTTCCAATCTTGCAAGAGTCTTTTATTGTGCTCAAAAATAGGATTAGAGGAAGGCAGCGCCTGTGGCTCAAAGGAGTAGGGCACTAGCCCCATATACTGGAGGTGACGGGTTCAACCCAGCCCTGGCCAAAAACTGCAAAAAAAAAAAAAAAAAAAAGGATTAGAGGGACTCCTTGGATCCCAGGAACATGGAGTAATCTGAAATGTCTGGAATGGGCTCATAATGTATATTTAGAAAAGGGGTGAAGGAAAGCTGGTTTCCTCCTTGCAGGGCAAACATCTTAACTTCCTAATCTAAACTGCTGACCAGAGTCCAAAGGTCTTAACCCATATAGAGATGGTCATGCTGACATTTCCCTGACTGGGCTGCCTCCAGGCTCCTCTTTTCTTACGTGGTCTGGTGAGTTTCTTCAGTGGTCTGGAAGGAGCTGCAGAGATGGCCTGCCTGCATGCTTTACCCAGAATTGAGAGCCTGTAGAGAGATCAGCCTATCTACCTCCCTAAGAAGGATATCTGAGCAGCTGTTGTTCTCAGCTAGCTAAATGTTAGAAAGATAATTGTCTTTCTTGACCTTGGTTATTATTCCCCAAGAGCATGAGGAGCTCACAGGCTTATTATTACTATGTATGAGAAGTTATAAGATCATGATGAACTAAAGAAACAACTATTTAGCTTTCAATCAGAATCTACAGGAAGCATTTCCAATCTGAATTTGCTAGGATAGAAAATAAAAATGTCTTAAGTACAGTATCTATACCTAGCAAAAAATTCTCCAAGTAGAACCAGCTTCAGGGCAAAAATCAAATACAGATTTGGCTATAAGACCCTTTATAAAGATTTCAAAAGGACTAAGGTACAGAATCTCAGACCCCTTCAGCCAGAAAATGAGGCTTCTATGATATTAACGAAATGCCTCATAGCCACTTTTCCCCAGAAAAGGAGGTTCTGGAAATGTTAAGTATGTTGTTCTATGCCTTCCTGCCTCCAGGTTGAGGTGGAGCTAGCCTATTTTATTATTTTTTTTAATTCTTTTTTTTTTTTTTTTGAGACAGTGTCTCACTTTGTGGCCCTCGGTTGAGTGCCTTGGTGTCACAGCTCACAGCAACCTCCATTGTTGTTTGGCAGGCCTGGGCTGGATTTGAACCTGCAGCTCAGGTGTATGTGGCTGTCATCTTAGCCACTGAACTGCAGGCCCAGAACCAGGACCAAAGACTTTCTTTTTTTAGAAACAAAGTCTCACTTTATTGCCCTCGGTAGAGTGCTGTAGCATCACAGCTCACAGCAACCTCCAATTCCTGGGCTTGGGCAATTCTCTTGCCTCAGCCTCCCAAGTAGCTGGGACTACAGGTGCCTGCCACAACACCTGGTTATATTTTTTGTTGCAGTTTTGGCCAGGGCCAGGTTTGAACCCTCCACCCTCAGTATATGGGGCCAGCACCCTACTCACTGAGCTACAGGATCCACCCTATTTTAGAGAGCTTTGTGGACACAACTTTTGTCTATGGAAGTGGATTATAATTCAAATCATAAAATCCCCTCTAAATGTTTAAAGAAATTATAAGAGCTTTGTCTAAATGAGACAGAGACAATACAAGACGCAAATGCATTCCTCAACATCTAATGTGAGGAAGCAGACGGAAAAGACTACTCAGAGGAAAATATGGACCATTTCTTACAATCAAGGGCACCTCAGAGTTAAGAACCCAGATTAGAAAATCAAACAACAAGGAGAATTACTCCTAGGTAAAGTGGAACAGAAATGAATCTGAACCATTCTACATTCTCCACTTGAAGTAGGGGTGGGAATGGATTTCAAAATGTGAACTATTGATGCCTACATTTCCCCCAAAACATACTCACACACCCATTTAGGTGGACACACCTATTGTACATATCATATTCCTATCTCATCATTTTATGCTGAGTGCTATAGAAATGGTAATATGTCTCTTTACTGAAAGGTCTGATAGGGAAAGAATTGTGCCCAAGGAAACTCATTCTTAATTAGACATAATTTTCATGCTGATATCTTATACCTTGAGCCTGAGCTTGATGCATTGATGGGATGAGATATTTGAGTATCTTGAGAAAGCAAAGTGCCAGGGAAACCAGTCCTGGACATGTATGGGTCTCCTTCCTAGTGGCTTGGTGGTATGAACAAGACCAAGAGAAAATTATAGAGAATGATAGACAAAGACAAAGAGATAGTTTTATGAGCAGCAGGGATTTGGGAGACAGCACACCTTTCTTCGTGAGGCTTCCAGTATGACATCTCAAGTATCAGGCTAGCTCTGTATTTATTTCATATATCAGTGTTACAATCATAAATCTCATGAAGGCAAGGCAAATAATCCCATCATGGTTCTTGCTGTGCTTGCATTTCTATAACTAGACTAATTCTACAACTGATTATGTTAATTATATGGATTTACTTGCTACTTTTTATAGTTTTAAGGTATTTATGATCTTAACACAAACAGAGGCTTGACAAAGTAAACAGGAGCCTGACATCAAGGAAAAAAATCCTAGCTGGCCCACAGTCACACATCACAGATGTGATGTTTTAATACTCTGACAGCCTTGTGTCCAGACAGATAGACTGCTCTGGCCAAACCAAGGTGACAGAAGAAAAGAGACATTCCATCTGCTTATCTGGTCTGGAGTAATTCCTTGCCATGTTCAATGTTTAATGATTCCACTTTCTTAACTCCCCAAAAGCACTCTGCTGGAGTAATAGCCCCACCCTGGCACAAAATGGCCTCAAGGCCTGCAGCCTGCACTGGGGTAGCTGTGGGGGTAGGGAGGATATTCAACAAGCCAGGCTTCAGAATATTAAAGTGACAAGGCCAGGAAATCTTTTCTGAATCAATATCTCCTATTATTGTCTTCCCTTTTGTCCAGTCTCTGCAATTCTATTCCTAATATAATTTCTAATCTACTCACAACTAATAATTGAGTTTTGGTTTTAAGCTTCTAAAATAAATATTAGTAATGCAAGCACATCAAGTTATGACTTAAGTATTTCCACATGCACTCTTCAGGGGAGATGAGTTTTACATGCGAGAGAAGTATGAATCATTAGGGAACAGAGGGTACTCTGGTGGATCCATACGAATCATGTCTCCCACTCTTTATGATTGCCAATACTCATATTAATACCCTAGGGTAGTTCTACCTCTTCTCCACCCCTGAATCTGAATCTGAGCTGGTCCTATAATTTGTTTAACCAAGAGAATGTGCTATGAGTGATGCTTGTCATTTCTAGCTTAAGTTAAGATAATCTTATAGGTTCCTTTTGTGTGTGCTGTTGAGAATCCTAAGACTTCATTTAGAAGTCCTACTATCTTGATGGAAATACCACATATAAAGGTGGTACAGACAGGGAAAAATCCCTAAAATAGCTTGGAAAGGAATATACTAAGCCCATCCTCAGGCTGACTTCACAAATATATTCATGTGAGTGACAACTGAAGATCAACAGAAGCTCAGCTCTGATTAAAGAATCATGAAAAAATGAAATGGTTGCTATTTAATACATTTTGGAAAATGTTACCATACTGCAATAGATCACTAAAGCAAGTATTATACTTTAGGGAGCAGAGTACTATGGATAAGTCATATCTACCAGATAAATCAGCTAAGGAATAAATTAATGAAGAAAACCAACAGAAATATGTGTGTGTGTATGTATATATTTGTAGTTCAAAAGCACTTATTTGTATGTGTTAGTATATGCATTTGTTTATATGCATATACGCTGGTGTGTGTATGAATTTAAAAATAATGAGAACAAAAGAATGTGTCTAAACCTAATTAACTTCATTAATTCATAAATAACCAAAACATATCAATTGAGTCAAAACCATTTTATTAATTACAGTGATACAGCATTTATGACCACAGTATCTCAGTACCCCTTTAATATAATGAATGTAAAGGTAGAACTTTTTTCTTTTACTTTTGGTTTTAGTTTCTGTGATATTGCAGAAAGCAAAATTCAAAAACACTAACACGACCACCATAACTTGTCTTTTATAACTCAGTATGCAATATTATCACACTTTGGAACACATTACAAAATGGAGAAGCAAGAATCCAATGTACTCTATTATAGTATGAAGCCAGTAGATGAGCTAATACAAAGGTGGGGGTAGGGGAATGAGGGAGCAGGGAGAAGGGAGTAAGGAAGGGGATGGGTCACCGTGTATAGCACACCTCTTGGGGGTGGAACACAAGTATAAGAGGGACTTTATCTAATAAATGCAATCAGTGTAACCTGATTCACTTTTTTTTTTTTTTGAGATAGTCTCACTTTATCGCTTTTGGTAGAATGCTGTGGCATCATAACTCACAGCAACTTCAAACTCTTGGGCTCAAGTTATTCTCCTGCCTCAGCCTCCCAAGTAGCTGGGACTATAGGCACCCACCACAACGCCCAGCTATTTTTTTTTTTTTTTTTAAAGACAGGTCTCACTCTGGCTCAGGCTGGTCTCAAACTCGTGAGCTCAGGCAATCCACCCACCTAGGCCTCCCAAGTGCTGGGATTACAGGCACTTAATCCTGTGAGCCAGTGTAACCTAATTCTTTGTACCTTCAATGAATCCCAAACCAAAAAAAAAAAAAAGAGAGAAAATAAATAATAAAATTAAATTAAAATTAAAAAGAAACAAAAGAAAAAAGAAAAAATTAATTTGTTACTGAACCTCTCTAGTGAATTTCTCAATTGTACATAAAAAAGTTATAAATTACTATCAAATTGTATTTTTTCCACATAAAAGAAATGTCCTTTGATAGAAATAATTTGCTTAAAAAGATGGTGTTCTGTGTTAGACTTTTTGTTTAAACTCTCTCCAGTTGTAAACTAACCTGTGCTATGAATTCAGCACATGAGGAGAGAAATTGACCTTCTTATGGATGAGCTCCCATCCCAGAAAGACCAAGAATTAGTGTCTGCTTTTCTGGGAATGAAAAAAAAAAAGCTAAGGTCTTGTTTCTTCTATGTGTATTATCAACTCTACTATGCATAATCCTTTATAATCATGATTCTAATTGGTTATATACCCTATTTTATTCTCTTCTCCCATGATCTTTCCTGAGTCCTTAGTATAATCCAGCTGTCACCATCATGACATTATCTGCACTGATTGCTACAAGGTTGAGATCTGAAAGCTACAGAGGGGAAACATAAAGAAATACTTATTTTAGTACAAGGATCCTTTCCCTCTAATCCATGGAACTAATGTGATGACTTCCTATGTAACATTTCATTATTGCCCAATTTAGGCAATTAAAAGTGATCTTTTTAAAGTTAATGTTTATCGATAGAATTTAATAATAATCATTGTTCCTATATCCCTATAAATCTTTACAAGCATCTTAAAAGGTAGGCATTTTTTTAACATGATTTGTCAGGAAGCTAAGTTTGATGGAAGCTAAGCGACTTGCCCACATTACACAATTCTTAAAATGATATTTGAAACATTTCTCCCTTACTCCAAAGGCTGGGCCTTTTTACACTGTACTTACCTATTTTAATACATGATTTAATGCTTGGCCACTTCAATGTAACAAACCTTACGCTGTGATTTAAGAGTTCAAACAAGTCTTCAAAGACTTGAATTAAATGTAGAAACTTTAAATATTTTTCTACCAAGTCAGTTCAAAGTACAGTATATAGTATCTAATGAGAAAAGGCAAAAGCAAATAAATATATCCAAGCTATTATATATGGTTAGCATCATTCTTTTGCCTTTGTCAAGAAACTTGATAAATCTCCATTTATCCTTTTAAATCTGTGTGTTTACTGTTACCATTTTCCTAACCTTGAGGTGAGAGAAGAGAGAGAAAGAAAACAAATGACTCCCTTATTGTACACAACATAGTATTGAAAAGTCAGATTCATAATAATCACTATGACTAATTAACACCAGAACATTTGATCAACAGTGAAAAGTTCAACCACTAATACCAAACATTTATTATTTAGACATATCTGTGTGATTAGAAACATCTGGAAAACTGACAAAATAATTGACTTTTCACTAATAATTAGACATTGTATTAAAAAAAAATGGTGTGACACATTGTCTGGTTACTGTGACATTATGTACATAGTCAAGAATGCTCCCTTTGGCTCATGACATTAGAGAGGTAAAATTAGGGCCGCTTTAGAGCATTGAAAGTAGTTTCATGTATTAGGCTTCATTCGTGTCCTTCCTTGATCTAACCTAATCACAGTGTGTACATGGCTGTAGAATACTAGCTCTCTACCAACACCCCACTGGGCTGCACATACAATTCTATGCCACCCTATTCTAATCAATCCACTCCTACTTTCCACTTTTCAACACAGAAGTCACCCCATCGTGAAAATTGTCATTTTGCCCCTTATCCTCTGATCTCTGTGTGTGCACGTGTTAGAGAGAGAACAAACTACATATACTTACACAACAGAAACAGAACTGTACGGAATTATGACTTGAAACACAACTTAATGTGCCTCCTTAAAATAGAGTCTTTATTAATGAAATTACAAGTCTAAGATGCTATTGCTGAAAATAGGTTTACAAACAGTGTAAACTTCATCAGTAAGCACACAGCAAATTAAAAATGATTAAGATAAATCAAATGACTTATAACTGGAAAAAAAAAAAAAAGAAAAGCAGCAATTCAAAACCATTGTCAGTTCAAAACTTCATTGTCCTAAATTTGAAGATTCTCATTTTCTTTTTGTTTACAGTGGATATTGGAAGCATCACGAGACTGTCAATATGGTATAGCAGTTAGACTTCTTATAGCACTGAACTTAAACCTCAGTAAACTTGAACCATGTGCGCATTGTTCTAGAAGACTGTCTCTTAGTAACCTTTAGTAATCCACTTGGAGGCTTAATAATGCGCGCTCTCTTGCTGTTATCAAAAAGTAAAAGTTTATCGGGTTGTGGTCACAATCCTGGAAAAATAATAAAAAAAAAAAGAGAGAAAGGACTTGAGATTATGGATGTTTTTCAGCCTTTCCAGAGGCTCAATGGAGCCCGACAGTATACCTCAGGGAATCACAATAGTAGATTTATTTTTCTTTACTCTTAGGTATGATGTTGAACAAATCATTGATTTTTCAAGTCCTGTCCTTCATCAGAAAATCAGATTAGAAATAGAAACACATGAAATTATGAAGCGGTTAGGCTGATTTACTGGTCTAAATTCTTCACTCTTTCTTTCCAGACATTCCCAACACATCATCATAAGGAGAGTCTATTTCTCCGTCAGTTGATTATGTGCTTGGCCACTTCAGCTTTTGTTGGGCGTGGAAGATGCAGATTATAATATGTGCTTCTGGGGTCCTTTTATTGCTGTGATCACCATGAGGAAAAAAAAAGTCAGTTATTGAATGTGTCATTCTCCAATCACATTAAACTACTGGCATGGATACTATAGGATAATTCTCATCTCTTATTTTACATTAAGCATTATCCTTTTTCTTATATCATGATGTTACATTCGTGTATAATACCAAGCTTCTCTGGAAATGGAGGCCATATTCTGCTTTTCATCTCAATCAGTATCAGCAGCTAATGGAAGCTTTTAACATGAGGAATAAATAAGTTATTTAACGAAAATTTTAAGATGAAATCTAAAATAGGCAATGGAGCCATCTTCATATGTAAAGCAGGAGAGATTGATCCACTCTGTGCCTGTGTGTGTGCATGTGTGTGTATATGATAGCATTTAATATATTTGTATGGATTTTATGGACATTTCTGTCCTGTACTCTATAGTTTAAAGAATGTTACTTCTTTGTGAGTCTGTAAGTTAACTATGAGATGAATTCAGTGATTTGTAATAATATATGCATTGAGAAAACATTGGTGATAAAAATGTTTATTATGTTGTAGCATAAGGAATGAGTGGCAAAGAGTCTCAATTCACTCATAACTGCACTCCCAGCTGAAGTGCGATAGTAAATCCAGAGACGAAATGAAAGATTAATTCATGGAGATGGCAGTTTGGCAGACACGTCTTACTGCCATATTGTTAGTCTTGCAGCACAGTGGGTTGAGGTTGTTTTTTTTTTATTTTTTTTCCCCTGCCATTTATTCACATTTATTTGCTTTGGTTTCCAAGTATAGAAAGTCTTCCCCCAACTGCATGATATTAGGTGGGGCTGTTTCATACTGGATGTGGCTATGAATTAATTGGTAACTATGTCTCCTGATTGGGAATGGACTACATAAAGATCATGGTGCAGGGCGTGAGTAGTCATGCTAATGTAGCAGGCATTCAGGCTGAGCCAAAGGAGTGTGCCTAATAAAATAGTGTATAGAGTGGCCCTGGGGTGTCACTTTGCAAGAACTGATTTATAGGAGGGAGAAAAGCTGTTAGATTCAGCAGTGCTTGTGAGTCGGGGACGAGGCAGGGAATGGAAGGAGAAAGCATGTCGCAAGTCTCCAAGCCCTTCCTCAAGAATTATGCACATGCATGAAGATAGTAGATGCACTCCAGAAAGTGAGCTGTTTCATTTAAGACTGCACAGCACGAGGCCACGACTGGGGACCAGCATCACTGCTTAAGGGGCAATGTGAGACCCGAGAGCAGCATTTACATGGTTTGGAGAATGCCGAGAGGTAATACCCTCAGTACCGCCGTCATCATTGGTAGACAGGCACCAGGCCTGGTGGTGAGATGCTGCACAGAGCAGATGCAGCAGATGGCAGAGTACAACGACAGAGGGCGGGGGTGCAGGGAATTACAAGGGAGAACTATATGCGAGCTCTGAAAAAAAAGCTCTCGGAGGACATTCAGAAATCACAATTTGTGAATGTGAGTTATGCGCCAAGGTCTCTGCTACTGCACAGGTGGGGCAGGGATCTGTGGCATGTGTTGCTAATGTGACCTCATTTGTACTCACAGCTGGAGAGGTCTGGGGAAGCAGTTCTCTGCTTTCAAAGGGCTCCCCATGTAATAGGAATGATAGAATGATACAGATGCTGACCAAACGATATGGACAGCAACTGCTCTGGAGTCAGCTGAAAGGGATGGCTGTGAACAAAGCTTTGAGAGAGGTTTCATTTTATTTGAGTGAGGTTTCATCTCATGTGTTACAAGCAAAGTATCAGAGCCTCGAGAAGCACTTTCATCCTCTTCTCCTCCTCTGGGGTTAGGTAACCTGTCTGTGTGTCAAGATCATCTGTGGTATCATTCTAGACTGAACTCCATGGGATAATTACGTGTTTGCATGACCATCTACACCCAGACGGCAATGATGGCAAGTGAAGGGTTATTTCATTACTTTTATCTGTGATATTTTGATATTTTTGTGTAACATAAGAGGTATCATGTTATATATCATTTAACAACCAAAAAATAATACATGAATCTTTGTAAAAGAGGCCTAAATATGTTTTGACAAGCATATATCAAAAGGCTATCACGGCTGGCCTGCCCAGAAATCCTGGTTGCCCATACCTGATCTTTGGATTTCAGATAATATCTGACAAAACTTTCTATTTTAAAACTGAATTCTATAGCCTGAAATCCTGGCCTCTTGAGCCCTGTAATTGACCATCTGCTGTCTATAGTCTTATAAAATTAGCGGGCCAAATTTCTGTGACAACATATAGGAGCTGTTGGAAGCCCTAATCTTCTGTGTTTGTGGATCCCAAAGTTTCTGCAAAGGACAAAGCCCAGTTGGATAACAATGCTCTAAAAATTCCCATTGACCATTAAGATGTCCAATTATTCTTCTAAGTCAATGTACTTAATCTCTTGTCTGGGATTGGCAGGGATGTTTTCAGGGCACTTCATCAGGAATAGTCTACAGTTTTCCAACGTGTTGTAGACCATGATCTTTCTACAAAGCTGTTTATTCTCTTTGGTTATTTTTCTGTTTCTAATAGTGTATGCTCTCAAAACAACTTAAATGTCCATAGTCATCAACCTAACCCTGCAGGTCCTCTAACTTCACGTTGCCCCTTCCCTAGCGACCATTATCCACCCAGACTTGCCAGAGTCCGATAGCGGTAGCTTAATTTATGGCACTTCATTTATGCCATTCACTACTCTGAACTTGGGAAGAGAAGGGTTAAGAAGGTAGAGTGATTTACTATAGTATCTTTTAATTTTCCTCTATGAGTTACTATAGATACTTCCCAAACAGGTGCTGCACTTTTCCAGGAATTTAGAAAGAAATGTTAAGCATTTATCTTATGTAAGTTTTAGGTTTTGTCTTTAAAAGTGGTCTTGTGCTCATTCTTTTCTACTGAAGAATTGTGGAGAAATGGCCTTCAGAAGGCCCCCTTTGGTTAATAAGCCATCAGTTTAGGTTACATAATTTTAGTGGTTAGATCTATTTTTCCTCCACTTGTACACAAGGATGGTGATGTTTTCTACCTATCCATGGCCTCTATGTGGCCTGTGATCCCTTTATTAAACCTGTAATCCCTTTGTAATGAATTGCAGTGATTAACAATTCAACCCGAAGATGTATTATTGAGTGTCATTCCCAAAGTACTGCGTGGGGGCCCACTCAGTCAGGGGAGTCTCCTTTAGATTGGTTTTTCTCTTCCAAATAATAGCCTTCTTTGTTTCTTAGCACCTTGAACTCAGGTGTTCTCCAGGTAGAAATAGGCCACTATCCTTGACAACTTACGGGAACAGATTGCCCCTAGATTTACAAATAGTATTCATTTCTTTCATTTGTCAATATTAATGTCATAAAGGGCCTGCAGAATTTGTAGAAATGACCCCCTGGAGCTTATCAAAGATAAAGCATTCAAAGATGTCAAACCTTGTTTAAGGAAGTTGCTGTCTGAATATGGTGCTGGGAGGGGGGTTTGAAGAGAGGAGGGAGTAGAAATGATTAAGTAGACTAAAGTCAGGAACCTTGGGAAGTAAGTGAAAACAGATGGGAGTGTGGTCTAGCCCAGCTTGTTTTAGTGTCACTGCTGGCCAATGATTTGTTTCTGTATTACATGATACTCGTTATTGATAACCAGTTGGAGATTTAGGGAACTCAAAAATTCCCAAAAGGAAGAGGAAAAAAAGTGCATGTAGAAATGAGTGAGGTCTGAAGAAGAACTATATTTGAGTTAATAGAATTGTGCCAGTGTCAATTTCCTTGTTTTGACAACATACTATGGTTATAAAAGATGCCATCATGGAGGGAAGCTGGGCGAAGGTGAACAGTACACAGGAACTCTTGGTGCTATTTATGTCATTACTTATGAGTCTCATTTATAGAAAATGGATTAAAAACGTAAAGAATTTTTATTAATTATCAGAGAAAGGTAAAGGTGACCAGTTGCTTAATCTTTGAAAACAGGAGCACTGTTGAGGAATAGCAAAACTAGTATCTTTTCCTTTACCTTTTTATCTTTTACACGTTTTCATTTGAATAAAGTAGTGTTTGCATTTTGTTAGCAATTGCCATCCTGGTTATTGGTACCACATTTCATGACTTCGGATTAAGAGTTGATCTTAATCTAAAGCATATTTTAATGTTTTTGATCTTTGCATCATTTTTTGTTGTGGTTCAGAGCATGATTTGGTAGGTCTTTCAGAATGCAGAATTTGTACCCAGTGGCAGCAGAGCTTTGCATTTGCCAAGGTCCTTCTTCAGAGCACATGGTTTATACTTCTAAAGGATTTGTCAAAGGTGACACAGGCTTGATGATTAAAATACTTTCAAATAAAGCTTGACCACTGCCAGTCTTCACTGTACCAAAATATTATCTAATAAATTGTGTAGCTTCAGAAAGTTGGAGATTTTAGAAACATAAAATCACTAAAATGTGATACAGACCAATACTTTCTCACATTTGCTCTGAACTGTAAGCTTCTCCAACAATGAAGGCATCAAACAGTCCCACACATACAACATAACACATATACACACAGGCAATCATTTTCAGTTTCCTTTACAGCCCAAAGAAATACTTAGATTACAGAATATATGAAAAATTGGAAATAATTATCTGTTTCTTTATACTTGGGATATTTGAGATTTATACTTGAGATGTTTCCTAGATCCATGGTCATTTCCTTATTATAAGCTACATTTGCTATGTTCATAAGCCCAAAAGAAAAAAAAAAGTGGTTTTTACTTTTGCTCAGTAAAAATGGTTTTACTTTTTGTAAAAGTAAAAATTATATAGTTTTCTCTGAGTCCAGACTTCTAGTTAGCTTTTTTGTTTGTGTTTTTTTTTTGAGTTTTTTTTTTTTACATTTACAAATATTTCCTAAGCATATAATATGCTCTGCAAGAAAGGGGAGTAGATCACAGCCCTGCCCTATCCTATAAGAAATTTGGGTTCTCTATCATATTGCTATGGAATTAATAGCTGAAATCATAATATAGCATCTTGTTTTACTCACCCGAGTATTATACTATATTGTCTTTTATAAGAACAATATTAACTTTACCTTATACTTATTTATCTTCTTTTAAAGAAGCGATTCCTTCAATTTAAATTTGTTTAATTTTCACAACTTACCTGCTGGAAACTGGCATAGCCACTTGAAAAATGGCTGAAGCTAAGCTTCAGAGAGAGAGAGAGCATAATTCGCCATTTTCCATACAATAGACAAATCCAGGAATTCAAAAAATGATTCACGTTTTCCAACCCCGTGCTTCTACCACCGGGCTACAGGCATTAGGAGCAGACTGATGATGGATGTCCATGCATTAGAACAATGGGACTGCTCTTTGGCAACTGAAGCCACAGACCAAACATTCCTAATTAAGATGTTGTCATTTTACCTAGGGGAAAAGCTTTGGCTTGATTCCAGCATGCCCATAAATAAGACAGTCTGCCAGAAATATGAGAAAGAATAGTTTCAAGCAAAAGTATCCTTATATGATTAAGAACATAATTCAAACTACTACCTAAACTGATTTATGGGTACACTGTATAGGGCGGGTTTGTAATGGAGCCCTTTGCAACGTGTACCTCCTGCTGGCCAAATATGAAACTACATTGGTAAAACCAGAAATCCAGCTCATTTATTCGAAGCATGTCAATTTCTTTCTTCTAAAATTGATCATTTCTTTCAGCGAAGAAGGCTTACTCAAATTTTGTTTATACACCTCTTTATTTCTCAATGCCAACCTCCAAAACACATGTTAATACACACTCTCATTCAACACTTGGCATTTCTTATTAATAGTAAAAATACGTTCTATTGCACTCCTTTAGAAAAATAAAATAAAATAAAACTCTTTCAATATGAAATTCAACTTAACTCCTTTTGGTCTCATCACAGACCTAGAGGCATTCTGCATGTTCCCCCCTTAGACGTATTTTCTTGTCCTTGTCTTGTTTCAACTATTTACTTTTCAGAGGTAGGTTGCAGATCAACAGCAACACACATGTGTCTATTGCACTGTTTAATCAGGCAATACTCCCATGAAAATCGTCAATATAAAAATTTTGTGACACGCATTGGCATTTTCTTTTCCCCAAAAGATTATCCACATCATGTTTTAAAATAGGCAGAATATGGTGAGTTGACCCATCAGCTGTGTAGTCAGGGTATTAAAAGAAACATCTGTATCTTTTTCTTTTAAGAGTACAACCTATAGACGTCCTAAGGTTAGCAAAAATTCTTAGGGAAATTTGCAGCTGGAGAAAAAAGAGGGCTGAATTACTTTAGAGTCTTGACCTTGTTCATTTGAGCTCTCCATAGGAATCCGGTTCACAGTCCTAAATCAGATGAGGCTGATGGCTTTGCTTCATTCCATACGGAGAGCAGTGCTTCTCTTGTGTGCTGTAATGTTGGTGCAACTGGAAATTCCCTTCAGAAGGACGCTGGTGCTTTTTCTGTAGCCACTGGCAGTGAACCCCTCGTGCCTAATTACTTCTTCACTCATCAGCAGCTAGAAAGGTAATCCCTGTCGAGACTGTCTCCGTGTTTCTAATGGCAACAGTCACAGACACAGGGCTGCTTTGGAAAAGTGAGCTGAGAGATTACCAAGCTGGGGACAGGCTCTCCCAGTAGGAACACCAGACCTTTGGCAATGAACATGTTCAGCCCGAAGCACCACTTTTCCTCATCCTCTGATAGGTCAACAGAATTCTCCAAACCTCAGCTGTCCTATATAGGCATGTTTCTCCCTCGACCTTGGAAGGGAAGACTGAAAAACAATACCTAGACATCTGTGCAGAGTCCCTGGCTCAGAGTGCAGAGCACCTCAACTTCAGGGCTTCCTTTTTCTTTCTCTGCAGGGGATCGAGTGAAATAGAAAAGCCTTCATTTTTATTAGCACCTCTCTATTTTCCTTTTAAAAAATATGGTTCTTTTTATGATGCATGGTACTTATTCCCTTTCGTCTGCCGCCTATAAAATGATAAAATACATTAAGTTGCTCTATTCCCTTTGTTGTTTGAATAATAACATTCCTTGGATTTCTTATGGCAGTTTCGAGGCATTTATGATAGAGGAGAAAAATATTAATGATAATGAATAAAGAAATAAATCATAGTAGCATCTTGGCATTTGTTTTCCTTAAGCTTAAATGTGTAAGTGTTCCAGCCACTGAAGGTTTGCAGGCCTGGAGCTGTGGGCTTCCTTTGCTCCCACTGAGTTAGGGGAAGATGTTGAAAATAAAAGATGAAAGTCAGAGAAAGCCTCAAGTTGTTTTCAGAGTCTCTCTCTGTCTCTGTAGAAGAATTGAAATCTATTTACACCTGTCTTTAAACACCTGGGATCCTAGTGTCTCTGCCTTGGAACAGTCTCCCTGAAGATTTTTGGAGGTTTTCGTGGTAATTTAGAATGAATTATCCTCTTCTATTAGTCAGGAGCTGAAAGCAGAAATATTGCGGTATTATGACTTTGGTGAGTGAACGAGGAAGAGGACTTGACTTTAGTCTAAGAACTCATACACTTAACATCTTGCTGACATCTTTTGCTTTCCTGGTGAAATTGTGTATAGAAGGAAAACAACAAAAACTATGATCGTATTGGAGAAGCATGAAATAAATTCAGAGTTAAATTGGAAGGTGAATCTTTACAGCAAGTGAAGACTAAATGCCAGAGCTTATCAAGGGTGAATTGGTTCCTATTACAGTATTTCTCCCTGGGCAATCATTAGCCCGTGTTTCTGATTTTTGTTATGCAGTACTGTCTGTGCGTTCCTGAGAAGGGGCCTTTCACTGGAAAGGATTTTTTTTTTTAAGAGTTGTGAGAAAAGTAGCTAGTCAAAAGTTTGGATGAACACAAATTAATCTCAGAAGAACACTTTAATCTTTAATCCCAAAAAGGGAGATAAAGTAACCTCCCAGTGGCACTTTCTGAGTTTTCATAGCCCTGAAATTCCTACAGGGGTTGAAGGGATCTTTGTTTTATTGCAGACAGATGGACTGGGAATGGCCAACAAAATCTATTAAAATCAATAGTCAGCAGAGGCTGAGATGCCATCAGCGGTGTAAATGTTCTGCCAACAGAAGAAGCTAGAATAAATCTTACTCACCCAACCTTGTACTTACTCTAAAAGGACTTGCGAGCTGAACTGTTAAGGGGAACCGGGGTAGATGGGGAGAAAGAGTCAACTTAGAAGCTTTTAATAGACAAGGGGAAACAGTATAATGCCTGTCCTATTAAAACACAGACTGAATGTATCTTACAGTATGTTTTTAAAACAGCTATTTCTTGGGTGGCGCCTGTGGCTCAAAAGAATAGGGCACCAGCCCCAGATGCTGGAGCTGGTGGGTTCAAACTCAGCCCAGGCCAAAAACTGCAAAAAATGAAATAAAACAAAAATAAAAACAGCTATTTCTATCTGACACTTAAAGAGATGAATTGGGTGGTTTAGAAAGGAAGGCGTATAGTTAAATTTTTTTTCCAATTTTGCTCCTGAATTTCCACTTCATATTTCTCAGGGACAAATTCAGAGCCTATTTACTCGTTTATAAAAATATCATGGATAAAAACCTTAACTGACAATGAAATGTGTGCATTTAACTTGGTAAATTTAGCAAGTAGTACAATATAATTTGTAAGAAATTATCTACGTGGATGTTCAGTAAATGACAACAGAAGGTATTTGAATAGTATTTGGCAAGAACACTGACCTGTTAATCTGGCCCCCAAAATTAACCTGCTAAGAACACAGGACATTTGGAGGCAAGATTATCCTGGATCCTTTAAGGATTTTCCAAAAAATATTTACAGTAAAGCTACAACTGACAAAGAAAAATTCAGGGGATAGAAATGATGAGGCATTCTTTTATCCTTGTAAGAGTTCTTATTTGACTAGTATTCCTAACTATTATTATATGGGGTTTATATGTAGAGAAGCTGTAAGTTTCAATCTAAAATTAGACAAATCATGCAGTGAAATAGAGGTGCTTAAGATAAAACATAATACATTTGAAATGATTTCTTGATAATGCATTTATTTTACATTATTGTATTTGTTATAATTATTAGGTATCAATTATATTACATATATTTTGTATAGTTCTATTCAAATCCTGTTCCCAAGAATAAAATTTCTAAACAATAAAAATAATTTTGAGCACATGAAAGCAAAATTTCTCACTGTGAAATTTATTATCTACACAGAAAGAAAACCAATTGTAATCTCTACCTAATACTATGTGCAAAAGTTAACACTAGACTGATCTAAATGTAAAGGCATTTTTGAGAAGGCAAAAAATAAATGAATAAATAAAAACCTGTTGTTGGTACTTACCCCAAAGTAGCACTCTAAGTCTTAGAGATTAAACGGGGCGTGCCGTAATCTAATCAAAAGGAAACCCAAGACCCATAAGCAAGAGCTGCTCCAGATGAAAAGAGATCTGTGAGAGATCTCCAGATACATGAAAAATAAAGTGCAAGGACACCCCTCCCAAAGGAAACAATAATTTCATACCATAAGAAATCAACCAAAATGATATGAAAATGACTGATAAAGAATTTCCAATATGGACTGTAAGAAACCTCAATGAAATGCAAGAGAAAACAGAAAGTAGCACAAAGGACCCACCAAAACAATATAGGAAATTAATAAATAAATTGAATGGTTAAAAAGGAAATCAAGCCGAGATTCTGGAAATGAAAATATCCTTCAAGGAAATGCAACACTCAATGGAAGGACCAACTCTTAGATTTTGCATATAAGTGAGAACCTTACTATTTGACTTCTGTGTTTGGTTCATCATTTTACTAAATATAATGTCCTCCAAGTTCACCCATGTTTTGTTAATGACAAAATTTCAGTCTTTACTATGGCTGAACAGTATTTCATGGTGTGTGCCACATTTTCTTTGTTCACGTGTCAGCTGTTGGACATTTAGGCTGATTCCATATCATGGCTACTGTGAATAGTTCTGCAATAAACATAGAAATACAGACATTTCCACTACATCCTGATTGCAGTTCCCTTGGATATGTACCCATTAGCGGATTGCAGGTTCATATAGCGTTCTATTTTTTTTTTTTTTTTTTAGGAACCTCAACACTGTTTTCTGTAATGGTTCTATTAATTTACCTTCCGGCTAACAGCGTGTAAGGCTTCCCTTTTCTTCACATCCAATGCTTGTTATCTTTTTTGTTTCAGATAATAGTCATTTTAACTGTCATCAGGGGAGAGCTCATTGTGCTTTTTTGATTTGCATTTTTCTGATGATTCCCAGTGTTGACTCATTTTTTTTATATACCTGGTGGCCATTTGCATATTTTCTTTTGGGAAGTGTCTGTTAACATCTCTTGCCCCTTTTTAAAATGAATTATTTGGATTTAAAACTTTTTTTCAGTATTGAGTTGAGTTTCTTATACGTTCTAGATACGAATCTGTTATGAGATGTGTAGTTTGCAAATGTTTTCTGCCCTTCTACAGATTGTCTTTTCACTCCGTTGTTGCCTTGGCTGTGCAGAAGCTTTTCGGCTTGCAGTAATTTTATCTGTCTATTCTTTTTCTTTTATTACTTGTGCTTTTGAGATCTTATCCCCAAAACTCCTTGTCCAGTCCAATGTCACAAAGTGATTTGTTTGCCTTCTGTTTTCTTCTACTAGGTTCATAGTTTCGGATCTTACATTTAAGTGTTTAATCCAGCTTGAGTTGATTTTTTTTTGTATGGTCAAAGGTAAAGGTTCAGTTTCATTTCATATAAATATATATGTAATTTCTTCAGCACTATTTATGGAAGAGACTATCCCTTCTTCTTCTTTTTTTCTTCTTCATTTTTGGCTCGAGATTGCATTGGTTATCCCAGGTCTTTCACGCTTCCATGTGAGGTTTTGAATTGTTGTTTTCTATTTTTGTGAAAAGTATCATTGCTGTTTTGATACAGACTTCATTGAATTTGTAGATCGCTTTGGGTAGTAGAACATGTCAACAATATTTATTTTGCTAGTAAATGAGCATAGGAATTTTTCTATTTTTTATGCCCTCTTCAATTTCTTTCATCAAAGTTTATAGTTTTTAGTGTAGAAGTCTTATACCTCCTTGGTTAAATTCATTCCTAGGTATATATTTTTTTTGTAGCTATTATAAATGAAATGTTTTATATTTAGGTCATTATTTCCAAAGTCTCCCATGCCGCATGAAACTTAATAAATGCATTTGTTATGCATTTTTTTCTTTTTAGTCTATTTTATGTTATAGGAGTATTGGCTGTGACCCTTATGATGGGTGGGTAAAGATATCACACCTTTTCTGTCTGCATCCTATCTACTTACAAAGTCCGACAAGTTTGCAAATGTATCCTAGAAAAAGAGATACATACTTCAATGTTGACTATCACCATAGTCACCTTCAAAGTACTTCCCTTGGTAATCTGTGCACTGACACCAGCACCTAGTCTGCCTTATTTCTAGGACAAGTTCATGAACTTAATTGTTAGATATTATATGATAACAGCTCTGATGGTCATTTCAGAAAAAGAGTTCCAAAACTGTGGCTGTGTAGACACAGCTAAAAAGTATGAGTGTACCAAAATCAAATTCAAATTTATATAAATTCGTTAATGTAGTAAAAGCAATGTTTTACCACAATGCTGTTTCTTCCCAAATTATATTTTTTATAACAGAAATACTAATGCTAGATATTTGATCTTCAACAACAAGACTAGTTTTTGCTTTGCTTGTATTTAATGAATTAAAGGGAAAAAAGTGTCCAAATTAGTGACATTAATGTCACCGATTTTCTCTTTGATGCATCTATTTGAAGTGACATTAAATTTACATAATTTACTGTTTTAAAAATCATTTTGCTAGTGGAGCCAACATCTTCATAGCTAAAACTTCACTGAAGAAATTGAAAATGAGGGAAGTAAATTAATAACAACCATCTTTTAATCTAGTTTTAAAAAGTCAAGTTCTACAGAATGATTTTTAAATGTATCCTCTATAGGAGTACAGTTTAAATCTGACCATTCAGGGATGTAGCCATGGATACTTCTCCAACATATTTGTGGCTTCTAGTTTTTATATAATCAGTGATTTCATTACATCTTCCGGAGGGAGAAGTAAATATCAACAGATATTTTGTGCAATTTACACATTCACATAAGGTTTATTATGAAACACAGTACATAGATCTTTAATAAATATATATTTTCAGAAAGTCATTGCTGTTGAAAGAACTGGTGGAAAAATTTTAAAATAAGTTAATGAACAATAATATAAATACTTAAAGATTTACATGTTAAAATAAATGGTAAAGCCTGTTAAGAACATTCTGACTATTCTCTTTAAAAACTGTATCACAGCTGCTCAACCTATACTTCTCAAGCATATTTAATATAAAACAGTGCTATAATTTCCCAATTCCTGTATCAGTGCTCATTGGTAAACGGATGGCCTACTTGTAGCTGAAGGTCAAGGTGCAGACAATCTAAGGCAAAATCGACTGTTAAACCAAGTGTCTAACAAGGAGAGCAGCATCAAATCCTTCTCCGGTCATTATCCCTGACCCGGAGGAGTTAGATGTCACTAGTCACGCATTTCCAGGGCACTTGGTTTAATCAGCAAATGTTCTTAATATTGTCCCTGAAAAGGAGGTCAGAGGACCTCCCGGTATGCACATCAATGTGACTAGAAAGTGTCAGCAGAGAGAGATATGAGATGCCTGCCTTCATCTTTCATATATCACCACCTGCTCTAGTAGAAACTTTGTTTCCTGTACTTACATTTCATACACTACTAGATGCACAGATGCTGACCCTGTCTGCTGAATTCATCATGGGTTACTGAAGTGCAACTAGGAGGAGGAATAATAACTTCACTTCAAAATGAAAACCATTAGGGGAAAATGCTAAACGGAACTGGAAGCTGTGGCATCATGCATGAGCCAGGTCCGTCTTGGACAAATAGGTATGCGTGATTATTTATATGCAATCCTGATTACACAGGCTATGACAGTCTGAGATGCACTATTAGAAGGGACATCCTTAATCATGACTAATTAATTTCCAGTATTTACTTAAATGAAATGTTTGCAGAGATGCAATATTTTTATAACAGAGAAACAAACACGAAGTAGTATAAATGTATCTGAAGAAAGAAGAGAATCCAGAAAACAAGTAATCAAGGAATAGCTTCATGAAGCTTTCCAAGCAAGAAAGAATGAACTACCCTCAAGATAGTTGTTAATTTCAGAATATCTGTGAGCCTCTTGAATACCTTCAAACTACCAATAGTTATTGATTTGGCTAACATAGTTATTGTGAGTATTGATTTAGAGTAATCTGAATCCATCTGAAATTTTATTTTCATATGGGAATATCTGTATTATTCTAGCAGAAATAAACATGGATTATTTCTTGCATAGCTAAATTAGTATCAGCCAGTCAAATGAGTGTGAAATACTATAACCTAATTGTGTTGCTCCTTAAAACTACCTTGCATTACTTGTTAGATGAGAACGAAAAAATGACATTTGCATTAAATAAATGGAAGGCAGTGTGATAATATTAAAAATTTGATTTTGAATCCTTTCTACTATACCAGAAAAACATGCATTCAAAAAAAAAAGAAGCTGTTTAACATTTTGTTTCTAATTGGAACAGTAGAACTGTTGTATAATTTGTATATCCACTAAAAATTAGAATTTGAAAATCTTGTTGATTCATAATTAATTTGTGACCTGAATCTTTGGAAATCTCTGTTTCATGAATGATTTTAGTAGTTTGTTTTCAGATATGTCTGGTACACTAATAAAAATTATTTTTCCTATCCAGTAAATCAACAGCTAGTTCTTCTGGTCTTGCCCACTTAGTCCTGGATTTAGTTGACTGTAATACTGGTTTTTTGTTTTTTTTTTTAATTTCTTAGAGCATAACTGTGTACATTACACAAACCCAGGTACATACACTCCTCATGTGTATATACAATATATATACATATTTATTGTAAGTCAATGTTGCAAGATACATTCTAAAGGTTTTGTTCAAACACAAACAAATGCTTCAAATGGTAATTTGGAAATTTTAATTTTTGGACTGGGACAAGTATCTAACCAGGATAGTGTAGAAGTGCAGAAATGGTTTAAATGCTACATTGTGACTAAACTGAGGATATCTTTATAGTATTTTACATTCTGATGGGATTCTCTTTATATTTCTATTTTCTAAAGGCAAAAAGCCCATCACTTCTTTGGGGAAAAGGGCATGAAGTCATTTTCAAATAGTTTTCTTACATCTTTCCTAAAAATCTAGCTGACGAGAACTGATTTCTCCTAAAGTGAGAAAAGCTATTCTCAGCACTTTGCCACCTACTTCCCGGCAGTGGTATCATTCAGTCCCTACTAGCACACATATGGAAATATACAACTAAGTGGACCTCTTCATCCTTAATAATTTCCTTTTCTCTTTAATAGTTTCTAATCATAATGTTCATCTCACACACGCATATCAATTTTTGCCTAAACAAGAGGGGTTTTCTCTTCTGCCATCCTGTCCGTGCTGTGCATAAATATCCTACAGGAAAAGTGACCTGCTAATTACAAGTGATTGCTTTTTCTATCCCAGGGTGAATGAAGAATAATTTAAACTAAGTATTCACAGTCAGGGATCATCAAGTGATTGCACTCCAGATTAATCTCCCAAGGCCCAAATGCTGCCTGCTTTTAGACTGAGCATGGTTCTGTATTCTATCTGTCCTATTCGGCTCCAACAAGGAGACCTTATTTGCTAAACCATTCAAATTCATCCTTCACAATTTAATTATGCTTCAGTGCAAAACCACCTGTGACCTTGGGTTTAGTAATGAAAGCTACTCCCTACTCACAGTTGCTGAGAGGAGTCTATTGGGCAAAGATGGTTGGAAATAGGAATCTTAAATATTACTTGGTACCAGAGGAGCCCTACTCTTTGACTTGCTCTCTTTTAGTTTCCTTGCAGGCATTTGGTTGTTTTCTGGAAGAAAGTTTGTGTAAAAAAATACCTGCACTGGGAGATTTGAATGAGGTTTGAAGTGACTCATAGCTGTTTTAGTGAAAAATGTTCATTTTTTTTTTCTGGTACTCTATAAACCAGAGATATTTGAAAGAATAAAATTCTTTATTTCTCTCCCTGAGAACGAAGATGAAAGCATATGACGTGCAATTAAATGCTCTTTGTGTAATCTGGGATATTTGATCTTGAGTTATTAAGCAGAGGTGTTTCTTCATTTACATTGAGTTTTCTGAACCCTGTTTCCCATTTGACGACTTCTAGGTAATCAAGATACAGGATATGGATTAGAAAAAAGTCATCTAGAGGTTATGGGTTTGAATACTTAAGCATGAATCTTCCAAGGTCAATTGTCAAAGCTTCTATTAGACATCCTGTGCTCAGCTTTTTCCCCTCAGGCCTTATAATTTTTCCTGTGAGAATTTTCACATATCCACTAAGACTCTGGGCGTTCATCACCTCATGGTGGACACCATTTACTACATTGTCAACTGAAGTCCTGTAGTTTTACCTATAAAATATCTGCCAGCTTATCTTACTCATTTTTAAGATATACATTCATTTTGCCCCATTTTAACATTTCTGGAAATCGGCTATCTTACCATCCATAGCATCTTATCACTTCTGTTCTCCAGTGATGGTCATTGATTGTTTGAATAAACTTATTCATAGCTGTTCATGTGGTCCTTCCTTTTACAATCAAATGGATAAAAGGACCTTTTAAAATAACACTTTATGTAATTTTTAAGAAGTAAAAGAGGTAACATAGCATAGGTTTGTAGTTTAATTGATAGACTCTTCCCCATGAGTGATGGATAATCCCCCCTTTAGTAATACTGTATCCTGTAACTGAAGGTATCACAACTTTGATGAAATACACTAAATCCATCACTTTCTCTTTGCTTGGCCGTTTATCAACTGCGTGCCTAACTTCTTGACTGCTTAGGTTTTACATCCTCCATCAGGCTTTTCCAGATAGTGCAGTTATTTTTCTCCATTGCTTGCTCAGACCGAGAATCGGCTGTTCACCTGTGAGGGCTTGCATTATGTTTGATTTGGCACTGTGTGCCTTGCTGTCTTGTAAGATTCTTATCTCAAACAGAAGGAAGGAAAAGATCATAGAGTCAATTTCCTGTAACTGTTTCATTTACAGACAAAGATACTGAGACAGATGGAGTTTAAGTGTTAGTGGCAGGTCTGGGAGAGTGTGACCATCTATTAGAAGCCAGATGCCATCCTCAAACCAGACAAAATTCCTCCTTGACCTTACAAACCAGGTATCTGATAGTGTGTTTGGATATGTTTTTGAACAGTGTTTTCGCAAATATATCACAGACCTCTTGTATGTCCTTGAAGAAGGGATTTGTTTTGGGTTCCAGCTATTGTTCTCAAAACTTCTTTAGTGGAATTAAACTATCAAAAGAAGTTAAAATGTCTTTAAAATTCCAGGCATGAGTGAAGTTTTCAAGGATGAACTCTGAGCAGCCTTATTTCAGGCCTGTCACTCTTCCCAGCCCCTGGGCCTTCTTTCTCCTCCAAAATGAATGACAGAGAACCGGAAGCACAGCAAATGAGTTCGGAGATCCCTGCCTGAATGAAAACACTCTCTGTGGATGTTCATAGATGTTAGATTCTCCCGATAAGATACAACATTGTAACTTGTTCAAGCATTATAGTCCAATCAATGTCTTCCCTATTTTAGAAAAATAAAATAAAATAAATTGGTTGAAGAATACAGTGTAGCATCAAAGAAGAGTAATTACAGTAAGTTTAAGTCACGTGGAAAACCCATTGATAATAAAAAAAAAAAAAAACACACAAGAGGGAAAAAGTGGATCTCCCTTTCCATTTGGGTAACTATTCTTATTTAGAAAGAATTTTTGAAGTGAAATACAATTTTCAAACTAAAGTACCAAAAGGACAAAAGAAAGCAGCCCCTCTCCCCCACCACACACGCACTTGCCCATTTTTAATTAAAGGTTCATTCTTTGTCAGATTGAGCTGGTGTTTTGTATTGGACAACCACATGCGTGGAAATAAACGGACAGCATTCATGGATACATTTCTAAGGGAACTGCCTGACTTAAAACATTAAAATTTGGTATTAAGGAAATATCTCACAGCAGGAATAATCTTACACTTAGGGGATCATGGGCACAGTGCAATTTTTAGGTGGTCTTTCTCACTAACCAGGAAAGAATGCGTCCAGGCTTTGAAATACACTCAAGTAAAATAAGGAGAGTTAAAATGAAAATATAGACTGGGAGCAGTGGTTCACTTTGGGAGGCCAAGGCAGGAGAGTTTCTTGAAGTCAGGAGTTTGAGACCAACCTGAAAAGCACACGATAGTCTGCCTTTCCATAAAATTAAAAAAATTAGCCGAGTGCAATGGAACATAACTGTAATCCCAGCTACTGGGGAGGATGAGGCAGGAGGATCACTGGAGCCTAATAGTTGGAGGTTGCAATGAATGAAGATTCACAGTGCCACTGCACTCCACTGTGTGGCAGAGAGAGACTGTCTCTAAAACAATAACCTTTTTTAAAATGCAATATGCCAGAAAATTGTTAAATTTTAAGCAAGTGTCCACTATTAGTATCTCAGAGTAATTTCAATAATCGTTTGCTGTTTTAAGTGGACAGATGAGTAACCAGAGCTTCTCAAAGACACACACAATAAATAAAGACCTCTCAAGAAGGAAGATAACCAAAGATGAAGCAGCTAAGAGGAAATACATAAATGGGCAGTATGCTTTAAGGCATCAGGATGACCTTGAGCTTGACCAATATATAACAAAGGGCAATCGCTGAGAGGGTTCATCACTTAAGGTTCAGTTTTTCATTGCATGAAATAAACAAGAAAAATTGGATGTTTGAATTAGTGAGTGATGGAATATAATTTGAGGGAGCTGTAACTATGATGAAACAGGTAAGTTGGCAACAAAGACGGGTAAGTGGCAGACAGCTGGGGAGAGTGTGATTCTGTCTTTGGGATCCTGTGAATTCACAGCATTGGCTAGTGGTTTCACTGAATTAATGTTGTTAACTGGAAGGCCATTTTCTTCTCTCTTGAATAACACTTTCTAACATACAGTTAAATCAAATACTGGCCTTTAAAAAAGATTTCTATAATTTAACTACTTCAAATCTATGAACTAAAAAGTAGGCATCTGTCTATTGAATTAGACTGGTTGTCTTTTCTTCCTCTCTCTCTTTCTCTCTTTGTGTGTGTTCATATATATGATAAATAAAATGTATGTATATGTAATACATGTATATACACACATATATATTTTATATGTTATATATATTATTCCCTTTATAAATATACATATATGTATATAGGAGATCTGACAATCAAATTCACAAACTCATTCTAGAAAAGTTGCTACACACCTCACTAGTGGAAGCTATGCACCTATGCCAGAACCTAGTCTACCCTTCACAGAAACTTTGGAACTCTTTTTCTTGAATAACCATCAGAGCTATCATCCTATGAGATCTGACTATCAAGTTTGGAAACTTGCCACCATGCACTTACACAGGCAGCACTGTACAAACAACTTGCTGAGGTTTCAAGACTTTGGAATGTCAGTATCTCACAACTGTGTTCATGTTGATGTGTGGTGTTGCCTTGCTGAGTGGCATTCATTAGTGTTGTGTGTTTTGTGTGCTGTACTGATATTCAGCAATGAGCTATGTAGCACTTTTTCAAGGAAGAGTTTACAACCTTAATTGTTAGACCTCACAGATTATGTATATCTTCTGTCTTTTTCTACTATAGATATGTGTTATTCTGGTTTTTGTTGCTTAAAACAGAATTCCTGAGACTGGGTAATTTATAAAGGAAAAGAATGAATTTTTTATAGTTCTGAAGGCTGAGAAAACTAAAATTGAGGGGTCACATCTGGTAAGGGGTTTCTTATTATTGGGGACTCTACAGAGTTCTAAGTTGGTGCAGGGCATTAAACACTGAAGGGCCTGAGCACGGTAGCCCAGGTATTGCTTCCTCTTATTTTTTTGATAAAGTGACCAATCCCATTTCCATGATAATTGAAAAGCTTGATGGTTTGATGGGGTTAAAAGCATAAATAACTACGTGAAATAGAATCTAATAAAGAAAGAGGACAGCGTATGTTGGTGAGAGGAGATACATTTGTGGTTGATCTACATCATTCCTGTCTCTATTATGATGGGTCTTCCAGAAACCATTCCTGACTCTACTCATAAGAAGAATGCAGAAAAAAAAATAGTCTCTTCTGTCTACCTCATTTTAAGTAACTTCTATGAAAGGTGTAATTATAATACTTCATCTAGTTGGTCCTAATTGGACATTTATAGTAGACAAGATGACCAGGTTGTTTTCTCATTCACTCTACACATCCCCATAAGGTAAGCTTATTTTAAATGCCCACCATTAGTGAACTGAAGTGTCACTCAGAATGTGGTCCACAGATAATCAGCATTGTCATCAGCTGAGAGCTTACTAGAAATAAAGAACTTTGAGACAAGTCCCAGATTTACTGATTCAAATTCATGATTTATCAAGTGATACACGGGTGCATTCAAGTTTAAGAAAACCTATCAGGCCTCACAATCCTCAATCTTTCCATGTTTACCTCTGAAACTAGGTGAAAAAGGCAATTTGGTATGCATTGTTCATGCATTGAGTAAATATATTCATGAATGTCACTCAGATTTAGGAATTGGGAGATGGGTTTAAAGGAAGAATTACTTGACTTCCTTGTGTATTTTATTCCCCACCTACTAGGAGGAGGGTAGGTGGGGAAGAGGTACTGTATTTCCCATTTAGCTACTGTCTTCTACAGTATGTATGTAGCTAATTTCTCATGATACCCAAGGAGGAAGGATTGAGCAGGCAGATTAGGGGAGCAATCCTCATGACATTTATCATAGCTATTATTAATACAAAGCGGTTCAAAATCAGAAGAGAGAAAAAGTATATTCAGTCAAAAATACCTAGAGAGACTTGGTAGAAGAGTGAATACTAGAAAGGCCTTAAATGTTCATGTATATAATTAGAAGAAAAGAAGACAGCCCAAGTCACTGGAACAACAGCAAAGACAGGGAAGGAAAAGTTAGAAAAAATATTTAGGGAAATACAACTAAATGATTTCTCTGAGTTGAGGGTAGAACACAATATAAAATTCAAAGGCATGAACATAGAAGAAACTTTAGAATGCTATTATGGAAGGATGCGTAATACAGAATGAGGAATTGTATTTGGTTCTTTAAGTCACAAGGTGCAAGGTAGTGATTTTTACCAAAACAAGCTTTAAAAGAATAGTCTAGCTGAAACGGCTGGGGTGAATTAAGATGGAGGAGATGCTATAGGTCAGAATATCAAACGGGAAACTAAGAGTGTGCTCTACAGCCAGTGTTTTCAATTAGCATGACAGGAGAGGACTAATGGAAAAACACAATTTAAAATGCTTACTAAATGATAGCTGAAATAATAGAACTACCACTTCATCAGCATTTGTGATTTTTTTTTGGTGTTTAAGCTAAATGCTATGTATACTTTATTATGTTGAATTCTTACACCCTATCAGTTAGTAATCATAGTAATGATAATTATGGTGAGGATAACTAAAAATCATATAATGCTTAATTTGTGCCAGAAGCCCTTCTAAGGACTTTAAATAAATCCCCAAAACAACTTTACAAAAGAGAAAAGAGTCTAATACTCTCATTTTATTGTTAAGAAAGCAGAGCTCTAGGAAGGTGAAAAGCAGTTCTGTTGCTATTGCTTAGATGAAGAAAAGGATTTTAAAGACATGAACTTATACACTTAAGATGAACTATTTGGCAAGTGATAGCTCAGGAATTGGAATCCCAGTCTAACATCAAAACCTGTTCTCTTCCTTTAACATAAATAAAAATATATATCTGTCACAACCCTTAAGGCCCTGGTCTCAGTCACTGCAGTGAGGAACCAGGCGTGACACAGATTAGAAGTACAAGTTTGCAGAAGGCGGGCTAACCTTGAGTGGAGGGTAGTGCAGAGCCCCCTCCGCAATGGCTATTTAGTAAGGTTATACACAACAGGTGTGGAGAGTTAAGGTAATGACATATGAGGGCTGCATGCATAAGGATTGCCACGTGCTCTTTCCTCACATGTTGGTCCCCCACAACCCCCATGAAGAACTACTAAGCATCAATGTTTAACACCTGCTTACTAGTGAGCGACTGATCTTATCTCATTCTGGAACACTGAGTTACTTGGGAAATTGACCCCAAGACACAAAATGTCTCTAGGCTTGCCGGGAGACTGTCCCGTTCTCAGTGTTTCCTTTTAATGTGATAAGAATCAGTAACTGTCCTTTGCAAGCATGGCGTCCATTCCTCTGCATATATTATCAAAAGTTAAGCAGACATACATCATTCATGTATTTTAAATATAATTTCAGATGTACCTGTATGCATAAGACACTGCTCAAGCTCTGCCTTTTGTAACAAAGGCTCAAATATATAAGTGTTTTAAAGAAAATAGCGATTCATTTGTCTTTTGTCCAACAAGCCCAGCATCGGCCTCTCATGGATGATATGGAAGCCCACCACTTCTAGAAAAACAGTCAGCTTTTGTCTTGTTACTCTGCTAACCTGAACATGGACTCCACCTATGTTTAATATGGCTACTCTTACTTCTATCCACAACCTTTGCATGCCAGCAAGCAGGGAAGTGGAACGGTTAAGATATACATCACTTCCTTAATGATCCTTCTCAGAAATTACACATCTGCTTCTTCTATCCCATGGCTAGAATTTAAGTAGCTCCTTTACTTACATCTAATTGCAAGGGACACCAGGAAATGTTTTCTGAATGCATCCTCCTTTCTAAAGAAAACGGGTGTCGAGGCATTGAGCAAAAACAAGGAGCCTTTGCTACATTTCCAGTCATTAACTCAATTTTGAGCTTATCTATCTTTATAGCCTCTAATTTAATTAGTAGCTCTGTGATAATCTTGTTTGATCCTTGATTTGCTTCCTTAACTTATGCAATCCTATTTTTCATCTCTGTCATAGTTTCCTGAGGCTACCATAAAAACTTACCATAAATGTGATGACTTAAAAAACAGAATTTATTTTCACACTTCCAGAGACCAGAAGTCTGAAATCAAGACATGGCCAGTTTGGAGGCTCTGAGGGAAATCTGGTCCCCGTTTCTCTTCTTGGTTTTTCTTGCTGAAGGCAACAGTTCAAGTCCCTTGGCTTGCAACCACAGGACTCCAGTTCCGTCTGTCTTTACATGGCCTCTTTTCTGTTTATCAACATCTGCATCTACATCCCCCCTGTGTCTCTGCATTTTCTTCTTCTCTTTTACAAGGACATTCACCATTAGAATCACCTTAATGCAGGGCAATCTCATCAGAGATCCTTACCTTAATGATATCTGCAAAGACCTTTATTCCAAATAAGATTAGGTTCATTCTGGGACTTTTGGATGAACACATTTTCAGAAGCCACAACGTAACCCATTATAATCTCATTTTGTTGTTTTAACCTTTTTTAACCTAGAATATTCTATAGAATCCAATATTCTATTATTCTATTGAATAATTCTATTTATTCTATATTATTCTATTATAATCTCATTTTGTTGTTTTAGCCTTTTTTGAAGAAAATTCAACAATTCTATGGAATTGATGGTGCTACTAAGTTTTTCTACAACATAACGCATTCCTGAGAAATGTTTGCCTTATTCTTCCATTATACATTTTTCTAATTGTGTTCTTTATAAAGAAATAAATTTTCATGTATTTTTCTTTCTCCCTCTTTTTTTCTTTTGTTCTTTATGGTACTATGATTCATTTTATTCTTTTTTTCATTATTATTATGGGGTGGAGGGTTCACCATTAGATTTAGACCCACCCTAATCCATAGCAACCTCATCAGAGATCCTTACTATATCTGCAGAGACCCTTCACCAAAATAAGATGAGGTTCATTTAATCAAGTGTTCCTTTTTCTATACTACTTCATCTGGAGTGTCTTCGTCCAGGCCTTGGTTTTAATATGGTACAGGTGATTTATCCTTTTCTCCCTTCCTAAATATTAGAAATTTGTTATTTCTTCCCTGTATTGCATATTTTGACATTATTTAGGTAACCTGAGGACATGGAAGAAGAGGAGATTATTAGACAGAATTATTGTCTGAATTATTAGACAGAATATTTGGCCTCTCCTCTCCTTTCCAGGTGTTGCGATGAGTTTATATCAATTTGAAGTAGAGTGAATTCTGCTTATCCTGGATAATTTTCCCTGTTCAGATCGGGGAGTCTTCTCTTCCATCTTAGCTTCAGCATCTTTACAATGTCCCTCACTTCAAATCTGTAGTAAAACTAGCAGGTGGTTTCCACCTGCTTCAGCCAGAAGCAAGAACACAGGAAATCAACTCAGTTTGCTTTCTCAGAATTGGTGGCATTGGTGGGAATTCTCAGCCATTGCCATCACAGCTACTGGCTAAAGGCAGTGTGAATAAACTTCACGCCAAAGTCCTTCAAATCTCTCTCTGTCTCTCTTTATGTCTTTATCTCTCTGTGTCTCTCTCTTTATAACTCTCTCCACTTATGTAATATAGATCTAATACAGGCCACTGTATATAGATCTCTATCTCCTTCTCTCTCAGTATCTATCTACACATATGTCAACAGAGATGCTATATCTACAACTAAATTTTTATACATACATTTAATATATATATATGCACATTCATATTTAACATAGTAGGTTGTGCTCCTTGCCTTGATTGCTGAAAGTAATTTACTCAACATTAAGAAGAGTTTCTGGTTGTTTTTGGTCAGGGATTCTGTGGATTCTTTGATTTGATAGCACTTCATGACCTATTGCCCTTGCTCTGCCGTAAGTCGCACTTCATGGTGATGATCCAGTGGGAGGGGAATAACTAGTGTCACGTGATCTCCTTAACACTACAATTTTAAACCAAAAGTAACAAAAATGCCTTTCTAAAGTTGATTTTAATATATACATGTTTCCCCAGAAAACATGCATTGCTACTGTTTTCTGAGACTTAAATCATGACATTCAAAACAAACAAATCAGCTGATATTTAAAATAAACTTTTTCCAAATGTCAAATTTACATTTTTCTACCAAATATATAGTCAAAAAAAATAATACTCCTGGCAGGCTTAACCCATAATGTTTTCTCAGTGCTAAATGTGACTGGAATTATAGAATTGTTAAAGTGATGTTGTTGAATCAGAATCCCAGGCATTCATGGTTTGACATGCACTATTTCAAGCAAATGTAAGCAACTGTGACTATTTAGCTATATAGATTATACAACAAATTAGGCAGGTAAAAATCAATATAAGTAAATAAACATACTTAGATATAAATATAAGTAAACAAAGTCATTTTTTAAGGGGAAAGGGTACAGTGAAAACTCTTCAAGAGCATGAAGCCGTATCCAGAAGATCAGAAAAGAAGAATTATGTGGGTTTCACTTAGAAACTTGATGGATTTTAAATTACAAGTGTGCAGAAAAAAAGTCATCAACACAGTTTTAAGTAATAGAATTTTTTTGCACAACTCATGGTTAGCACTGGGTTAAGCAAGTAGGAATAGAAGACACCCACCGGGAGCCCACACAGCAATGCCAAGGTTTGCATTTATTTGGACCACTTTTTCTACATTATCCAAGTGCACTTGGATCCTTTCTTTTTTTTTTTCCAAGCCCACTTTGAAATGTAAATATTTGAAAATAATTTTTCTATTAACTCTTTCTGCAAAAATTCTGTATTTTTCCTGGGGACTAATATTAAACTCAGAGAGCTGCAAGTCATTGTTTAATTATGAGTATGTCATAATTAAAAGACAGATTCTCCTGTCTTGGAAAGAAGGAAGATGACAAAGTAATTTGAATTCAAAGATCAAAGTCTATAAGTGGTACAGCTTAAAGACAGCACAAAGAATCTTAACTCAGGTAATGAACTGGAAATTTGGAGGTGAATTAAGACAATATCAAGATATTTGGGGTAGAAGAGTTCCTCAGCCTGTTAAGAACATGCCCAATTTCCAGTGGCAACTAAAGATTACATTTTTTTCCAGACTAAAATAAACAAATATAAGACAATGGTCAGAATACTGCTGCTTCTTTATGGAATCTTTATTCCTGTGACATTAAGCCTGGGAAACACAACAAAGTAATGGGTAAGAACCTGGGATATTGTGTTTGATAGACTTGGTCAAGTGCAGTGTCCATGGCCAAATAACCAGATGACCTTGTTTAAGTCAGCTGCCCTCACCTTAGCTGATTTAAGTATTTCCTTAGAGGTAATCTGCTAAGTAAGAGTATCTTTCTCTTGCAGTTGGTGTAAGAACACTATCTGCTAGATAATTTTAATTAGTGCAATGTCAATACATGCCAAGCACTCTATAAAATAAGCCATTAGATTTTTAATTTTTATTAAGCTACTTAAATTATCCACTCATATCTTTGAAATATAGGTTCTTGGTAGCTTTTGATTGTGGTGAAGTTCCCATCATGTTATCTTAATGAAAAAACATTGGCAGCCAGAGAGTAGTTTCAAGGAGTTGAAAATAGTTCAAAAACTCCAGAAGCCAAAGGTGTTGAACACACAACCATATTTGGCTTTTCCAATAAACACCCTGACAACTTAGGTATTACGCAGAGGGCCTGAGGGAGGAGGCAACTTGCAAATAAGGTTTAATAATAGAAATGCTTCAGAGTTACTTACGGACTTTTCTTTTTGTATTATAAATAATCCTTTAATTATTCTACTTTTATATTTGCATATATTAATTAAGCAAACGCTACAGCTTGGGAAATAAGTATAATTTAACAGGAAAATTTATTGAGTAGTAAAAACTGTGCTGAAAAGGTAATTATGGAAAACTGTGGATCTGGCATAATCGATTGGGAAACAGCAAACACAAGAATCTATGAAGGTGTGTATTTCAATGCCTGTCAGACAACAAGTCCTGGGCGGAATGGTGGGCTCAGAAGGCTTAGCATGAGAAGATGTGTAGGAGAGGAAAACTGCAGCAGAGTTAGATTTAAAAAAGAAATAATAATTCTACAAGACAGCAGTTTGGACTTTGAAGGAATTTTACCACTACTACTTCCCATAGGGCCTCTGCTTGCAGAATGGTTTCTGCCCAGAGCCATTCTCAACCAACTCTGAACACACTAGCGCACCTGCTACCCTTGCTACTCTGTAAGTACTGTTCCGCCAGCCAAAATTCTCTACCCAACTTGGATCTTTTAGTTACAAAAGACCACAGCTTAGAAATCCATTCATATTGAATTAAGGACTCAATGAGCTATGCTTCTCAGGTGAAAATTCTGTTAATGACGATGACAAAAATAATAAAATATACAAGGCCAAAATAATATATGTATACAAAGGAGTCCTTTTGATAGTGAATATAGCAGATTTCTAGATTGCACACATAAAATTATACAGAAAAGAGTTGAGAAGGAAAGTGTGATTTTGGTATATCTTATATCACATTATTTAATAGGTTCTGGTTACAATTGGTAATTATAATTGGTAATAGATATTGGTAATGTAGATTAGAAATACTGCAACTGTTAAATTTTCTTTAACAGCAGGATTTTTATTAAAGCCAGTTAAATATAATCGAGGATTAATTAGAGAATATGATTTATGTGACTTTTAATAATGGACTGCCCATCAGAAGCAACACCCCTACTGAAAGAAAGAGAATACCTCCCCTAATAGTGGGTGAGGTAAAAAACAACAGCTAGTTAGCTTGAGAGCTCTATGATTTGTTTAGCATAAGGAGGAGTGATGGTGAAGAAAAACAAGAACTGGAAGAAAAATCTCCCCTCTTGAGAAAAACGTGAATATATTCAAACAGTGATTATACTTAACCTAAAAATATATTTTTGTTAATAAAATTCCTCAGGCACTGTTGTTTCGCTACAATGGATGTGGAACTCCATAATTCCTTATAACCACTTGAAATGTTATTTATTGAACATGATTTTTAAAACATGGGGAAGACTACCTGATCCTCCTCACTTCTTTTTTTTTTTTTTTTTTGCAGTTTTTGGCCGGGGCCAGATTTGAACCCACCACCTCCAGCATATGGGACTGGCACCCTACTCCTTTGAGTCACAGGTGCTGCCCCCTCTTCACTTCTTTATATAATTTTAAAGTTTATAACTACAAAGAATTTGATTAACCAGATGGTGATTTCATTGGATTATTGTATTTTATTCACCTCTTCCCATGGTACTTAACAGTTACACGTATAAGAATTTTGTCCTTTAGGTTACTTGGAGGATGGCACTTTAATCTTCCTCCCTCCTTCCCTTCTTCCCTCCCTTTATTGCTTCCTTCTCTCTTCCCCCCTTTTCTCTCACACTATCTTTCCTTTTTCCTTCCATAGTCATTGTTATTTAACAAGTATGTATTGAAGTATTTGGTACTCAGGGGTCATTCTAGATGTTGAGAACGCAACACTGAGTATATTAATGGTCTTGGCCATCAAAGATTCCAGATGCTCATGAAGAAAATAAAATGATGACACAACATTAGGGATAAGCATGACGCGTTAATGACATAGAGATGACAGACATGCAGTCCTGTGAGAAGACTTTACACGCTAATTCTTAAAATGTGAGTAAGTGACCATCAGATGGCTGTGATGTGTACGGGAATATTCCAAGTATTAAAGACAATATATTGAAGTTTTAGTGAAAGGAAGACACAGTGTGCCCCTGGAGCAGTAGCCAGGGCCAACTCAGTTACAGATGTGGCAATGTGAATGCTCTCGAATTCCACTCTGAATGGTGTGAACGTCAATGGAATACTTTAACAGTACATTGACACCCAAAAGGGCTTCTGTTCAGCCTCACATCCTGAAGCTTTCTCATTAAGAAAACACATGGCTTCTGAATTTTACAAGGTGCTCTATTAATATTTTGAGGGGTGATAAAATAGGCAGGTAGTACTTATACAATATTGCTAAAGAGGTCTTGGGTTCTCCCAAGGTAATAGGCAGCTTCTGAGATGGTTCTCAACGACCCCAGCAGGCTGTAGGGTCTGTGGTTATACCTTTGTATAATCTCTTTGCCATGAGTGTGAACTGCATTTAGTGACTTTCTTCTCACCAGGAGAAAATGGTAAAAGTGGTGGGATGGTACTTCTAAGACTAGATTTAACATACTGTGACTTCTAACATGCTCGCACACTTTCTCTTATTTTTTCATTTACCAGCTCTGTTGAAAACAGATTGCATGTTATGAGCTTCTGTATGGAGAGGTCCATGGGACAAGAAAGAGAGGGAAGCTAAAGGCCAGGAGCCAGTGAAGAACCAAGGGTGTCAGTCTAACACCCCTGGGAATGAGCTTGGAAGTGGTTCTCCCAGCACAGGATCTTATGATGATGCCAACCCCAGAAAACCTCCTGAAACCATGTCAGAGACCCCCCAGCCAGAACATCTAGCTAAGCCACATCTGAATTCTGAACCACACATACTGTGATATAATAAATGTTTAGTGCTGGAAACTTCTATCTTTGGGGCCATTTATTACACAGAAGTAGATAATGCATGTACCAAACTATAACAAAAATCTTCTTGACTCACTTGACAAAGGATTTAAAGTTCTAACATTGTAAGTTTATTCTTTGGGGTTTATTCATCTTGAAATGTTGTTTATGTTAGAATTTAAGAATAAAGACATACGTAGGAGACAAAAAAAGGTAGAGAAGAAATCAAGAGTATCCCAGTACTTAACATTTTCTGTGATAGCCAGTGGTTGTTTGTCTATGAAGGAGCCAAATTTCATAATTAGAAAAGGGAATAGCTATGACTACATTACTGACATCTGACTGATTTGGCACTGAACCATCAGGGCCATCCTCTTTGGGAGCAACCTTTCTATGTAAATTATATGATTAAATCTTATAGGCTTGTTTTACATCCAAGTTTATTTGATTTTATTTATTTATTTTTATTTTCATTATTTATTTATTTATTTATTTATTTATTTTTAGACAGAGTCTCACATTGTCACCCTGGGTAGAGTGTCACAGCTGTATAGCTCACAGCTACCTCAATCTCTTGGACTTAAGTGATTCTCTTGCCTCAGCCTCCCAAGTAGCTGGGACTACAGGCTCCCACCATAACACCTGACTATTTTTAGAGACAGGGTCTCATCCTGGCCCAGGCTGGTCTCAAACTCATGAGCTCAAGCAGTCTACTTTCCTCAGCCCCCCAGAGTGCTAGGATTAAGGCCTATCCACTTTATTTCAAAGGAGTGTATGTTTTGAAGTAGGTAGAGGAAAAGAGGTGGAAAGAAAAGGGTGATGATGTTTTCATCTAAAAGATTTAGCTGGGACCATCTCTTCTCTGGCATTTTTCTGCTTGTACAGGAGATCCCTAACATTCATGTGCAATTTGAAATCGTTGACTATTTTAAATTGCACATGAACTTTGTGGACACCCTGTATATCCTGTATATCCCCATTCCTTCAGCATTCATTCAGGGGTCGATTTTTATCCTAAATTCATTAACTATCTAACAATAGCAGGAGGTAATATATAGAAATATTTGTTGTTCCAGGCACTGTGATAGGTGATTTTCATTACTATTATTCTTCTCAATATACATTTGAGGTCCACTTAATTTTCAGAGACTCTGATATCATTGGTTTTGTGCAGAGTCAAGATGACTGTCTTTCTTTTTTCTCTTTTTCTTTTTTTTAGAGACAAAGTCTTTGTCACCCTCGGTAGAGTGCAGTGACTCACAGCTCACAGCAACCTCCAGCTCTTGGGTTTAGGTGATTCTCTTGCCTCAGCCTCCTGAGTAGTCGGGACTACAGGCACCTGCCACAGCGCCTGGCTATTTTTTTTGTGGCATTTTGGCCAGAGCTGAGTTTGAACCCACCACTCTGGGTATATGGGGTCGGTGCCCTACTCACTGAGCCACAGGTGCCACCCAAGATGCCTGTATTTCTAACAACCCATAGATGATGACCATTTACTTTTGAGGATTGTTACACTACACCATAGGTTTAAAGTATCCATCTGGAACACACCATTTTAGAGGTAAACTATTTGGTATTTTTCAAATGTTACATTTCCCCCTCAGAAAAAGGTATGTTTTTCTGTCCTTGAGTTTATTCCTTATTGTTAGCCATTGGTTCAACTTAAGTTTACGAATTTTTATCAAGAAGTTATGTAGGACAGATTATAGTCCAGGCTACCTGGGCAACACTGATGTGAATAATTCAACATTTCTGGTTTTAAGCTTCTTTCGGTCCAACAGATAGAAAGCAGGACAGTAGATAAATATTACAATAAGGCAAAATATAAGAAAGGAGTCAAGACGGGTCCAGAGCGTGTAGCTTTACCTGAGTAAAGTAATCAGGAGTAGTATTTACATTCTCAGTTCTTAAAATGCCTTAATTACATGTGCGTCCACCATCTTGGATTCCTCCCCTCCCCCAAACACATTCCTATTCCTTTGGGCTCCGTGCTGAATGCTGAAAAATCCATATAACCTTTGGAACTGACTCCCTGTATAGCCAAGAGTGAAGAAAGTCAAGTTTGAAAAATGCATGTTATTTTGTCAGCACCAAAGCAAGACTGTAGGGTTATCAGGGACATTTAAATTTCTCTCTCAGATGACTGAGAGAGCGCAACCAGCTGTACTCAAATTGCATTGAAAATAGATACTTTGCAAATTCTGATCTAAATGAAAGTTTAAATTACCAAAAGCAGTCTGACCGGTTATCTTTGACTAAAGTGGCTTACAATTTGCATATAAACTTCATTTCTTTTTCTAATTATGCTGAATAAAATGCATTCATTTTCTCGGTGATTATAGGCCAGCCCTGCCAAACACCTGTGACTGCCACAAATCCTAATTTGATATTTATTTACTTCAAAGCAATCTTATTATCTAAATGATTGGAGGCATCAAAGGCCTTAATTATTGATAGTCAATTTGATAGGGTTAGCTTCCGTGTCCTTGGGTGGGAGTTTCTGATTTGCTCTGTCCTTTTTTAACGCTACTTGGCTATAAAAAGGCCATACGATTCTGCTATTAAGGGTGTTGGAATTCACATTCTTAACTTAATTGGAACTAGATTTAGATAGTATCAAAGAGCCAAGACGGACAGCTGCAATTTGCAGGCTTCCAGGTATTTTTGGTTTTTTTTGTAATCTTTGTTTATACTTAGTCTTCTAAATAAGCATCATATCTTTCATATTTTGCCCAATCCTTTGGAGAAAGGAACAATTTTCTATTTCTCTGAAATTTTGGGATCAGCTCAAGGTTTCCTGGAGAGATGAGATGCTGTAAATGACATTCCTTGGGCGAATGGGGGATACCCCTTGGGAAATCACCAAATGAGGGATGGGGGTAGCTGCCATTATTTTGATGCAAAATACTTTTTCAGGGTAAGATTTGCAGAAATGGAGGAGGCAAGTGGAAAGATAAAGTGTAAAGACCCAACTCAGCAAAATTTTACAACTTACAATAAGACTCTTAGGATCGCTCTCACATAAATAGCTCATCTTCCACCATGTGACATGTCCTTAGGAATTAGTGGTCACTGTAGCTTTGAATAGAGTTTGAAAGGCATTTGTCAAGAAATTTGAAAGATTTCTCAAAATGTTGTCCCAGAACACCTAGCAGGCCTTGAATTCCTTTCAGGTGTTCCATGAAGTCAAATTATTGCCTTAATAGTGCTAAAAAGTGATTTGCGTTTTTCACTGTCATTCTCTTAAGCGTATACAGTGGAGTATTCCAGAGACTACACATGATATGGCCACAAAATGATCACAGAGGCCAGTATGAAAATCCCAGCTGTCTTCTTTGGATGTTAGAGGCTGACAAAAATGCAAAGACAAAACTGCTCTTCCCATAAATTAGTTTTCTTGTAGACATTATAGATATTTTTTATAAAAATATGGTGTCTACATACCCACATATTGAGTTTGTTACTGTTTTAAAAATCAATTAATAAATAGCTATTTAAAAACTATCTTATACTTTTTAATACATCAAATATTAACAAATATAATCCATATAAGCCAGCGGTTCTCAACCTGTGAGTCATGACCCCATTGTAACAATGAAAAATATATCCTGCATATCAGATATTTATTTATTTAATTTATTTTTTTGCAGTTTTTGGCTGGGGCTGGGTTTGAACCCACCACCTCTGGCCTATAGGGCTGGCACCCTGCTCCTTTGGGCCACAGGCACTGCCCCCGTATCAGATATTTACATTACAATTCATAACAGTAGCAAAATTACACTTATGAAGTAGCAATGAAAATAATTGTACGTTTGGGGCTCACCACAACATGAGGAACTATTAAAAGATCATGGCATTACGAGGCATTTGGAAGGTTGAGAACCACTGATATGAGCCAAAGCTCCTTGGGTGGTTATTGCTTTGTAAGTATAAAGATGTCCTGAGGCTGAACTGTTTCAAGACCTCGGACTAATGTGAATGGGCAAACTACACCTTCCTCTCTACACCATTCTTTTTATCACTCATGCATTCTTTGATCAAATTCCTACTGAAGACTTTCTCTTTACTCTGTTTTGTGCACTTCCTATAATAGCAATAAAGATATAGGTTTCAAAAAGCACACAGTTTGGGGTTAAAAGTCTAATTGCAAAAAGGTAATTATAACAAATTGATATGCTCAGTTGCTGTGGTAACACAAATGATTAATCCGACAGACTGCCTGGGAGAGTCAGGCAGGACTTGATGGACAACACCAGGGTAATAATAGTATTTAATCAACTTAAAACCTCTTCTTCTCCCTTCCTACCTATCATCCTCCCTCTTTACTTCTCAAGGCACGTACCTAGTGTCTGGTTCCCTTAAAAGACTATTGATACATCATGTGTGGCTCCATCCAGGAGCCTGGGAAAGTACTTACCACATGTATTTGGAAAAAAATAAATTTCTAATGAAGCAAAACCTGGGCAGGGGCTTACAGTTCTGTAAATAAAGCAGCAGTGTCTTAGTGGCCGCTAAGTTAATGTAGATGGCCACATAATTAAATTATGTTGGGAAAGGGGAAAAGTTTACAATGCTCATGCAATTTGCAATGGTTGTCAGGCAGATAGGCTGTGGGTTCTACCTACAGCCATTGCCTGATCAGTGAAGGGCTTTATTTCGGCTTGCTCTGAGCTATCACTTGTCGGGGCTGGTCTCTTGTTGTCTATATCAGAACAGCGGTAACATGAACACATTGTGACACTCAATTAACCACAAGGCTCAATCAGGAGAAACCCAATGGATTCCACTTTGTCAGCAGCCCAGCTCACTGTGTGTGAGTGGGAGACATTACCAGCACTTCCTGAAGGCCACATGTTTCTAGGTATAAACCAGATCAATTCTGTAGACCTCTACTAATTTTCCAGTATGAAATCTAAAATGTGGACCGTAGGGATTGCATTCATTTTCGCTGCTTGTTACATCACTTAGGTGACAATTCAGTCCAAGGAGAGCTTCACAAAATGAATTCTGCCTTCCTCTCTCTTCTCCCCTTACCCAGATGTCTCATTCATTTAACTGCATATCCAAGAAGCACAGTTTAATAAGGGCAGCACTATTGTGACTGCAGGGCTTGGTCTCGACCCACTGCTCTTTCGTGGTCCTCTCTTACTGCTCAAGACTGGACCTTTGCTGAGTTAGTTACCTTGAGTTGAGTGAACTAAGATATTTTTAAACTTTTTTTCTTAACTTCTCATTCAATCCTAAACTCCAAGGAATTGTAAGAGAACACAAGCTACCATTCCAATTTTCTGTTTGTTTGAAATAATTATTTTGTTAAACAAGTAGATAAATCTTATCACACATTTTACAAAAACACAAGTTAAAAAGATAACAGTGTTATGTTCCAGAAGGAGGATTTTTATTGCAATTAAAAAATAAATCATTGGATATTATAAAACCATAGATTACTTAGGTTATATAGTACTTTTCTTCCATTTATTTTTCTATAAAAGTAGATTTTATACATGAACACACACACACATATCCACTTTTTTTTTTCTCTCATGAAAACACTTTGGATTTTGAATTCATGGTTCATTTTTATTAGCATTTGCTGTTATTTTGGCTACCATATGATAATTGTATAATTTTTTGGCCTTGACTGGTAGCTTATTTGTAATAGCTAGCAAGAGAGAAACAAAATTTTTTTTTTTGTTTGTTTGAGACAGAGTCTGAAGTTGTTGCCCTGGGTAGACTGCTATGGCATCACAGCTCACAGCAACCTCCAAATCCTGGGCTTAAGCAATTCTCTTGCCTCAGCCTCTCAAGTATTTGGGGCTACAGGCACCCGCCACAACCCGCCTGGCTATTTTTTGGTTGTAGTTGTTATTGTTGTTGGTAGGCCCGCCTGGATTCGAACCCACCAGCTCTGGTGTATGTGGCTAGCGCCCTAGCCACTTGAGCCACAGGCGCTGAGCCATATCCACTTTTCTAAGTTGATTACTTCCTCTTTTGTCCCTATTTTCATAATTAACTTCTTGAAATTAAGACTGAAGAGTTTGGTCTGCCTTTACATTTATACTAAGAAAATGTAATCCAGCATTAAGAGAATTAGCATGTATTGATAAAAGGTTATACATTTTTTAACAAAGGAAAAGCACTTCTCCAGATAAAGTTAGTTAAGAAAACTGAAGACACTACAATCTTACACTTGGGAACTGCTTCTGCATGAGGTTTACTCCAGCCTCTGGGTCATGCAGGAAGCATTCTGCAGTGGAAATAAGAAGTATAGAAATAAGATTGCTTGAGTTTAAATGCCACAACTGCCACTTCTTAGGTGTGTTGACTTGGACGAATTATTTAGACTCAAAAGGTGGATAATATTAGGTACCTTGGAGAGTCCTTGTGAAGCACTTAAAACATTGAAAGAACCATTGTAAGTGATACAAAAGATTTTATTTTTAATACTTTATATTTACTGAATTAATTTGTCTTCCGAGTACTACCAGTCTTGGATAGCAATTTATTTTTCTGTATTTTCCAGAATATTGTGTCTTTATTTTGAGTTGAGATTCTCTTTGTCAAAAACCATCCATTGATCTCTGTTGCACTTCTTTTTGGAGTATCCAATAGAAACAAAAAGTTTTCTGTATATGATAGGCTTTTAGCCACTTGACTTTGATGTTCAGGTCACCACTTAGACTTCATTTGTGTGAATTAATTACAAGCACATTTGACTTTAAATCAGGATCTGGAAAAAGACTGGTCGCTTTCATATTGATCAGCCACCTTTAAGTATGCAATTGTGGTCACTTTTTCTTTAAGCATGCCCATACCTCAGTTTCCTCATCTATAAAATGGGATAACAATGCTATGTACATCATATTGTTTATCTTCGAAACTCTATGTATTAATTCATGAAAAATGTGTGCAACACACCTTAGAGCATGGAACCTTAATCCTCAATCCTTAGTGCATAGTGACTTCTGAAAGGGTAAAAAACACCATTTGATCAAGATTAACATCAACAGGGATAAGTTATGGTAGTCATGTGTATCTTTAATATGATATGATGAGAATGGCATTTTACTTTTGTGATATTCCTCCTAAATCTTACATCCCCAGTCTAATTGTGGGAAAAACACCAGAAAAATATTAATTAAAGGACATTCTAAAAAATACTTGACTAGTAATTTTTAAAGATATCAGAGTTATCAAAATCAAGGCAAGCCCAAGAAGCTGTTATAGAGAAGCCTAAGGAGATAAGAGGAATAAATATAATATGGTATTGTGGGGCCAAAAAAAAAAAAAAGAGAGAGAGAGAGAGAGTGCAAATATTAGGTGGAAACGAAAGAAATAAAATGAAGGGTGGACTTTAGTTGACCAGTAATCATTCAATATTGGTTCATTAGCTGTGATAAATGTATCATACTAATATATGATGTGAAAAAAAATAGGGGAGAAACCAGAAAATAAGGAAATTCTTAGTACTATCTTTGCAAATATTCTGTAAGTTTTCTGAAATAAAATGTTAGGGAAAATATATAAAACCATGCCAGAACATACTAAAAGCTCGATGTGTGATGCTTATTATTACTATATTTTTACTAGGCCAGTTTTTATGTGGCATGAATTTAATTTTAAGATATAGCCAGACTAGCTGGGCACAGTGGCTCGCGCCTAGAATCCTAGCACTCTGGGAGTCCCAGGCTGAGTTTGTGGTTGCTGTGAGCCATGTCACCATGGCATTCTACCCAGGGTGACAGAGCAAGACTGTCTCAAAAAAAAAAAAAAAAAAAGATATAGCCAGACTTAAGAACATATGTATATGAATAGGGAAGAAAGAAGGAAAAGTGGTACATGTGACAGGTGGCTTTTACATAGTTGCACAGTTGCCCAGGATTCTAGATCTTTGCATGGTTTTGAATCCACAAGATAATCTGAGTTTGGCTTCTGGACTTCCCCAGGTAATGTCACTATTCAATATACCTTTTTCTGGGAGGTCATGCGATTATCTCAGAAATCAACTGAAATCTGAAACTCTACATTAAAGCAGAATGATGAAATTTTTATTAATGGTCCAGTATGAATGTTGGCTTAGTGCTATATTTAAAATACAAGCATAGAATTGATCTGAGAAGTATCATTTAAAAATGACTAGCACTTGCTTGGCCAGACTCAGCCTGCCTTTGAATACCTGATTGCACTTAATAAATGCCAGGATTATACCCAATTAGCCTCACAAAACAGAGGCCCCAGGGGCTCTCTTACTATAGCGGACTACAGTAAGACACGCATGTTAGTTAATGCTTTTGCCCTGACATCTCCGGTAGCTCTCTGATAAAGTCGTACTTCCTAGGACCTGACAAGACAGATCCAGATCTTCGCAACCCATAGAATGTACAAAAATCCCCGTGCTTTTTCCTTAACCACATCTGTACTGATCTCTAGCCTGCAATGATGGAATTTTGAAACTATTTCATTTTCAACCAATAAAGGCAAACATCACAGGAGCAGAATTTTTTCCTGAAAATTCAGACATTTGGCGACTTCTCTCTAGTTTTTCTTTGTACTTGATGTTTTTCTGTGACATTTTATTTTCTCTGTTAAAATTTGGTTCACATCACAAAACAAATGGCACCATGATGTCTTTTCCGTTTTACATAACTGGATCCCAGTACTTTGGACAGTTCTCTCTTAGAGGCTGACACTACAATAGCTTTCATCTGAGGCTGTGGGAATATATAATCCTCCACCACTCCTACTCTGCAGTGATGTTTGTGAGTTCTCATCAGGCTGATGGTTCACCTCAAAGTACATTCTAAATAAAGTAAGTGGTAGTTAAAATTATAAAGAAAGTGAGAATCTTACTTCTTCACTTACATTAATGTGTCAACAATTATACACTGTTTTTGCTGAACAGAATGCCTCTAGTTTATGACTCACAAACTTTACGTTATCCATTGACAAGCCCAGCCACCCCTATTTGGGCAATCAAGCCATCCCTGGCTGATAAAAGCCTGGCAGAATTTTCCCAAGATTTTTGAATTTATCATAATTGGTATAAAAGAAGTACTTAAGGTTATAAACACTCCTACTTATTTTTCCTAAAGACTGTTTAAGGTTATGATGGTTCCTATAAATGGTAAAATGGTAAATAATTCTATGATGAGAAAGGGATTATTTCCATTAACATTCCAGATTAGTGGCTGGAAATAGACTTAAGCATTTCCAGAGCATGTTATCTGCACCTGACCCATGGTGTTAATTTCTTTTTAATTGTATGCTGCAATAAATGAAAATTGGTATAGTCCTCTTTAAAAGACAACCCCTCTTAATACTCTTCCATTCTTCTTCATGTTCCTCATAGTACCTTGACTGAGAACACAGTATATTTCATTTATTCTAGACAAATTTTCTGTGTATTAGGAATACAAAAGTGGGCATAGTCCCCGCCCTTTTTAAAAAGTACATATTTTTAAAGAGAATATATTTTGAACATGTGAATGACATGCTAATTCACTTTGCTGGTAGTTGGAAGCTCTCTGCAGGAGGGGGCATCTAATTTGTGATTGATAGAAAGGATGAGAGGGAATTAGCTAGGCTGGAGGAAGTAGGAGGGGAAGAAAGCATTTCAGGAATAGGTCGTAGTTTCCACCCTTTGGCTTTGTGGAGAAGACACTCCATACAAATTTGAACTAATAGCAAGAATGATAGAGTTTCTGTCCTTCCATTATAAGACTGAACAGCCAAAAAAAAAAAAAAAGTTTAAAAGGCCAGGTTGGTGATGTCGAATGGCAAGTAATGGCATTATAGAATAGCATCAACTCTACATAAGAAACTGCCCATTGAAAGCACAAAGCTATCTTTAAAAAGAATCATGACTGTTCTCACCCAAATATAACACTTTTATTGGCTCCAGGAGGAACCTTTTGCTCAAAAACATTTCCTCTGAAATTCCAACTTTAGAGATTTATGCATGTGTCTTAAGAAGCTCAATTTTTTAAATGTCAGTACTACTTGAGGTTAAGCAGTGCTGTAACTCATCCATGGCTTGGTGTGGAATCCTATAATACAGATGCTTTCTTTCTCTTTATGGCTTAATGATACTAATTATGACCAGAAAATGGGAACTTCCATGGGAAGATAAATGGAAAGGTCACCATTCCTCCTTGCATTATTAGAAGAGGGATCTGTGCAAAGAGCAGGTAGTTCCATGGGGCTGCAGAAGGATACCGGTGCCAAGAGGAAGCTGTGTGGTCTCATGCAGGTGAACTTGGCCTTTTTAATTGTTCTCTCAGTAAAGTTACATTAATTCTGTTTTGTTTTGTCTTCAAATACTATCACAATTTCAGTGTCTTTAGATAAACGACTGCCTTTTAATTGGAAAATCAATATTGTGGTTAGCTTTGCTGTTTTTCATTTTTGTAAAAGTGGCCTATGTATGCTACCAATATTCTAATTAGCGGTAGCTAATGACTTTATAAATATCAATAGCCTGTGATATATGGAATTTATAGGAAAAAAAAACACTTCACTTATCATTTTCTTGCTCACTCACAAGGAATTATCAGTGATTTCTTTACTCAATACTAGGAATTTATGATTATAGAAGGCCAAGAAAGCGAAAATGTGATAAATTAACTAATAATCTTAATGAAAAAAAGAATGGCTTGAAATTTAGACAAAATAGAATTTGAATCTCAAATATGAAAATTAGTATTGATTAAGCTCCTTGGATCTCACTTCTGCCATTAAACTTGAATAATATCTATTTTATAGGTCTGTTAAGAGCAATAAAGAAAGTGTTTATCATAATGGTCTGCACATATCAGGTAACCAACTAATCATAATCTTTATATTCATTATATGAAATAGTGATTTAATTCACTCAACTGTCAAGACTGGACCAGGTATAAGAAAGGAAAATAAAAGGACAATTGGTCTGTGAAATTATAGATACAAAACTACTCGTGAAGCCTGATGGATGTTTTTCTGGGAGTCAGGAATGACTTCACTACATCTTGACTAAACATTTTCCAGACACGTAGTATCAGTTCACTTAATTTTCACAGTAATACACAGAAAGAAGTAGACTAAACTCACATCTTATAAATGAAGAAACTACGGCAGTTATAAGTTAATTTTATCAAGTTTAAAGACAGAAAGAAAAAAAAAACACTAAATAGCTGAGATAGTATTTGAACCAAAGCAATCAGACTCAATGCAGATTAAACATTGCATGATACTAGTGTAATATTTTAAATTTCTTTTTCATGATAAAAATTATCTTTATTTTTCATTATATTCATGTTAAAAACTACTGGTATCATATTGTAATTAATCACTTTGTACAGAAAAATTTAGTCTAATTAGGGAGGACTGTGGAATAAAGGCACATTTTTATTCAGAAGAGGCATGATTCCATGCGGATGACTGATGACTGATAACGCAATGTACATCGCAAACATATTGAAGAGGCATTTTGTGTGCAGTCTTCCTTGTGATAATAACTATCTCAGCATTTAGACCAAGAACAATGACTTGCCTTTGCAGGCAGATGAGAAACGTCATGTTTAAATGAGGACTTTCCCCTTCAAACAGACACTTTTAGAAGTCAAGGGCTTATTTTCATGATGCTTACTGTCCCAGTTTGTTCTGGATGCTCCAACAAAAAATCATAAATGGGGACTTATGAGCCAGGAGACTTGGGAGTCCAAGAAAGCACAGTCGATTCTGTTGTCCAGGGAGGTCCTGCCTTCTCATGGATCGGACCTTTGTGTTGTGTCTTCACATAACGGGAAGGGGAGAAAAACCTTCCTTTAGTCTCCTTTGTGAGGGACTCAATGAGTCTCAATTTCATCGCTGAGATCTCCACTCTCATGACCTAACCATGTCCCAAAGGTCCCACTCTTCATATGATCAGTTTGTGGATTAAGGTTTCAACATAAAAATTGGGGGAAGGGAGAGAAACATTTAGACCATAGCACTAACTTCATTTGTTATTTCTTTTATTTTTAGAAGAAGCCTACACAATCTGAAATATATTTAATTATTACTCTTAGTATTTCTAATGGTAGAAAAGTTACCTTCTTGGATTGAGTTATACCTACATTCCGTTTTCTTATTTTTATATGTGCATATACACATAGATCTATGCAAATCTCTCTCCCTACCCCTCTGTCCTTCCCTTTGCATCTTACAGTGTTTAGTTAGGACTTTTAAATGACTCAGGTCCTTCTTGTCAGAAAGTGGATTGGGAGAAACAGCAACACTTTCTATAGTCCTTGTGAATGGTAGATAGGAATTGAGGTCTTTCGTTACTCAAAAGCACTTTGATGTGATGCAGTAAATACTTTTGTTACTTATTATTTTATATGTACAGACTCATGTCATCATTTTTTAACGTATTTTCCCTTCTTTGTTTCTACACTTTATGCCTTTTTTTCCCCTTCTCCTCCCTCCCTCTTCCACTTCCTCCTCCTCTGTTTCCTTCAGAATCCTGAATTCAAATCTATTTCTTCTGTCCAGCAGGACCCCTGCTCAATATTTTGCCTGTGTTTAGGAAGGGAGTCCAGACAGATCCTCAGAGTGAATAGGAAGCTAATCTTGGCTGAGCTTTCTATTGGGTGTTGCCTTTCTTTTATGGACCAAAGTCCAGTACACAATGGCAAACAATGCCTGAAAATAATTGTTGCATTTACTGCATATTTTGTCCAGATCAGTAACAGTTTACGCAGAGAGGTTAGCTTTGGTAACCACTACTGAATCTTGGCCAGACCAATTACATCTTTATCCCAAACACTGAAGACCTGATGTGAACATCCTTCCACTCCAGGAAGGAAAGTTTCTTTTAAAAAGATTTCTTTAAAGTTCTTCTCAAATCCCAGGAATATTTGTTCATTCATTGTCATTGAATTTACATATTAAAAGACCTTTCATTTGGTTTACTGGTGCTTGTAACTTTCTGCATAACCACATGCTGTATTATGACTTGCAAAACCCTGGAGGTTTTGTTTTTCCCCCTGCAGGTTTTATACAGGAAGTCTGTGGTAGGTCTGTTTTCATGGGTCTTAATATTAATACAGAACAAGGATAAAAAGCGGCATATTTTTATGAGAAAAAACGCAGTGTTTATATTTGTATTGGTTCCCTAAGAATTCTACTGTACTACTATGATAGATCAAGTCGTGTCAAAAAGATTCATATTCCATTTTACTGAAAATTCATATGAATATTTTTATCCAAACATTTATTTTTCAGACAGTGAACATAGGTCAGGTGCCAAAACTTGTATGGAAAAATCAGTTTACTAAGACTTTTTTTCCTATTCCTTGTACTTCATACCTGTAAGTTAAACTGCTGGGGATAAAATGCCGAGGACTGGATGAGCTAAAACAAAACCTACCCGAGTCCCTTCTCATGAGGGAGTCATGTGCTGTCAGGAGGGCTCACAGTTAAATATCGGTCTTCTTATCCTCACTCTTATGTTAGATGCTAATGTGAGAATTCCTTGGATAATTGAATCAGAAATAACTTTCATATTTATTGTCATCAATTATTTGGGGGCTGTAATTCTAGCTTCATATCCTGAAGGTGCTGTATTATTGCTAAGTTAATTTGAAATATGGTAACCCTGTCACAATACTGAGAACAAATATAAGGCATCTCTAATAGAAATGTAATACTTCTGAATTTTGACCCAGTGGATTTCCTAACCTGTGATGCATGTATTTAGGAAGATAATTTAGTCAGAGCGCCAGAGTAATTTATAAGCATACCCTTGCAAAAACAGATGCTAATGTAAAACATTTAGGACATTAAAATTAAATACTTCATGCCCAGACATAGGAATAGGCACTTGTATGTCAATATTTATGTAATTTGTAGTTTAATGTAAGTTTTTCCATATGGTCCAAAAAGAAAAAATAGCATGCATCAATTCTTCCCTTCACAGGTTTACCACTAAGCAGGCTGCTGTGTAAGACATGATGAAAGTGATCTGTCTGGGGAAAAAATGTATTTTTAGTTTGATTCTAATAAAAGCACTATACGTGTGTGTCATATACAATGTAGAAAACACACAAAAAAGAAAAACATCATGCATACTACTTAGACGATCATTCTACTTTTCCTTTACTTATTCCAAAACAGTAAAATTAGGACTATAATCAACTTCCTATATGAAAGTATCACCCCCCAAACAGCCATCAATACCATTTGAAAATACTATAATTATTTTTTGACTTTCTGTTTTGTGTGTTTGTGCATGTATGTGTGTGTATGTATATTAACATGGTGGTTATTTCATGTTTTTATTTCAAATTAATATAAGGGTACATACAATTAGGTTACATTGTTTGCCTTTGTTAGGTATCTTATTAATTTGCTGAAGTCTCTCAGGGGGCCTAATAAGTAGCGTTTTTTAAAAGAAATCCAGAATATGTACAAAATGGAAGGTAAGATAAAGAATTATTAATTGCTGGCTCAGGGCCTGTGGCTCAAGTGGCTAAGGCACCAGCCACATACACCTAAGGAGGCAGGTTCAAATCCAGCCCGAGCCCACCAAACAACAATGACAGCTGCAACCAAAAAAAATAGCCAGGTGTTGTGGTGGGCACCTGTGGTCCCAGCTACTTGGGAGGCTGAGGCAGGAGACTTGCTTGAGCCCAGGAGTTGGAGGTTGCTGTGAGCTGTGAT
>NW_003852415.1:9254107-9257750 GCF_000181295.1 Otolemur garnettii | reverse complement strand
GTGAATCTTTCTATGAGTAGAATATGAATGTTTTGACATAATAACTAAGAAAGTTACATGAAGGCTATGTTAACCAGTTTGATGGAAATGTCATGGATTGTGTGTGAAAACACCACACTGTACCCCCAAAGTGCATCAATGTACACAGTTACCATTCAATTAAAAAAAAAAAGTGTAATTTTGTATAGTGAAAAAGGTGGCTTAGATCTGAACATTAATAACTTAGTGTCTAGATTGGGTGAATTACCCAAACTTTTTTGAGTGTCTCCCATACGTGTGCAACAAGGATTATAATTATAAACTCACTGGGTTGAAATGGAGATAAAAATCATATATAAAACCCATGAAACATAATTGATCCTTAATAAATAAGAGCTAATTTTAGTTTTTATTATTGTAAACAAGTACTGTTTTTTAAATTCAATTCAAGTTATCCTAGATTCTGTGAGGCACAGTATTTCAAAGTGCTTGGCATAATATTCATATAATAAGCAGTGTTAGTAAAGTAAGCAGGTTGTGGTCTAACTACATATGTATAGATAATTATGGTATAAAAGAATTATATCATCAGTCTAAGAAATCAAAATATTTATCCTAATCATTTATTTTTAAACAAAGTAGATAGGCTATTTTATTAAAATGATAGTCTCGATGTTTTAATATAATCATTTCTATGATGGTAAAGCTAAAAATCTTTTTTAGGAGTTGACCAGTATCTAAATTTGGTGTCTAGCCTCAGGAGAAGTTCTGGGAAAAGTGTTTTACATTTTATCTTTAACTCATGTAATGAATATTGATCTAATATTTCTCAGTGACAAAAACACCATTTCCCAATATGTTTTGGAGTCCTGGATATACGTGTTAATGAAAACATGCAAGTATCAGGTATGGGAGAAAATCTGTCCTAACATAACTACTTAGAGTAGTTCACTGTTGTTCCGCAGAGTGAATTATTCCTATTTTCCAGCCAAGGAAAATGTTACAAGGTGACATAAATATAACTTGTTATAGAATATATGGGAATTTGGAAAGGTATGTTTGGCATTCTTCTCAACAACCAGAGAAATATTAATAAACCACACTACTTCCTTAGGGTAGTGTCAGCATATTAAACTGTGTTTGATTTTCATTCATTCAATCATTCATTCATTCTTTGAGTCAGTCATTCATTCAAAAATATGTGTTGAGCATCTATGCAATACCAAGTTGTTAGGTTGGTGAACACTGACTAGGTAGGAGGAATACAGGAATGAATATCTTAGGGGTTTTCATAAGAAATATTTTCTTTGTTGAAGTGAGTGGGACTCATATTTATTTGATTTCATTTCAGAATCATCCCTTATATCATTTAATATTTCCTGACACATTTCCTGTTCAGATGATGCATTTACTTTAAGCAACACAAGCCTGTATTTGCATCTTTGACAGCAAAGGAGAGACTGACTAATGGAATTGATGCTTGGTTTGAATAATGTAGAATGTTGTGACAATGACAGTAGCAACGAATCTTAAATAATAGGCCCTACCTGATGTAATTTAAAAATATGCGCACTATTGTCTTAGCCACAAATATGTTAGATTTTATTTCTGCTTCTATGAAGCAGCTGAGTGCAATCTATCTCAATGACAGCTGACAAGAGAAACTAATTTCTCTTAAAAGCACTTCCCAATTACCTTTTTATGTTTTTCCCATGAAAAACTCTAAGCATTTGGGAACAAATGTTTGGCTATGTTGTTTTTCTATGTAGAGAGAGGAACTTAAGGAATAGGGCAGGGATTGTTACTTTCCTCCCTGGCTTCCAAAATTTACTTTCATATAGCAAATGGCCTGAAACGCTTTATTATTACAAACTTTGGGATAAATGTATTGGACAGCAAATTGGTATGATTTAAAGGAAATAGAGTCATACCTCAACTTCCTTTTCACTTTAAACAAATAAATACAAAAAGAAGTCAGGAAAGGTGGGCGGGAGAAAAGGAAAGAAAAGAAAGAAACTATTTTTTTCTTTTCTATCCCCTAAGCAAAATGTCCAAATAAAATGAGAGAATCTTTAGTACTCATATATGTATTCACAAAAGCTGTCCAAAATCTTTAAACAAATTAAACAGTGAAGTTTAGCAGCATGCAATGTTAGAAAGGTCTGAAATGTTATAAATAGCAAGTGCCATCTTTTTCTTAAATTACGACTATGTAATGAGAGTTACCATGACGACAAAATGTTTCTTATGTTGTCATTGTTTGAAATTTAAATATTGAAAGAATGAGTGTTCCCAGAAGAGCAGTAGGGTCAAACATTACTCAACAGACTGACTCTATCATTTTTAGTATCATTTCATTGTATATATTCATCCCAATTTATATCAATCTTGCCTCAACACAATTGTAATTACTTTTGTAAGGTGCCCAGAGAAGTTGTATGAACTTCTCCTTCATTCACAGTTATTTAGCAGTAGAAATGAGATTGACGGTGTTTTAATGGAGGAAAGAGCATAATAAAAGACTTTAAGAGAAAATGACATGTTTTGGTAATGAGACATGATATTATTTTGATGAAGTTTAAAATGGTTGGAGTCCATGTAAATAAAAATATGGCCAGAATGTTTAATAGGTTTGATGATCATAACAAAAGATAAACGGAATTAGCTGTGCTATTGAAATAATTTATACCAAGTGATGTTTTTAATAATATGATTTTTAAAATACGAAGAACACTTACAACTTTTGAAGCAGAATACAGAGGAAAATACCAAAATGACTGAGGTATATACCAAAGGAGATGTTAAATAAACAAGAAAAATGTTTAGTTATTGAAATGTATCAGATAACCTTTGATCCCCGTACTTGTAACAAGGATATAATAGCTGATAGTACTTAGAGCTTGGGAGAAGATTTTAAAAGATTTATTTTGACTGAGCTGCACTATAAATCTTTCTTTTTGCTTGTTTTATAAAGGGGAAGGGCTAGATTGCTAAATCCAAATACCAAAGTAATTCCAAAATTCCCTACACTTCCAGGAAACTATTGAAAGACAAGGTGTAAAGAGATTTGTTGATGTGCTGTGAGCCTCTTCCATCCAAAATAGAATGGGGCATTACAGACAATGTTAGAGCCCAAGTTATATTGCCCACTGAACAGAGAAAAGCTGATACCCTGAGATGACTGGGTTTGCAGTAAAAAAAGAGTTTTACATCACAGAGCACCAAGCGGGAATTAGGAGGAATTTTCTCAAATCCATCTAGCTACGAATTTAGGAGAAAGAGTTTTAAAGACAAATTAGCAGGCAAAGGGTTAGGCAATTTGGTCAGCTAATTAGCTGGGTTCAGAGCAAAATCATAGAGGTATAGAAATCATCTTCTTGTGTCGGTTCACTTCCCGAGTTGGAGTTCCAATACCAGTTGAATCAGTACCTTGGTGTGGGTCACTGATCTGGGCAGGTCAGTCAATCCACTGGAATGTAGGATCTTGCAGTTATCTCAAAACCTAGCCGTAAGGTTCACAAAGGTGACATTAATCATGGAGAAGGTTAAGAATCTATGTTCATCAGCTCTGTGACTCCTGAGTATTAATGACAGAATAGCAAAGTAGGAAACAATGCTTGCTTACTATGATTTTTTTTTTTTTTTTTTTTTTTTTTTCCTCACT
>NW_003852415.1:9197683-9254087 GCF_000181295.1 Otolemur garnettii | reverse complement strand
TTTTTGCAGTTTTTGGCTGGGGCTGAGTTTGAACCCGCCACCTCCGGCATATGAGGCTGGTGCCCTACTCCTTTGAGCCACAGGCGCCGCCCAGCTTATTATGATTTTTAACTATGCCTATGTCTTTGCTGAATTTAGGTCCTTGTCACTGTTCTTGTTTTGCACCCCTTTATTAATTTGTAAAGGTTGTTTTCATTAATAACCCTTTAACAACAGTAAGAAGCTTCAAGGAGAAAACAAAATTTAATATGTATGTGTTGGAGGAACTCGAGACTAATGTCTGACTGCCACCTGTCAGCGGCCAAGCGCTTGCAGCTACTGCGTTTCCCCGAAAATAAGACCTATCCCCAAAATAAGCCCTAGCAGGATTTCTATGCATTTGTTAAATATAAGCCCTACCCCAATAAGAAGACTTATTGATGGGCATGGCTATGCAGATACACTGCATAGCTACACCCTGCATTTTGGTGTGGAGTGGTAAGGAAGCCTGGAATACCTTTTATCTGCCACAGCTCCTTTCTCCAAGCCATTCGCACTTGCGCAGCTGCACGGTTGGTAACTGCGTTCGCAGGCATCCTATTGTGCACCTACCAACGGCTAGGGGAAAGGAGTTCATGCATCACTAGCGCCAGCCCCACCAAGGTCGCCCCCCCTCCCCGTCAGGTTCCAGAAGAAGATGACTTAACTGTATTTGAAAAAATGTAGATTGTTGTATTATACTAAATAAAAATAAGACATCCCCTGAAAATAAGCCCTAGTGTGTCTTCTTGAGAAAAAATAAATATAAGACAGTGTCTTATCTTCAGGGAAACATGCTAGCTGCTTCAAAGGCATTGCCAAGAAGAGACTGTGGAGTTAGGTAGTACATATACTCCAAGAGTTTGTCGCTACAAAAGTGAACCAGCTGTGGGACAATAATAAGAGAAAACTTTGATGGGTCAACAAAACCGGTCTGGAAGGACAAACAGGCTTCAGCTAGGAAAAGCCAGAGTTGATGTGGATTCTCAGCACTAAGGGAGAATGAAGGGCCCAGCAGGAATAGAGACACGTTTGTTCATGTCAAGAGTACTGCAGGCAAAGGATCCCTCAGGATGGATAAGGAGGGTCTCTGAAGAGCCTGCAAGAGTGTGTCATCTTTGAGCATTTGCCCAATGCACAGATCGCTGAGAGAGTGTTCATACCTAAGTGTTATTTATCTCGCTCTGCTCTCTGCCAGTGGTGGGGAGAACTGGGAAGGAGTGCTGTAGAGGTAAACTAAGAAGAAAGGGGCAAGTGAGATTGGCAGGAGGGATGGGAGGGCCAGAGTGGAAAGAGAAGAAATGTAGCCTATTGCTCTCTTTGCCAAGTTTCAGGACTCCTTTCAGATTCAAGTTGGGAAAGCGGAAAAATCCTCAGGCCATTTTAGATCAAATTTGGACTTTAATTATTTTATTATTATTTTTTACTTGACTGAAATGGTGTTTTAAAGAGGCGTCTCAAGTTTGTTATCCTAGAATAGGGAAAGAATTTGCCCTCAATAGGAATTTAAAGAAAGTAAGAGGTTAAAAAAAAAGACAAAGAAAAAACCCCAATGTTTATATCCCATGAGTTGGCTTGTTCAATCTATTGGGCTTTTAGGAGAATACATTAACATTATGTTATAACAGATGATATGATAATAAATTATTGGTTTATTGTGCAGAGATCTTTCTATCCTAAAACTAATCCTTGATCACAGATCTTTTCTGCTGATCATATTAATATTATAAAGTCATAACTTTATCTTCCTCTTTGGGCACTATACACTTGCTACTGTTGGTTTGGGCAAAATTTTTAATTAGTTATTTATTTTGTTGCTGAAATAGGGACATTCTCTCATATTTATTCTACAAGCCCAATTCTGTGATCTCTATGAGAGAACACACTGATTTCTTCAAATATGTGACTGTGTATTTTGATTATTATCCTTAGAAACTTTATTTTGCTACTCCTTCCTGTCTTTCTTGATCAGTCATGGTAATATAGCTCCCCTTCTAAACATATCCAAATATGCTTTTCTTAAGTGACTTTGCCTCTCTTATAATAGTCAAATAAACAATATATGTGGATAAAAAGATAAAAACCAAAATACCACCAAATAATAATAGAAAGTACAAGCTAACCAAGCAAATATGAGAGAAAGTTTACATATTCCAATCAGTCCATTTAGAGGATATGCATATTGGCTGTTATCTAGTAACTGGGATATCAGTAAATAACTTCTTACTTCAGAGAGAAAACTTTCTGATAAACTCTCATGAAACCTAATCCAGATTAGCAAAATAATGGCCTTTTCTGAACAAGAACCCTACCTAATAAACTGCCATATCCAATAATGAAGATCAAAAAGAAACACATCACCAATTCTAGATTCCAAGAATTTACAATGAGATCTTATCGCTGACAGAGGAACAGAGTTATTTTCCAAAGCATCAAAACATGTTTCTATTTCAAAACGTACAATGGCTGCAAACCACTGTGTCTCCTCTACAAACGTATTTTAGTTCAAGTACATTCAGTATCTAGAAGCTATTTGGTTCTATTTTTCTTATGGAAAAATACTTTGTGGTAAACATTTCCAAATATCTCCATGTACCTTTCAGATAAAGCTCTCAAATAAATGATGTATTATTTGTCATCCCTTAGAAGATGAAGTTTCTGTTAAACTTAATTACTCCTACTACCTTTAAATCATGAGAAACTTTCAGTGAAGGTGGCTCCCACTAGATGGAATAAATTTCCTGCAGTGTTTGCCAGTGGAAAAAATAGTGACCAGGTTAAGTGTGGCTAGAAATGAAACAGAGCTTGGAAATAAAGTGGCTTCATGTGGAAAGTTTGCTTATTGATTGATTGATTTAATTCCTAACGTTGTTGATTTAATCGCACACATTTTCTTCTTGGTTTAAATTCTGAATTAAAACAGATTTATCCTTTCTTTCTCATTCAAAAGTGAAACAGAAAAAAAACACATCAAAATGCTGTGGTTTTATCTCTAATTTATCAGGGAACAGAGATCCATTAGCCTGTCAGTCAAAGTGGCACACCAAACTCCATCCAGGGAAATGAGAACCAAAGACCCAGTTAACATCCCTACTCCCGTAGAGCTTATATAATTCACCTAATAAAACTAGGAAAGCAATTCAGAGCGGTGAAAGGGGAAAAGTGACTGAAGAGTGAAATTTACTAATGGGAAGCTTTGTTGGTGTTATTGTTTTTAACTTAGTTCTGCCTCTCTGGTTGCTGGGCTGTGTGCTCTGAGAGTCGGAACCGCAGAAATGTGTGGTCTCCTTACCAAAGCTAATTTGTCCTATTTCCCTGTGTAAATCAATTCCTTTATATTTTGCCAGCACTAACAATTTTGCAAGGATTAACTCCTTTTATACTTTCATTTTTGAAGCATAACTGAGGCTTAATTTATTAAGTGGTACGCAAGAATGAGAGTCCTTGGCAGAGAGATGAAGCACAGCGTCCAGGGTTTCTGGCAGTGGAGAAGGTGACAAAGGCCCCAAGAAGTGGGCAACCATCACCTAAAGGAACCGAGCAGGTGAAATTGAGAACTCAGTCAAAACAGGTTGGAGAGGCAGGATTGTACTTTAGTCAGCTTGGACATGTTGGTGTTTCAGTATAAAACCCTGAGTCAAATAAAACCGTAGCATGAGACAAAAAAAAACCAAAGCAAGAAGTCACCTATGAACTGATGCCTGGGCCACGAAAGATGTCACAGAAAGGTCAGGAAACTGGTTCATGAGCACAAGGGTCAGAGTTTGAAACAGGTCAGGCTTCAAACATACTATGGTAGAATTCAAAAACTTTACAGACCAAAACGGGGCAGCAGCAGGGACACAGAGGAAGTGAAATGTTTTTCATTACCTTTTTTTGGATCCTTTTATCCAGTGGTTCTCAACTGACATGATTTTGCCTCCTAGGGGACATCTGACAACCTGAAGATATTTTTGGTTATCATAACTCAGGGGAGGTTGCTAGTGGCATCTAGTGGGGAAAGGCCAGGGATGCGAGGAAATATCCTAGAAGCCCAGGACTGCACCCACGCCAAGAACTACTGATTTTAAGATGTCTGCAGTGCTGAGATTGAGAAACCCTACATCGTTGTATTCTTAATTCCTAGATTCACTCATTTCACTGATTTCATCCAATTACGTTCCTATTTTTCTTTCCTGTGCATCACCTTTCCCCCTAACAAGAAGAAGAGAGACCTGCATCCCTAGAGAAAATAACATTAAAGAGCATGGAAGAGATTAAAAAATAAGAAACGTTATTTGCTCTTTACTTTACTGTACCCAGAGACCTAATTCAATTTAGAAGAAAAATGGTACAAAGGATATTAAATCTAAGAATTCACAAAAGAAGAGGAATTTAGTAAAGGACAATTTTCTTCAAATAAGAATTTGAAAACATTGCCACATTTACAGATTTTATGTTTGGCAAATCAGTAAAATTCTGACTTTGAAAACAGAAGTGGGCTCAAATCATAGGCCTAGAAGTTAATAATAATGTGATTTTTCTTTTTCTTTATTTGAGACAGTCTCTTTTGGTCACCTGGATTCAAGTGATCCTCTTGTCTCAAGTAGCTGGAATTATAGGAGTCCACCACAATGCCCAGCTATTTTTCAGACATGGGGTCTTGTTCTTAGGCTGGTCGGGAACTCATGAACTCAGGCAATCCACCTGCCTCTGCCTCCCACGTGCTGTGATTATAGGTCTGAGCCCCATCAATCACGTGATTTTTCTATAAACCTAAATTACCGCAAAGATTTAAAAGGTTTGAAAATAGTCCCTCTTAGGGTTTTGGAGAGGATTCTCAATATCATATGGAAAGTTCCAGCAAACTCTGTACCTGCTCAAGTGTAGGCCCTAGAACTGCAAAAACTCTCAGCACAAAACAACTACATCCAACTCTAGTCTGGGTTCTAGACTAAGCTTATGGCTATGGCTGTCTTCCTAGGATCACTTCAATTCCCCTTTAAAAATGTTTACCTAAGAAAGCTCAGAGTTGCCAGGAGAAGTTCCTGTTTGTTCCAGCTAAAATCTGCCCAGAAGCTGATAGCTCCTACCCTTCTTTTAGAGCAGCTGCTTTAGAAAGATTGCAATTATAAATCCTTTCTCTGCCACTTTGGGATGCAAATCTACTAGCCAGTGCTATCTCCCCCAGGATTGAGAGCAGTCTCTTTGAAATGCAAACATGCAAAGAGACAGCTCTACTCTCAGTACCTGTGGGTGGCTGAAGGTCTAACTTCCACGGACAAGCAGTGAGCTCCTGGCTCCAACTAGTATAACTACTTCTTACTGTGAAGATGTGAGAAGTTTGTTTCTCCTCTAAAAGAGCGCCAATTAAGGGACAAAACTCCCTTAATTACCTCTCAATGTCTTTCAGCACACGCTGCCTTTTCTTTTGGCAAAGTTGAGCTCATTTTATTTTGAACTCTCCTCTCTAATGCAATAGTTATCATTGAACAAAATCTGTCTCTATTGCCTGGAACATAGTGTCCAGCTATGTTTCTCTTTGACAGCTCTTACAAACAACAGCAACAATAGCAGCTGTCACAATGTGGAAATTTCTTACAAATATTACCAGTAGAATAATGAAAAGGAAAAGGAGGTATCTGTCTGTGAACGGAAATTTTCTTACCCAATATTATTGTGACTTTATGGGGAGGGAAGACTTTCCCTGTAACCTCTGAAGTTTTAACAATTAAAGTCTATGAAATAAACTGACGACAGGCAGATTAATAGGAGAAATACTATGGGAGCATCCCTGGAAAGAAAAGCAAATACACAAAAAACAAGTGAAATTGAGGAGCATATATTGTCTTCATAGGAGTGAAGGAAGGGGAAATATAGGCATCTTAGGAGAGAGTAAATGATTTGGGGGAAAGATGAGCAGGACCTGAGAAGAGTAGGTGATAGTTTGTGACAAACTGGCTGTGATGTCAACTTCCAGTCTCATTTCCTGAGATAAGAATTAATCTTGGTGTAATGGGGAGATGTTGGTTGAAGGGTACAAAGTTGTGTTGGACAAAAGGAATAAATGGTAAGTATTTAATGTCATGGGCTATGTTAATTAACTTGATTCAATCATTCCACACTGCATACAGACATTATTACATCAACGTGTATCCCATAACTGTATGCGATTATTCTTTGTGTTGGAGGTTGGGGGTCCCTGTTCCCCTCTTTCCCTGTTGCAGGAAGATGAGGCCAGATGGAGAGATAGAATTGCCTGAACACCAAGATATGGAGGAGGGGCTTTATTGCAGCCAGTGGAACTACAGCGGACTACAGTCCAAAAGTGGCCTCAGTCCCCTACTGGCTCCATCTTTTCCATGTTATCTCCAGTCAAGGGCTCTTTATCCACAGGTACTCCTCTCATTGGTCAGTTTGAATCAAGCTGGGGAAGGCAGGCTTGGGCTTTTACAGAAGCAGAAACAAGCAGGTCCTAGAAAGTTAAATTTCTACAAATTCCCAAGAGCTGCAGCACCACAGGAAGGACTTTGTAGGTGTGTCCTTGGGGGCTCCTGTGAGAAGACTTTTGTTCTCACAGACCTAACTTTTCCTGGGTATCCTCTCCTTCCTGGAACTCAGTTGACCTGGTTTGATTATTTGGCTGAGCTAGAAAGTTCAACTGAGGCAGGGCTAGAATTGACAGTAAAACTGGAGCAGCAGAGGCAGTGTGAATAGAGAGCAAAAGTTACCTGCACAAGTTTTAGTATAAAAACAAGATATTTTATTTAGGAAGAAAGGGAAAATTTAGAGCACTTTCAAAGAGAGTTGGAAGTGGGTCTCTCTCATGAAAGAGAAAATGTGAGAGAGATTGTGATGCCAAGGCTGGGTGGGGGTATAAATACCCTCTTTTTCTCCATTTGAAATTGATTGCAACTCTTTCATTGGCCCCTCGGTCCCTTTTTTGGCTGTATTGCTCTTTTCTATTGGTCACTGATTACAGTCCTTTGCTATTGGTCATCGGTTACCTAGGTTACCTCATACCCACCTTCTTTTCCCTTTTATTTGGTTAGAACTGCTGACTAGTGCCTATAGGCTAAAGGCCTATATACCTCTGGCCAAAAAAAGCTGTTTGAGAGAGAGCAGTAAAAAGACTTTGTGCAGGCATACTTGTGAGAAACTGAGGCAGAATCCCATATGGCCTGGTCAGTTGCAGGCATAAAACCCCCCTGACTTAAGGCCCACATGGGAGTGGAGGCTTGCAAACAAGTTTTCTGTATGTCTTAGAAATTTCTTAATTATGCCTGGCTTAAAGTTGAAGTAACTGCCTCCAAACTGTGAGGCCACTAGGACAGGTATTCAGGTATTCAATCCACCTTCTTCCTCCAAGCTTCAGGCTTCATCAGATAAGAACAAAAGAAGTAATGGCTGACAACATGTTCTCCATGAAGTTATGTTAAAAGGATTATGTTCAAAAGGATTATGTTAGATAAAGTGATATAGGTTAAACTGTAGATTACTAGGAGGAGCTACTCACAAGGCAGTCACCAGATGTTTATTCATGAGATGGATTATGGATTGTAATTAATATTAATGAAGTCATTGATGTACAGTGTACATGTGCAGAGGGATTGTAATGAATATTAATAAGGTACAGTGTACATGTGCACAGCTAACTATATAAGCCAGAAGAAATCTAACAAACTTGTCACATGCCTGAGAGAGCTGTGAACCCCTTTATTTAAATATACAATTTCAATATGCAGGTTTATGCTCTGCTCACTACATCTCCATGAGATCCTAACAATAACAAGTGCCTGTCCCTGTAAGCCCTCCAGACTAATTTGTTCAGCAGGTCAGGCTCTCCTCCCATCCCTCTTGAAACTCCTTTCTTCATGTCCCTTCTCAATTTGTAAATAAATATTTTATTTGATATTAAGGGAAAAAAGAATCAATCCTCCTTGGTTAAGAAACTCCCAAGGCCAGGGAGGAAATTGATGACAATTGAGTTCTCTTTAGGAGCTCCATCTTTAGGCAGATAAGGGGAACTCAGATAAAGACTTTCTTTACATTTGCTATTTCTTAAGTGCCTTTAGATTGACATAGTCAATACCAAAGTAGTATATTTTAGGATGACATGTCCTGAGCACTTTCCAAGTGCTCTGGGGGTGGAGGGGGTAAATGGAAATACTATATTAGTTAAGCTAAGACTAGATACTGTATATGTTTGTTTTCAAATTCATCATCCATCAAAGATGACTCTGTACTGGTTACCTCAACCTGATCAGAAAAACATTTTAGGGAGGCCCCTGTGGCTCAGGGAGTAGGGTGCCAGTCCCATATACTGAGGGTAGTGGGTTTGAACTTGGCCCTGGCCAAAACTGCAAAAAAATAAAATAAAAATAAAGAAAGAAAGAAAAAGAAAACATTTTACATTTGAGTATCAGTCAACACTATTTCCCAAGGCAGGAATAATCTATTGAGTCAATGATAATTTATAAATACTTGTCCCCTCAACTGAATTTTAGGAACAAATGAGCCAATGACCAACAAGCCTCTGGTTCAGCAGAAATCTTTAGGGATTGGTCAGGCACTCCTGAGATAGACCTAAGGGAAGGTAGCAAATAGGGTTGAGATACTAGTCATTGGTCGATTTGAAAACAACAATAAATTCAATTGATAACAAGAACCATCAAATGCAGGGCTCAGAGCAGCCAAGTCACAAACTAAAAGGATGATTAACCACACCCAATCTCAGCCACATCTATCGTAAAGAAGAAAATGGATAAATCTTGAGAATGTCCCAGTTGCAACTGGAGGTAGAAGAAAGCATAGGCAGCCTTTCCCCTCTCCCTGACTGTAGGCTCCAAAGCGTCTAAACCAGTGCTTCTCAACCCTTTAAACCAGTGCTTCTCAATCCCTTTAACACAGTTCCTCATGTTGGTTTTATGGTGACCCCCAGCCATAAAATTATTTTTGTTGCTACTTCATAAATGTAATTTTGCTACTGTTATAAATCATAATGTAAATATCTGATACACAGGACGACTTAGTCGATGCCTGTGAGAGGGTTGTTTGACCCAAAAAGAGGTCGTGACTCAGGATGAGAACCACTGACCTAAACTTACAAAATCATCAATCTTTTAATAATTTGGCATAAGGAGTAATCACTTTGATTTAAGTAATACAGTTACACTGGAAGGGTTTAGGAGTCTAGTCCAGAATCTACTTTGTAAAATTATTTCTGTTAATTATACTACCACTGCTACTTTTCATACCCCAAATATTTGGAAATCTAAGCACTTAAGAGGGGCAATTTGAATGGCAAAGGAAGGACAGGTTCAACTGACAATATGCATGAGTCATAGTAGCTCCAATTTACTAGCAGTTTGCTATCAAACCTGCTTCTACACCTAAAAAAGTAATGAGCTTAAACTTTTTTTCTTGAATACCCTTCCAACTGAGACATTCCCTCTTCTTTTTCAAAGTGTAGGAGTTGAAAGATTTAATATTGCCTTTCTCTCTTTCTCTTTGCCGCTGCTGTGTGAGAACCCAGCAAGAAGGGAGCCATCTGCAAGCTAGAAAGAAATTCTTCACCAAATCCCAATCATGCCAGCATCGTGATCTCAAACTTTCGGCTTCCAGAACTGTAGGAAAATAAAATTCTGTTGTTTAAGGAAAAAAAAAAAAGAAATATTTAGTATTGAGGCCACTGTAATAACAAAGAGCCTAAGCACAAAATTTTAGCTATAACCTTGACACAGACTTTTTGAGAACTGAATGGCATCTATTCACATTTTCATAGTCTTCTATCATTTTCATAATAGTACCTTTTTTCCAGAAAGGGAGTGAGGCAAATAATCAATAATAGATTGTGTAAAATTAAGGCTCCTTTTTAAGTAGAGTAAATAGAATCTCACGCCACAAATTAAGACTTGTGAATATTAAGGGATGGCTTGTGGTTATCTGTGTTTCTTCTGCTCTGCTAGAAACTTGGTTTTGTAGTAAACTTGCTTTTGTATAGCACTCTCAATACATGTACATCCTCATCAGATTGTTTACAAATACTTTTACATTTGCTGCTTCATTTGATTCTCAACACTTTGACAATAGACGTGTGAGCAATATCATGATTAATATTCTTCATTACTCATTGTGGATTGTTCAACTTCGTCTAATGGTATGGATAGGTACAGTAAGAAAAAAAGCAGGAACTAAACAGATGGTGCATGATAGAGGTCACCAGTAGCTTGGAGAGTGATGAGGAGAAATTAAACGCCTGATTAGAGTGAACAAAGGCAAGAATGACAAATGAGACGGTAGAAGCAGCTCACATAGACAAGTCAATCATGGAGCTCTAACGGGGGGCAGGTCCCTGCGAGAGGCAGGTAGAAGACATGGAAACTAAGTTAGGGAATCTTACAGCATGTCTGAATGCTGATGGGAATGATAAGGTGCAAGGAAAATTTGATTGGTAAGATCAAAGATGAAAGAAATAGCTAGAAAGCTTCCTGGAGGAGGTAGCATTTTAGCTAAATGGTGAATTGGGAGTGCTCATTGCACATGTAGACTTGGCATCTGTGGTAAGAAAAGGAGTTCTAGATCCAAAGGAATGTGAGCAAAAGCAGAAAAAGAAGTCTCAGGAGGTGAGGGATAAGGCATATTAGATAAAATATTCTCTTGCCAAGCTTTATCTTTTTCAAGAATGTTACTTTGCCATGTATTGAAATCCTTCACCTGTAATGTAGATGGACACTAAATCGTACTGCTTTTATCTAACTATATTTTTGTACCTATTACCTGTGAAAGAACCAGGCTGGACATGGATTGAAGTACTAGCTTGCAAGAGGTGGGCTAACCAGAGGTGCAGGAGAGCCCTGACCCCCCTCTGCAATGGCTATTTATTAAGGTTATACACAACAGGTGTAGAGAGTTAAAGTAAAGACACATGAGGGCTGCATGCGTAAGGATTGCCACCTGCTCTCTCCTCACGTGTTCTTTCCCCACAACCCTCATGAAGGAGCACTAAGCATCAGTGTTTAACACCTGATTACTAACGCGTGACCAACTTTATCTCATTCTGGACCACTGAGTTACTTGGGGGATTGCCCCTAAGTCACAAAACATCTCTAGGCTTGCCAGGAGACTGTCCTATTCTCAGCATTTCCTTTTAATGTGATAAGAATCAGTAACTGTCCTTGTAAGCATGGTGTCTATTCCTCTACAATTAACCAATGCTCTTTATCACCCTTCCCCTCTACCTTTCCTGAGTAGATTTGGAAGTTTCCTAGCACAAAGAAATGATAAATGTTTGAGATAATGGATATCTTAATTACTCAGATTTTATCGTTCCATGTTGTAGGCTTCTATCAACATCTCACATGTATCTCATAAGTATCTATAAATATCATGTATCCATAAAATATTTTTTAATGCTGCTAAAAGCTGATAGAGTAGTTTAGTAGGATATATTTGATGGGAGAAGCAGGGAGGAGGTTTTCCTGGCCAAAATATAATTCTAATTAAAAATACTAAGACATTTCCAACAAGAAGTACAAAATTTCTTGAGCTGATACTTGCCATTTCTAACTACTGTGCACTCTTCTACAATAAGTTACCAACTCAGATTTCTATGTATTTTGTGCTTCTAGAATTTACATTAAAGGGCATTTCCCCTTTGTAGGCTTTTGACTGAGAATAAGTTGTACCATAAAAGGTGAACTATGTATGCATTTCTTATGTGTGATGTTATGTGTGAAAGCCAGAGGCCGAGCCCTTGGGGTTAAATCTTCTACCTTTATTATTCTTATCACTGTGCCTATTATTATTTTTTTTTTTGAGACAGAGACTCAAGCTGTCCCCCTGGGTAGAGTGCTGTGGCATCAAAGCTCACAGCAACCTCCAACTCCTGGGCTCAAGTTGTCTCCTGCCTCAGCCTCCCAAGTAGCTGGGACCACAGGCACCCGCCACAACACCCAGCTGTTTTTTGGTTGCCGCCGGCATTGTTGTTTGACGGGCCTGGGCTGGATTCGAACCCGCCACCTTAGGTGTATGTGGCTGGTGCTTTAACCACTTGAGCCACAGACACCGAGCCTTTTGTTCCTATTATTAACTGTAACAAGGCAGGGCTCCAGCTGGATTCATATCCCTGCCTATAGCCACAGAGAAGTTGAGATTTTGGAATGGCAGTTCACACCAGAGTTACTTCTCTACCTGGGTTGGTTTATATGAAATCCAACAGTGATGGCATTTGCTGAATCAAAAGCTTCTGGGCAAAGCCAAAGTTATTCTTAAGGGTGTCGATGAAATTATTGGACTGATGCCATCATGTTCTTTGCATAATTAACCCAAACATTGTGAGTGTTTCTGTGTGTGTGAGAGTGCACGTGTGTGTCCGTGCATGCCTTGATGCTCTGCTTTTTCTGCTTTAAATAAACTGAACAATTCTATTGGAAGGGAAGCGAAGGGGAGAAGAAATCATAGAAGGCAAAGATCAGTTTGGGAGTATAATGTGAAACTAGGGATTGGAAATTCTGTTTTATTTTAGTCTCCATTTATTCTTTTAATTATTTATTCTATTAAATTTACTATACTAAAGACACTACTTAGTGAAGCTTTGGTCAGTACCAGGTAGCACAATCAGTGATAGTAAAACATCGCTAAGTGAGATAAGCTCAGCTGTCCCCTTGTTGCGCTGTTGTGTGATGCTGGGGTATGAGTTAAGTCTGTTATGTCAGGAGTGGGTGAAGGCACTTTGCCATCCTACCCAACTCTGCTCTGAGTCACCCCATTGCTTCAGCTATTATACTGAAAGTGACAGCAATTTTGGGTACTCCAAGACCTAGAGCTTTGGTGTTTCAATCTATTAGCCATATGGGCTGGTAATACACTTACAGAGCTTATCAAGAAGCAACATTTTAAGTCAACTCACATTGTCCCTGAAGACCTACAGTAGTGATTTTGGCAAGAAAACTCTTGAAATGGCTCTGTTGGGGTTGAGTTTTGTGCCTTTTCTCTGCTTCCTTACCAGTAGAAAGGGATAAAATAATGGGCTAGAAAGAAATAAAATTAACTTCTATGACTTCAGCTTTTAAGGGAAATAAAAAATCCATTTTCCTTAAAATAAAAAAAGAGGGCATCTGTCTTTGATTGTTCAATGCCGACTTAATGCTAATACCCACCTCACACTCAAAGTGACCCTGGCAGATGTTTGATAATGAATGTGCTTTGAAATTCTTCCCAGAAAGTAAAGTCTGCAGGGGGAATCCAAAACTTTAGCCTGTAAGAAACAGTTCCAGAGAAACCCAAACCCTGTTCGCACAATTGCACTTGCACCCGGGTTTCGGTGAACTACTTAGAAAAATTAGGAATGAAAGAGAGCTGAAGCTTCTCCAGTGCCAGCTTCTCCTCAACATTTCCACAGGGACTAGTATAAACCATACCCTTACCAAAGGGTTTTGTGCAATTAAATGAGATATTGAATTAAGGAAAATAGAGCCTAAGTGGTATAGGCACCCTTTATGACTCAGTTTGCAAATATTTTACATTTCGGTAAATTTAGCATGAATTGAATTATTATGTTTATTGTCATAAAAAACACCAGGAAAGCTAGGCTGTGTGCAGCCACACAGAAATATGTGCAGCTGTGTAAGGGAGTAACAGTAGGTACACAATAAGCCCATAGTAAGCATTTCTATAGAATTTTCATCGTTCAAGAAAATTTGTTTTTTTCAAGAAAAAATTTTGTATTTTTTTTCAAATTCAACTTAGAAATGAATGAGAGAGTTATTGTTTCCCCAGTTTGGAGATTTAGAAAAATGAGACCTAGATATATTCACTAATATTTTTAGTGTTGCATACTTACTGTACCCATAACCTATCTTCAGTTCTCTTTCCACAAAACACCGTATGGTATTAAAGTCAGAACACAAATGGCAAATAAATGAGACTGACTTTTGCATGGAAGGCAAGGCTGAGTTCATTAAGAATGGGCAGAGATACCCTCTGTATAGCCCCATAATTCCCCATGGTTCAATTTAACAGGAGGGTCACACAGTCACAGGAGTGAGAGCTCCAGAACCAGACCAGCTCGGTGGATGTCATCCTCAACTTAATCACTATTACATTTAGTTAATTGCTTCTCTCCTTCACGTCTCAATTTCCTGAAATGTAAGATGGGAAAAATAATAGCATTTCCCTCCAAAGCTTTTTGGAAGAACTTGCACATGGAGGCAAATAAAGCTTTTGGCACCATGCCTGCTACACTGCAAGTAAATGTTAGTGGTTACCATTATCACAGATACACATAGCACATTCTTGTAAATGAAAGGAATCTTTCCTCATCCACACATTGTCTCTGGAATTTGCTCTCATGGGAATGATGCCTTCTTAGAAATGTTAACCACGATATGATTTTTTTAAAATATTGTAATCCAAGATAGATAAGCTTTTGCTTGCAAAATACTGTAATATCTTTTAAAATACACACATATGGTAAGCATCTCACTTTAGCAAGTTAAAATATATTTCATAGTGAAGTTACAAGGATTTTAATTCTTTCGTAAAAATGAAGGTGGAAACAGGAGTAGTAATGAGAAAGAAAATAGGAGAAAAAGAAAGAGAAGAGAAAGATCCAGTTAGACAATTTGAATGTTTGGTAACTTATTACTGAGTAGGAGATGAAGCAGAAAAAAAAAATCAATAAAGATTTTACCCTGTTAGAAAAGCCTGAAGTGCTTTTAGAATGGTGATTTTCGAGATGCTTATCTTTGAGGTCATTTGCAAGCCTCTTTCAGCAAAAGTCTGTTTCATTAATCAACCACGTGTTAGTGATGCACTGAGCAAAATGGAGGAAACATGGTCGACAAGTGTGGGACGGAAAGAAGCACCCCATTGGTCCCCCATGGCCCCCCATTGTGGGACCAAAACTTGCTGGGACCAAGAGAAACATGCATGTGAGCTCACCAGAGAAAGCTTCGAATGTCCAAAGTGCACAGACTATGAAAATTATTGGAAATATTGACTTCAGAAAGCTAGACCAGGTGCGGATATGCAAATCACATACACAATTATTGAAAAGATATCACTTCTATAGATATTTTCACACAAACGCATTTTATGTCTATTGTTTTAAATTCGGTTGCTGAATTCATGAATCCTTTGCTATGCCTATTTAAGGAGACAGAATTATCAGGAGGCAGAAAAAGGCATTTGTTTTCCTAAGTTGTTTGGCCCCTTCTGATTTAAAGGAACATAACAGCTACAGTTTCACATTGATTTCTAGACTTTATATGACTTTTATTTGCTACCATATAAAGCTGTGCTTTGTGACTTTTCCCTAAAGCTGTGCTTTGTGACTTTGAAAGAGCAGTGGCAGCCAGGTGTGGTGACTTAGTGTACTGAAAGTACTAAGTATAATCCTAGTACTTTGGAGGCCAAGGTGGGAGGATTGCTTGAAGCCAGGAGTTCAAGACCAGCTTGAGCAAGAATGACCCTATTCTACAAAAAATAGAAAAATTAGCCATGGCTGTGGCACTTGCCTGCCCTGTATTTCTAGTTCTTCGGGAGGCTGAGGCAGGAGGATCTCTTGAGCCCAGGAGTTTAAGGTTAAAGTGAGCTATCATGATGCCATTTCACTCTAGCCAGAGGGAGACCTCATCTCACAAAAAAAAAAAAAAAAGCAAGAACAAGTTGTGCTATAAATGGAATGAATCAGATGAGAAAGTCTTAAGCCTTAGCATATCCTGTGCTGATCTTCTTTCTGGGTAACTAATTCAGTGAATGACATTTGCCCCTATACTCAGCCAGATGTGTCCCTACTCAGATCCATTCCTGGGTTTCCACTGCAGCTGCCAACAGGAATGGCTTCTAGACACTTCTGATTCCTTACAGACTAATAATTTAATGCCCTACAAAAAATCCTGCAAAACGTTAATCTCATTAATGTTAAATAAAGCATGACAACCAGGTAGTGTTTTAGAGATCAGTTACAGTTTTTATTAGGCAGACTTAATCTGTATGATAGTGTAAGCCTAAATCATTTTAATCTAGAAACTGTGAAATAGTTCACACTAGTGACAGTATTATTATTATTATCAGTAGTAGTAGCAGTACATTAAACAATTGGTTTGCTAATTGCTAGCACTAATTAAATTCATAATCTGTCAGATATTTTACTAAGAACATAATAAGAAGTAATTCTCACCATCATCCCATGAGATATAAACTAATATTCTCCCCATTTGGGGGATGAAGAAACTAAGGCTGATGGCTCTGGAATAACTTTCTTAAGCGTTCATCACTGGGAAGTGACAGAATCCAATTCAGAAGCTGCGGAGTAAAGTTGAACAGTATTGCCATCTGTCAATTCAATGCTACTCTTTGCTTGCAGAACTTTCCTCCAGACAGAAAGTATCACCTTTCTTCCTGGGACCAGGATACTGTAACTTGCACCTCCAATCTTGCCTAAGATGAGAAAAGAGGGAGGAGAGATGGGAGCTAAAAAGCCCCACTTTGATTCTATTCATGCTGATATGCCAGTCTGGCTCCCAGTACCCGCCTCTTCACATCAGGCAGAAAGTGAGGCCAAATTAAATCTGACTGTCAGGCCACCCAGATCTGCAGCCAGTTGAGATGTTCTTTACTCTTTATGTGAAAGCTCTGATTGAAAAGACAAAAAGAATTTACCCAGTCATTCTGCACTGCTACTTTGGTAACTCCAAAGTTTTTAACTTCCTTCTTCCCGTGCCTGTCCCCTTTCTCTGCAGTTCCAACATGCATTGCTTTGTTCAGGATAAACCCTCCTGGCTAAGCCTCAGTAATTGGATTACCTGCATGCTGTGTGAGTAGCACTTATAAGTCAGCAGTTTATGGAGCCGAGCAAACAGGCAGGTGCTGGACCAGAAAGGGCACACTCTTCCAGGGTTGGCTCGGGGTCCTCATGATGCTTTAAAGTTTGATGATCTGAAGCGGAAATGCCAGTGCAACCTGCCGCTGATCAAGAAGAACAGGTCAGCACTGCCAGTCGCTCAGGCAAAGGGACAGAGAGCTGGAGGGCAGACACGCATTTGGACGAATTGTGGAGTTTGCCTGAATCTCTCTGAATATCCAGTGAGATTAAGGTCAGGAGATTATGGAAATACTTTACCAGAGGCAAGGCAAGCTCCCTTAGCAAAACTGACTGAAAAGTAAATGTCCTGGTTTCAGTGACCTTGGTAAAATCTGAGAATGTGCATAACTATTTGCTACAAGTCATTAAGCAGCTATGCTGCTGAGCTAAAAGAAGTACAAGTCGGGGACAATCCATCCTTAATCAAGGATCCTCTCCAGTGACACTACGTGAGAAATCCTAGAAAAAATGGTTGGCCTTTATGATCAAAAATGCGAGGTGAATCACTCCTTTACCCCACTGGAAATTCATAACATCCCTGAAGCAGATTCCCACTCTCCTGGTTGCACCAAAGCAGAAGCTAAGAAGGGTGTGGTTCCTGCATCTCAGAAGGATTCAGGACACCTGTTAAAGAAGATTTCACTTTGTATTGTAATTGTGGGGCTTTTTATTTTCCTTCATGAGACTATGAGTTCCTACTATATCTGGGGGTGTCTCATTCATCCCCTTTCCCTGGCACCAGCTATTGTCTCATAAATAGTACTCAGTAAATATTCTGTACTAAATGACATGAAAATGATCATTATTTGGACATCTCATTCATAGGGCTTTACATATGTAATCTCCCATTATTGCAGCATCCATTTAAAATAGGAGCTGTCTGCATTTTACCAAACAAGGAATTTTATTTTATTTTATTAAGGTTAATATGAGGGGTACAAATGATTAGGTTACATTGTTTGCATTTGTTAGGTAAAGTCCAGGTTGGAGTTGAGCCCTCCACCTAGGGGTGTGCTGTAAACCCTTACATTGCACCCATTAGGTGAGAGGTTACCAATCCTCTGCCCTCCTCCCCTCTCTCCTCCCTCTCCTCACCACTCTCCCTCACTTGAATTTACATGTGTTTTTCTCTCATGTGGGCGTGTAGATTTTATCAATTGGCTTCATATTAGCATTGAGTGCATTCAATACTTGCTTTTTCATTCTCTAAATACTTAAACAAAGGATTATGTTCTTTAACTCCAGCCAGGTTAAAACAAATGGTATAAAGTCTCCATCTTTCTTTATGGCTGAATACTATTGCATAGTATACGTGTACTACAGTTTATTAATTCATTCATAGTTTGACGGACACTGGGGTTGTTTTCATATCCTCTCAATTGCAGATGGAGATGTATAAACATTCTAGTGCAAATGTCCTTATGGTAGAATGATTTTTTTTCTTCTGGGTAGATACCTAGTAATGAGACTGCAGGATTAAATGGAAGGTTCACTTTTAGCTCTTTGAGGATTCTCTATACTGCTTTCCAAAGCAGCTGTATTAGTTTGCAATTCTTTCAGCCCAGTAAGGGTTTTCCTGACTCTCTGTATCCAGGCCAACACCCACAGCTTTAGGATTTTGTGATGTGGGCTGTTCTCACTGGAGTTAGGTGATATCTCAAGTTGGTTTTGATTTTCATTTCTCTGATGATTAGGGAAGGTGAGCATTTTTTTCATGTGTTTTTTTGTCATACGTCTGTCTTCTTCACTGAAAGTTCTGTTCATGTTTCTCGCCCACTAATAAATGTGATTGTTTGCTCTTTTTTTCTTGATTATCAAACTCAAAAGTTTCTGCACAGCTAAAGACAGAATAATTAAAGCAAATAGACAACCTTTAGAATGACAGAAGATATTTGCATGCTAGGATTTGACAAAGGGCTGATAACAAACAAGAGTTTTTAAACTAACAAATTAAGCAAATTGTTGAAGGCTCAAAGTAGTCAGAGAGAGGTAGATCAAAGCTATAGCTAAAAGTTAGTTTGAGGTCATAACACAAGCATTTCCAGTATAAGATTAAAATAATGGAGGAAAAAAAGAAAAGAAGGCCAGAAAATGTCAACTTCTGGAAGACCCCATGCCGCCTTCAGCAAATCATTTAACCTAAACCGCCTCAGTAGCCCTTCTGTAAAATATAATAATTACTTATTGCCTAAAGGTGGCAGTTAATTTAAATGTATTGAAATCATTTCAACTAGAGAAAAAGCCAAATTCTTAATCATTACTGTTTGTGGATTAACATGAAGTCATTATTTAAGACAATATTAATGTGTCTTTCATTTTCCAAATAGAAACATTATACTGTGATGTAAACATACTTAAAAACCGCCTGATTTGTTCTCTTGTCTAAAATACTTTATACACATTTAACTCAAACTCCGAATTCTTAAAGATAGTATCAAATGACTTGAGGGATCTGAAGCAAGCTCATAAAAGCTTCTGGGAAGCCTGGCTTCTTTAATAAGACCCCCACAATTATTGCCAATTAAATATTGAAGAAGGTGTAGGATTGAGAATAATTAAGTTAAAATGACTCATAAGCCTGTTGTTTGTATCACACTTTACTGATCATTCAAAATCATGAAGTCTTGAATAAGGACAACATTTAAGACAGAATCTCTGCTGAAAAGAACGTGTGTGCACCCACGTGTGTGTGTGTGTGTGTGTGTGTGTTCTCTTTTAGGATACAGACAAACAGCCAGAGTATTCTCATCACAAAATGCAGTCATCAGGGGAAAACTGAGGCATGCATCTTAGTAAAAATAGCTTTCAGGACCAAGTTCAGGTCAGTTGAAGAGAAGAGGTGAGAAGTATGTAGGTCAAAAGTCATTAGAACACTGAGGCCTGGTCTTCATTTAGCTTGTTCAATGACTGAAACCTACCTAATAATTCCTTAATTTAATTTAATTTATTTATTTATCTATTTATTTATATTTTGAGACATTCTCACTCTGTCGCCCTGGGTAGAGTGCCATGACATTGTCATAGCTCACAGCAACCTCAAGTTCTTGGGCTCAAGCGATCCTCTGACCTCAGCCTCTCAAGTGGCTGGGACTACAGGTGCTCACCACAATGCACTGCTAGTTTTGCTATTTTTAGTAGAGACAGGTCTCATTCTTGGCTCAGGCTGATCTTGAACTCCTGAGCTAAGGCAATCCAACTCCACCAGCTCCTAGAGCATTAGCATTACAGATGTGAGCCACCACACTGGCCTAATAATTTCTTTCTTCACTTCTCTTATCTTTCAAACTCAAGTGATCAGTTTTTATATCTATCATTCTAATGTCAGGTTTTTTTTCCCAGGCATTTTAATAATTATACTTGAAAACTACAAAATAATCTTTTTTTTTCTACAATTATTATTTTTTTTTTTTTTTAGAGACAGAGTCTTACTCTGTTGCCCTTGCTAGAGTGCTGTGGTGTCACAGCTCACAGCAACCTCCAAATCCTGGGCTTAAGCAATTCTCTTGCCTCAGCCTCCCAAGCAGCTGGGATGACAGGTGTGCCCACCACAATACCTGGCTATTTTTTTGTTGCAGTTTGGCCGGGGCTGGGTTTGAACCTGCCACTTTGGTATATGGGCCCAGCGCCCTACTCCCTGAGCCACAGGAGTCATCCACTACAAAATAGACTTTATATCAAAGCATGTATACTTCTCTAAGCTCCCTGGAAAAATATAAATATTTGCCAAAAACTGAATAAAGAATGGAAGAATAAGGTAAATAAACATGTAAAGAAGCACCAAATTCCAGTGAACAACAAAATCAGTTTAATGTCTAGGATACATAATTCTGAAACAGAAATAATGGGAAGATTCAAGGGCAACACAAAACTAGAGGATATGTTATCATTGCCCAAGGAGCTTCAAGTTCATTCATATTTACAAGGTCATTGGCTGACTCTTCTCTCGTCTTTATCCAAATCAGGTCGAGACATGGCTTCTGCCTCTTATTTATAAGTGTAGGAAAAAGACTGATGGAGAAGAAAGACTAGGTTGGGTTCAATACTAAATCTATGTGTGGGGATAGAACTTATGAAATCAAGGGGTTGTAGGCTGTGTTGCACAAATAGCTGTTAAAGCTGCTAGTTTAAAGGTCTGGAATCTTTTTGTCTTGATAACCACTCTATTTTTAGTACCAAGCATAAAAATGGATATTAAATAAATGTTTGGTGATTGAATGAAAGAATTCGTGAATGAATAAATGTAACTAGGTTTTTCAAGACAAATATTACCACACCAAAAACATAAATAAGTAAATAAACAAGAGTGGTTATTCATTTTGCATGGTTATTTATTCAGCATGGTTTGAATTGCAATAGAAACCAATCAATGCAAAATAAATTAAAAGAGCCATAGGATATTTAGTCCATGGTTAAACAGTGACATTTTCAAGGAAGACCTTAGTATTCATCAGGCAAATGTGAGATCAGTCTCGATGATAAATGCCTGAGTAAGCTGGAGTATGACATAGACTCTCCCAGCCCTCCCCCTCCTTCTCCCTAAGGAGTAGAATACATACATCCATGTGTTATCAAGTCTACCTTGAGGGCTGGCATTCATCACTGCTTTTTGACGGCTTCAGAGGGACTCAACAAGGACACACCTCTTTTCTTCCTTCTGCCCGCCTGTACTTCACACTTTTTAAAAGCCATTTTGGTCAAGTTGTGATAGATTCTAGTTTGAGTGCCATCATAAGGGAGAGGGTATTCTGTAAGTCATCCAAAGGGCTGTCCCCAAGTCCCACCATCCTCGCTCCTCCTTTCTCATGTGGGAATAACTTTGGAGGGATTAATGTCTCTAGATCTTTGGGCTTCACAATCAGCACTCAAGTGTACATTTTTAATTTAGGATTTGTCCAGTATTATCAAAACTCACCAACCCTGACAGAATATGGCTTTTACTCATGGTTGAAGTTTATTTTAATTTCATAGAGTATAAATAGAAAATCAGCAGGATGAGTCAAGTTTTACTTTCTTTTTTTGTTTTTGGAAGCTTAGCACTCTGATGACCATCAGTGTTTGATAAACAGATGGCAGTGGAAAACAATCAAACAATGGTGGCAAAACCAACCACCAGCCCACAACCATATGAAATTACCTTCTTTATTTGTCCTATCTTAGCAGGGTCTAAATAAGCTTTTGGCTTATGAGTAAGGGAGATTATTGACAAGTAATAGGAAACACAGAGGAGAGGCTTTTTTCCCCTTCTTTTTTTTATTTATTTTTTTTTTATTAAATCATAGCTGTGTACATTAATGTAGTCATGGGGTAGAGTGTGCTGGTTTTATATACAATTTGAAATATTTTTGCTAACTGGTCAACATAGCCTTCATGGCATTTTCTTAGTTATTGTGTTAAGACATTTATATTCTACATTTAGAAAAATTCACACGTACTCTTATAAGATGAATCATAGGTGTGATCCCACCAATCACCCTCTCTCCCCACATCCTCCCCCCTCCCCTCCCTCTCCCTTTTCCCCATATTGTTGAACTATAATTGGGTTATAGCTTTCATATGAAAGCTATAAATTAGTTTCATAGTAGGGCTGAGTACATTGGATACTTTTCTTCCATTCTTGAGATACTTTGCTAAGAAAAATATTTTCCAGCTCTATCCATGTAAACATGAAGGAGGTATAGTCTCTATCTTTCTTTAAGGCTGCATAATATTCCATGGTATAAATATACCAAAATTTATTAATCAATTCGTGGGTCAATGGGCACCTGGGCTTCTTCCATGACCTAGCAATTATGAATTGGGCTGCAATAAACATTCTGGTACAAATATCTTTGTTGTAGTGTGATTTTTGGTCTTCTGGATATGTAACTAGTAGAGGAACTGTAGGATAGAATGACAGGTCTATTTTTAGATCTCCAAGTGTTCTCCAAACATCTTTCCAAAAGGACCTTATTAGTTTGCATTCCCACCAGCAGCATAGAAGTGTCCCCTTTTCTACACATCCATACCAACATCTTTGGTTTTGGGATTTTGTGATGTGGGCCAATCTTACTGGAGTTAGATGATACCTCAATGTAGTTTTGATTTTCATTTCTCTAATGATTAAGGATGATGAGCGTTTTTCATGTATCTGTAGGCTGTGTGCCTGTCTTCTTCAGAGAATTTTTTCTTCAAGTCCCTTGCCCACCCTCAGATGGGATCACTTGTTCTTTCCTTGCTAATATGTTTGAGTTCTCTGTGGATTCTGGTTATTAAACCTTTGTTGGAGACATAACCTGCAAATATCTTCTCCCATTCTGAGGGCTGTCTGCTTGCTTTACTTACTGTGTTCTTGGCTATGCAGAAGCTTTTTAGTTTGATCAGGTGCCAATAGTGTATTTTTGATGTTGCTTCAATTGCCCGGGGGGTCCTCCTCATAAAATTTTCACCCCGGCTTATTTCTTCAAGTATTTTCCCTACATTTTCTTCTAGTATTTTTATAGTTTCATGTCTTAAGTTTAAATCTTTACTCCAGTGAGAATCTATCTTAGTTAATAGTGAAAGATGTGGGTCCAGTTTCAGTCTTCTACATGTCATCACCAGCCAGTTTGCCCAGCACCATTTGTTAAATAGGGAATATTTTCCCCACTCAGTGTTTTTAATTGGTTTGTCAAAGATCAGATAACAGTACATACTGGGTTCATCTCTCGGTTCTCTATTCTGTTCCATGCGTCTACCTCTCTGTTTTTGTGCCAGTACCATGCTGTTTTTTATCACTATTTATTTATAGTATAGTCTGAGGTCTTGTAGTGTGATTCCTCCTGCTTTGTTTTTATTTCTGAGTAATGTCTTGGCTATTCGAGATTTTTTCTGATTCCATATAAAATGAAGTATTATTTCTTGAGATCTTAAAGTATGATAGTTGAGCTTTAATAGGGATAACATTAAAATTATATATTGCTTTGGAAAGTATGGACATTTTAACAATGTTGATTATTCCCAGTCATGAGCATGGTATGTTTTTCCATTTGTTAACATTTTCAGCTATTTCTTTTCTTAGAGTTTCATAGTTCCCTGTATGGAGATCTTCCACATCCTTTGTTAGGTAAACTCTCAAATATTTCATCTTCTTTGGTACTACTGTGAATGGAATAGAGTCCTTGACTGTTTTTTTCAGCTTGACTATCGTTGGTATATACGAAGGCTACCGATTTATGCGTGTTGATTTTGTAGCCTGAGACGCTGCTGTGTTCCTTGATCACTTCTAAGAGTTTTATAGTAGAATCCCTGGTATTTTCTAGATATACAATCATATCATCTGCAAAAAGTGAAAGTTTGATCTCTCTGACCCTATATGGATACCCTTAATCACCTTTTCGTCCCTAATTGCAATGGCTAAAACTTCCATTACAATGTTAAAGAGCAAACGGAGACAATGGGCAACCTTGTCTGGTTCCTGATCTGAGTGGAAATGATTTCAATTTAACTCTGTCAATATGATATTGGCTGTGGGTTTGCTGTAGATGGCCTCTATCAGTTTAAGAAATATCCCTTCTATACCAATTTTCTTAAGTGTTCTGATCATGAAGGGATGCTTGATATTATCAAAAGCTTTTTCTGCATCAATTGAGAGAATAATATGGTCTTTATTTTTTAATTTGTTTATTTTTTCCCCTTCATATTTCTTCATTAGTGAATCAGAAACATTGTCAGCTGCATGACATCTAATTATTCCCTAGGATTCTTTACTAATATCATCCTGATTTATGTAATGTATTTAGCAATGTATTTAACCCCAATATTCTTTGCACTTGGCATACATTAGAAGTTCAATGAGAAGAACTAGAGCTTCCTGGAAAATCTCTTGCTTTTTTAGTAGAAAAATACAGGCATAGCTTGCATCTACCTTCTCTTTTATTTACTTTGAACATGACCATAGTATCTGGGGTTGTGAGAATGAGGAGACAAGCTTGAGAGTAACGCTCAACATAGTAAACATGGCAGAAGTGACATGTTCATGTCCCAGATGATGTCACTGAATGTTTGAACCTAATACCTGGAATGTTTACCTTTTATTATTTTGAGATAAACAAATTGACAAAACAAAACAAAACAAAAACCTGTTTTCTTAAGTCATAATTTTCCTGTTACTTGCAACATAATAAAAACCATATAGTACAATACCTGATAGTAGCATTGAACTTAAAACTATTGATATATAATTCCTTAAAAGGGCATGTGGATAGGAATTTCAGTCTACAAGCTCAGGCATGCAAACAGTCTAACTGTTTTTATTTTGCAAGGTGAAAAAATTTTAAAAAAATTAACTGTCTTTCCCAGTTTTCCATCCAATTAAGTTTATTACACAGCTATGAAGTCCTGTGCTATGCCAAGATATGGGTGAAGGAGCAAGAGAAGCTCCATTCAGAGTCTAAGACCATCATTACTTCATTCAGTCAAATGGAAACCTTGCTTGTTGACATGACCCTTTCAAGTCCAGGAGAGTTCTGCTGTGTAGCAGACCATATAGCTCAAGGAAAGGAGAAGCAAGAGTTAAGCTCGGAATGCTCTGTAACTATAAGAAACACCTGTAACAGTTCGGTAATCTAACACTTTGGTGATAAGGGCATGGGGAAGGGATTTGGCTGTCCTTAACACGAGAACACGCAAGACAAGAACATTAGTGCTTGGCAGTCTCTATACCTGTGGTGCAAATAGCCATGGGATCATGTCTATGAGTAATCTCAGGAGAGGTTAGTCTGGTTTCAGTATTCATTCTTTCACGGACTCACTCACTCTGACTTTTTCACTCCTGCTCACAGGGCACCTGTCTGGCATCTCTCTATGAAGACTGCTAAGATTTACTCTCCTGCTAAGACTATTTCTCTCCCTTGAAGACTGTTTATCTCTCTCTCTCTTCTGCTAAGATGAATAGCCCAACTCCTAAGGTGAGTCGTTCCTGAGTAAGGTAGCACAGTCCAGACAGTTTCATAAGCCGGGGCCGGAGACCTGGCCAGTCCAGGGCCCGGACACTGCTGTTTCTTTGAGTACCTAGGGTCTACCAATTTTTTCAAGATTGACTATGATTCTATTTCCTAACTATATGCCACAGTTACTCTATTTGAGAGTCTGGGCATCTCCCTGGTGGTGCTTCTAACATGCAAGATATCTAGTGTAGTTTCTCTTTGTGCCCTTGAAACTCACAGATCTCTATCTCTGTCTACCTCCTATTATCTCCCTTTACTTCCTTATCTCCTTTCCCCTCTCTATGTCAGGGAAGATGTTCCTACTCTGTGAAAATCTTTCTCTTTTTTTGCATCATCAAGGAGCTTTGTATATAGGAATCTCATCCTATATGGTTCCAAATCCATCCTCTTCTTTCCTTCTTAAAGGCTGACACCCCAGATTAGGCCGAGATTCTCTTACTGTATGACTGCAAAAATCTCTCCTCTCTCAGTATAAGAATTTCTAGATTTAACTTCTAAGAAACTCACATCATATTGAAATTAGAGTGTCCTATTGAAAACGCAAGTTGATTATACTACAAGCTGGCATATTTTTCCTAAAAAAATGTTCTCATGCTTAAGATAAAGTCCAAATGGCCTCATAGGATTAGCAAGACCTAGCTCACCACTGCCATCTATCTTTTCTTCCCTAATACCTACTCTGTGCATTCTGATTTTCTCAGAGCATTTTCTCCTGGATATCCTCATCTTTTCTTACTTCCTATTTCTTCTTTTTTCATTTTAATCCTATTCAGCTTCCCCCTTTTTTTTTTTTTTAATCTCAACTGGAAAATGACCTCAGCTAAAAAGTGACTTTTTTTTTTTTTTTTTTTACCTCTGTGGCTTCCATCCAGCCCGGCTCCCACCCTGACTCCTACTTGGCAGACCACTGATTTTGTTCAGGTATCCACCTTGGTTCCAAGAGCCTATGTGCCTCAGAAGAGGACCCCTCCAAGTCATGGGGTGTTTTGATTGCCAAGAAGCCACACTGTCTTTTTTCCAATACAAGGTGCAAAAAGCCAGGCTTTGGTCAGTTTTCAGAGCATCCTCCTATCCAAAGATGCTGACTTGAGGTAGGCACTTGGCTGAATGAAACACAGCCTAAAGTTTTGAGGGGTTTCTAGGAATTTTTCTAAAGAATAGACACTCACAGAGATTGTCCTTTTCTTCTTCTGCTTATGTTATGTGAATGTAAAATCTACAAACTACTGCAGTCATTTATTAACCACGGAAAACACTATAACCAAGGGGAAGGCACAAACAACTGAGCACGCAAGGAAGACATGGGACAGCAGCCACTAAGGGAAACGGACTTTGAACTCTACCTACATTTTAGACTTCCAGTTATACGATCTGTGTTAGTTGCCCAGGACTGCATTAACAAATTGCCATATGTTGTTTGGCTGAAAACAATACAAGTTTGTTTTCTCACAGTTGGGGAGGCCAGAAGTTCAAAAGGAAAGTGTCCACAGGTTGTTTCCTGCTGATGGCTTTGGTTGAAAATCTGTTTTATGCTACTCTCCTAACTTCGGGCAGTTGCCTGCACTCTTTATAGTTCCTGACTTGGAGCCACATCACTTCAATTTCTGCCTTCATCTTCACGCGGTCGTCTTTCTATGTAGGTGTCTTCTCTGTGTCTATCTCCAAATGTTCTTTCCTTATAACGACATTCATCAGGGGCTGAGGGCACACCCTAAGCCAGGATGACTTCATTTTAACTTGGTTACATCTGCAAAAACCTTTTTACCAAATAAGATTTACAAGTGCAGAGGTTAGAATTTCAGCATGTATTTTTAAGATACAGTTCAACACACATGAGCTCATATACTTCTTTTTTTAAAAAACTCATGGTATCATGGTTTCCATTAATTTCAGCTAAAGGTATCCTAATCAATATTTCTTCATTCTCCCTTCCAAATTGGTATTCTTCTTTATACAATTTTGCAAAACTTGGATTATGTCACCATAATCCAAGTGCTTAATTCACTTAGTGCTGGTTGTTTTTGATTTGTTATTTTTTCATTAGTCTTTACAGCAGTTAGCTAATTCCTTTTGTCTATCTTGATCACAATTCTTTCTGCAATGCTTAGTAGAAAGCTGACATGTATTTTATGATCTATAAATATTTTGAGTTAATAAGCTAAATGGAATTTGAGAAATATATGAACATAGTAAATACTTCTAAATTATTCAAAATACCATTACCCATGTGAAAAAGTTGTTAATATATTTGTATAAATCCTCCCAGTGCTTTTAGACAAAGGTTTTTCGTTCTATAATTGTCATGCTGATTATAAAATTGTTTTTGTTTTTTTACCTTGAATTTTATAACAAACTTATTTTTATGTTATTACAGATCTTCTTAAGCTTTTTAAATGATTATGTTAAATTCCATTGAGCTATTGTCTGAGAAGGTACTTGAATATTTTCTGAAAGTGGGATATTTAGTATATTCCTATTTTTCTAAAATTTTCTTAAATTTTTCATTTCTTTTTTCTTTCTTTTTTTTTTTTTTGCAGTTTTTGGCTGGGGCTGGGTTTGAACCTGCCACCTCTGGTTATATGGGGATGGCGGCCTACTCCTTTGAGCCACAGGTGCTGCCAATTTTTTATTTCTTATACATAAATACTTTTCTAATATTTAGGAATATTTCATTAGTACTTTATGAGACAAAAGGGCAGCAGAGGTCACACACTCCTTCTCCAACATTCCTAGCATTCAGCATGGGACTGAGAAAAATAAAAAACCAACAAACAAACAACAAAACAAACTACCTGTATTAGGTAATTTAAATATTAAGGCCATTGAAGAACTCAGAAATTTAAAGAAAATAGAGGTCTGTTTTGTGGACGGGAAAAATCAAGAAGATTCCCGTGAAGTTGAAGGAAAGCAGGACATATTAGAATGAGAGCCCACACTCCCTCCCCAGAGCCCAGTTTCTCACCACGGCATATGATTTTCATTTGTCTAGACATAGTCAATACTCAGTTGATCTCTGGATTTTATTTGACTCCTAAGAAATCACAAAGAGACAAACTCAAACAGTAAGAAATAAGGGCAGAATCTACTTCAGTTTTCTCTTCCTGCCAGCCCATCATTTGATGCACTTACAATAACGTACATATTTAGCTTGAGGACATATTTAGAGGTAACTTACAGAAGTACCTTCCTAAAGTTCCTACGCGAGGGAACTTTGGTAAAAAGAATTCTCGGACTGAGCTTGAACCTTCTTCTAATAAACTTAGAGTTATTAAGTGGATTGAATACAAAGCCTTGGAGTTCAGGACTTTTAAGATGGTTGGAATACAAGAACAAAAGCCTCATTTGGTAGCATCGTTTATTTCTAAATATTTTGTATGCTTGCATTTTCAACCAAACTCTAAGCTCTTCATCTGAAAGCTAGCCATGGCTGTCGGGAGTACCGTGGAAAAATTAATTCAGTACTCAGGGTTGGCAAGTGGTACTGGGCCCAGCCCTGCCGCTCCCGGCTTTGTGATTTGGAACAAAACATTGTGAAACTTTCTCACTAGGATTTAGCTCCCGCATTCACAGATATGGTAATTCTTTAGCTGCATTGTCTTTTATGAAATATTTAATTTTTAGCAATGCATCATGTAAAGTAAGGGAACAAATATAAATTTGTTAAATATTGACTTTTATCCTGGCAGTAATATAATAAACTGCAGTCACAAAGAGTTGATTGTAAAAAAGTGAACTTTTATTTAATTGACCAAAGTAGCCTGGGTTCTTGTCATTCAGATAAATAAAATCTGAAATCATTTGTAAGAAAAAAAAATTCAGCATTCTTCAAAGTTTTCCATGGTTTATCCTGAAATACAGTTTTTTTCTGAAATCCACATATTTCTTCCATAATGGAAACAATTTGGACCCAACTATCTATGACCACAGTGCATCTGTCAGAAGTAAAATGTTAAGGAAGATTTTGCAAATGTGTTCTTATAAATATAGTAGGAATTAAAGGGCAGCTGGTATCATAGCAATTGAGAATAAAAAGAGAAGCGATGACATTTGGAGTCTTCAATAAACTCTTCTACCCATTCATACACACTCTGAGTGATATTGCTGTACTGAATTGAAGCATTTGAACAGAAGATTTTTGTTCTGCCTTCAGGCCTTTAAAAGAAATGGACTCTAGCATTAGAGTTCTAAAAAAAGAAAGAGACAGGAATGGTTGCTGTATTTCCAAGAGCCTGCACTGGCAGATGGCATCCTATGTATATGTTGCCACTTTCTTTGAGTTCCTTCCTGTTTAGGCTCTCATTCAATGATGGAAGTTAAAGAATGGATTGCTATAAATGAGTCTAACATATCTGTGAAGCGATGCTAGTAACACTTTACTGATACTGAAGTTCAAATGACAGGCCCTTGAGTATACCAAATGTCATACAACTTACTAGAAATATTGATAAGTATTTTAGGTAGCTGATTATGATTCTAACATACTGGGCAAAAGTTAATGCCTATTATTGTATAAGTGATCAGATAATCCTTAATCCATAATTTTGTTAAGATATTAATAGTAGGTAACAAAAAGGAACATGTCAGCCATTAACTGTCCTGCATCTGCTGTTGTTCAGCCAGTTACCAGTTCCTCACTAGGCCTCATTCAACCCCCCACTTCCCACCCCTCTGTCTGGCCTGAAAAGTTTTATCAGTGTGATGAACAGCACTAAGCCAGCCTTTGAAGGAAATTGAGAGACACGAGTTCTAATTGGAAAACCAGTATTTCCAAGCAAGATGGCTGTTAACAAGCCTTTCAATACCTCTGAGCTACCGTCTTCTCACAGGTAAAAATGGCATTTCACATGGTTCCTGTAAGACTTAAATGGATGTGGAATATCATTGCAGTATCTCAGCAGGCTCAGTCACAAGCAAGGCCACATTAGCAACGATTATCTTAAACAGGGCAAAGATAATAAGGCATCTTTGATTTCATCATTTTACAACTTCATTTTTAATATAAAACTGGGGCAGAAATGAAATGCATTAGAATGGAATGGGGCAGATTTTGAGTCACTGGGACTGGGAACTAGATCCATGCCTTTGTAGGACTAGAAGAAAGCCGATCAGGAGGAGACTAATTATTAAGGATGATGGGAGAATTGCTCACTGGACTCCTCCTGGGTGGTCCGGATTCCTCTCTTGTTTGCTAATTCACTCTAGAGTTTGCTTCTGCATCACAACTCACTGTAGGAGAGCCCATCTTAAATAAAAAGCGAATATTTAAAAAATCAAAACAAAATAAGCAAAGTAAAGCAAAACCCCACTTGACCCTATATTCCCTAGAGATACTACCTACATTTTTATCTTCTCTTTATAAAAAGTTTAAAAAATTGCTCACCCCTATAATAATAGCAGTCTGGGAGACTGAGGTGGGTGGACAACTTGAGCTTAGAAGTTTAAGGCCAGCTTGAGCTAGAAAAAAACATAAACAAAATAAAAAACCAAAGAACAAACAACAAATATTCCTCAACAGAATTATGAACATTCCCTGCTTCACTTCTAATCCTTCACCTTTAATTAAGCTTTTATTCCAACCACTCCAACAAACACGACAGAGTCCATCATGAAGGGAACCAAAATTGGGCTGATTCTCAGATTTTAAATTTGGAAATAATACATATTATTGTCATAATCAGATTCTAATTAAATGACTTGTTATTGGCCAAAGAAAACAAATATCCTAGACAATTTACCTTCTATTTACTTTAAATCTTCTCTGATCTAGTCTCCTCTATATACTATGCTTAATAACAGTAATAGAAAACCAACTGTTGTAAAATATACCTGCAATGTACTTAGCATTGCATGCATGCATATATCAAGATTCACGCAAATAATCTTCAAATTGCAAAATACTTCCCCCAACCAATCATGCTGTTACAGGCCACCAAACAATAGGAAGAAAAATGAAAGTTTGGTCATATTGATATTCACTGTAGTATAATATCTGTATCAAGTATCAAAGAATTGATCGATTTGGTGTGATGAGTAACCCACATCTTATCCTGGGGGAATCAAGATATTGGAGATAAATGCTCTCTTAGTAGAGATGTACAACTGTGTCCAAGCTCAGGCAAAATACAGAGGTGACTGACTTATTTTCTCACAGATGCTTCTAATTCCTTCCTGAATTAGCAGTTCCCATCAGTTTAATTCCCTGGAAATAGAGGAAGGAGATGTGTCCAGAGCCATCAGATGACCATCTTACCTATTACACAACATCACACCTTGACATTTTGAAAATTCTATGAATAAGGGAAGTGTTAGAAGGCTTGAAAAATGCAGATCCTGCGGCGTGACAGTAGAGCTGTTGAGGAAACTGTCACATTGCTCCCTGTTTCTATGTAAGATGAGAGAGAGAATCGTGTGTCCTGTATTTGAAAGGATGCAAGATTCTGCAGCTTAGCATTTTGAATAGTTTGGACTTGTCTACCCTGAATTAAGCCTGGAATGAAATAACCCAACTGTCATTTACTTTCAGCCAGAGATTTTGGAAATAGAGACCAGCATTTAGTTTTGAGAATGTGCTTCAAAAGCGTGCCACCAGCTGCTTACTTGCTTTGATCCCAAGCACTTCTATCTTTCCCCCCCTAATGAGACAGAGGAGGAGGAAGCTAAAAAACAAGGGTGTTAGGACAAACTGGGTTCTGACACTACGCATGATTGTTTTCTCCCCACCAGATCATCCCTGGCTTGGAAGTATGCAGCCAACGTTTTCAAATTCTCTCTGCAAACCTTCCGAAGTCACTCACAAGGCTCTCTCATAGGGGGTTTTAAAGCCATAGCGTATCTGAATTAACTTCCAGACTTCTATGAGATGTAACAGAACAGGAAAGTGAAAGATAGTGTTCGATTTTCCCACATTATGGAGCTCGAAGACCACTCAATTGCTGCCTAAGAGTCTACATAGAACTTCCAGCTTAGCCCAGGAGGGGGATGTGAAGAGAGCATGGACTTCCAGGGCAGAGGAAGAAATAACAGAATAGAGAGAATTCTGCCTTTTAATTTCCTGAAACTTTACCCTGTTTTTTTTTTTCTTTCAGTACTTAAAACACCGATTTTGGTTCTACACAAAAGTATTTCTAGTGTTAAACTACACAGCTTTGAAAATATTAATTAAAAAGTTCTTTACAGTGTCTGGAAGAATAAAACTAACTGCCAAGACTTATATAGTATATATGACCTAAAAATGTAGTAATACAGAAGAGGATTAAAGTCAGGCCAAGCAGATTAAGTTTCTTCCTATTTGCTATGGACTGAATTGTGTCCCCTTAAAAGTGTTGTGCAATGAGACTGCATTTGGAGACAGGGCCTATATGGGGGGAATTAAGATTATACTAAATAAGTATAAGTATAGAACCCTAATCTGATAGGACTCATGTCCTTATGAAAAGAGTCACCAGAGACTTTGCATCTTCTCTTTCTGCTACATGAAGACACACTCAAAGGGATATTGTCCACAACCCAGGAGGAAAACCCTCCTCAGAAACCAAATCTGCTGGCACCCTTGCACTTCCCAGCCTACAGAAATATGAGAAAATAAACTCCTGTTTTTTTAGCCAAAGCCAAAGCCACCTATTCATGGTATTTTGTTACAGCATCCTGAGCAGACTAAGGGATTCTCTTTTATCATTCACTCAGTTTGCAAATATTATTTTTTGTTGCTTAAGATGTTTACTGGTACATGCATACATTTCCGTTAACTGGACTTCTCTAAGTCTTTCTAATGATAATCTGTAATCAACATTTGCTCTACTCGGCATGTCTTTTCATCTACCTGCCCTTGATTTCCCAGATACTTATAGATAGGAAGACAAGATCATTCTTACTGTCATTGACTTTGAAATTTTTTTCAAGCAAAAACCTAAGTAAGGCCCTTTATTTCCCAAAGATCTACGATGGTGTTCTGTGATAGGTAGAAATATTTGAGATCTCTCTGAAATACGAAGTTTGTTCCATCTGTCCTCAGCCTCCCTTTCCATGTTTTCTCTCCATCCCACAAGGACATACCTTCAAGTCTAGTGAAAATTGTTTCCCTACCTCCATCCTTTTACTCTTTTTCTACCTTCACTATCAATGTCTTTGGCATCACAAAAGACAAAATATTATATATTGTTTTACTTTTCCAATCCATTGTGAAGCTCTGGAGTGTAGGAACAATCCACTTTAAACAGACATACAAATACAGCTATTCCACCACTAATAATAAACACACTGGTACAAGACATCCTGATCCTCAGGACACATACACACGTACTGTGTGTAAAAGAATGCTTACATCAATTGGAAAGAAACAGGGAAAGGAGGATGTGATTTGGATCAGAAAAAAGACTCTCTTCTCCTGCATCCTTTCTTCCACTGTGACAAAGAAAAGAACAACAGCTGTGTCAAAAGGGCCAGAGCCAGTTTCAGCCTATTTGCTGCACAAACTGTGCCTGGTACGTGCCCAAGGGCAAGATCATTAAGAAGTTCACATAGGAGAGGCAATAGCCATCAAAGGCATTTCAAGTTAGTATCCCTGATGTCTCTGTGCTTAGAAAGCTGTATCTATATCTAAATTACCACGTGAGAGGTGCCATTCACAGCAAGCGATCAGGAATCATTCTTACAAATGTAAAGACTGGAAGGATCAAAAACCCTCACCCAATTTAGACCCAAGGCACTGTCCCCTGACCTCCACCAAAGCCATGTGAGGAGCTGAGTTTTTAAAGACTATAGGAAAGCTACCTTCTAGAAAAAAAAATTACATGGAAATTATGCTTCAAGTAATGACTTTTAGCTATAACAGAACAAAAACATGATTTAATTATGAAGATGTGGCTGATACCATTAAAGCACTACAGGAAACAAATATTGAAATATTATGGTGTCATAACTATAAAAGTAGCTCTAGTGAGAGCTATATATAATTCGCATTTCATGGTATGATTTTAAGTCATTCTGGAAAAGAATAATCCCACGAAATTACAAATGAATCAAACACAGAAGAATAAAAGACCCTATCAGGTCTTTGGGACCTAAACAAACCATGCACGACAATTTTAGTAGATATTGACATCTCAAGTGGGCAAATAGAGAGAAAACATATTTTGCTCAATCCCAGATTGCTTTTACAAGATGCAGGTAAGAAATATCCCTTCCTATTCCTTATGGGTTATTGTCATTTTTTTCTCTATATCACAGCACAGCCTAAAACTGGGTTTAGGAGGACCCTACTTTGGAAGTTTTCAGAAAGGTATTTACAAGGATCTTCAAAAGAGCAGCCCTTCATTGTCTAGAAAGAAAAATCCAACAACATAATCTCTCTGTTTTATTATTGTAGGGGATGAGTGTTAGCAGTGAAATTCAGTAACATTTACTGATTTTTTTTTTTTTTTTTTTTTTTTTGGTAAGAGGCCTTGCTACCCACAAAAAAAAGAAAGCAATTCCAAATACTTGAACTTTATAAGCCCCATCCTTTTCTTCTTCCTGAAGAGACTGTGTATTAATAGTTCTCCTGGTGACCATAAGAGCCAGGCATCTACCCTCAGGGGTGTTGTACACTGCTAACATTTCATAGATTGTCAATTCATTTCAGATAGTGGTGACATTTGATAAAATTTGCCAATAACTTGACAAACTACCTTTTTATAATTAAAGCTAACAAACACGCAATATGAATTCTCAATTAGACTTATAATCTTACTGTTATTGTAATGGGGAAAATAACCCCTTCGGTCATTTGCAGCTATTGAAACTTGTTTAATTCCTTTGACAATTTCCTACGTCTACATCCGTAATTTCAAGTCTGCACAGCGTCCTACATGCAGCAAACACACTCAATAATGGAAAAACAATTCACTTTGGCCTTGCATCTGATCTATTTAGCCAACTCTAAGGACACATTTAGCATTGATTATTGAGAAGGATATATCTAGCCACTAATAAGCGGAGTAGAAGAAACAGAGCGAGCTTTCTCTCCCCACTTGAGATTTTTAAAAAAGCTATTCTTATAAAATAACATATAAAATGAATTACAGCAGAATCTAATAAAATTTCCTAAATGACTGATCACATGGCCAATCAAAACTAATATGTGTGTTTTGGCCAACATTATGAACTGTTTAAACAACTTTCCTTTTTTTGGAATGAAATCCAGTGAATGAAAGTGCTGTATGTGGAGTAGCTCACACGAACTTTTTATAAATATTGGTAGTCACTCCGGGGATTCAGGCTTATTTATATGCTGCCTGCCATCCTTACCTATGGTTACAGTAGGTTGTCACACAGGTGATATTTTCAAGGGGGCCCCAAAAGCTTCTCTGGATAAAAAAGAATCATAATAATTTCATTCATTATCGTGGTCACTGAAATACCACTTTCCACTGAATGGACCATACATTCTTCATTTGTTCACTAAATGAACAAATGTGTGCGCACCAAGCCCTACTCTAGAACTAGAGAGCAAAAGGCCAAAGCAAACAACAAACAGAGGAAACAGCTCTCAGTCTGAAAGCATGACATCTGAAATAGGAAATGAGGATCTACAGGCTTTAACAAAGGCCATAATACGCAGAAGGGAGAAATGGAATTAGAGGGTCATGAAGGACTTTTTACTTCCCATTTGTATTACTATGATTTTTTTTTTATTGTTCCTAGCTCTTCAGAGCAGTAATGCACTATTGGATAGACGTTTAGTACTTCAGCACTTCTTGTAAAAGAAATCCTTTTCTAATTGTAACTAGGAGATTTATATATTTTTAGTTCTGATTATTTTGTTAAGTGGGGAATACTAAGCAATTTGCCTCAATGAGGGTACATTCCGAGAAATGCATCATCAGGCAATTTTGTCCTTGTGTGAACATTAGCATGTACTCACACAAACGTAGTGGGAATAGCCTGCTACACATGTTAGGTTTATTGTTTCTGGGCTACAAATCTGTACAGCATGTTACTGTTGTGAATACTGGAGGCAATTGCGTTATAATACAATGTGAAGTATTTGTGTGTGTACATATATCTAAACATATATTACTGAAAGTTTCAGTAATAATACGGTACATGCTCTTATGCGACCACCTTTCTGTCTGTGGTCTGTCCTAGATCAAAACATTACGTGGCCCCTGACTGTATTCTACATCTATTGCAGTATGTACTGCATTTTGCTGTGTATCATGCTCTTCTGTGTATAGGTAAAATGAGCCCCCACATTTTTTGACCCAAACTTTCAGAGGAAAAAAATATCTTGTTTAATTAATTCATATTTTTATTCGTTTATATCTAGGTACTTGTTTTTTCTGTTATAAATAAATTTTTAGCATTTTAAAACATATTATAGCACAAGAAATCTCATGTAGCAAATCATTACAAAACATAAAAGCAGGTATAAGTTACAAGAAATTGTATGTACCAGTAACAAATTTACGGTATTTGCCCGTATTAGAAGGTCAAGAGCTCTTCATCACTGTCAATATCAGAAGTATTATCTTTTCTAATTTCTGTACTACTGGTGTCTTCTGAAGAGTCACTTACCTCATCCTAGTATATTTCATTGTTCTCAATAACATCCATAGCATTTCTGATGCTGCGTTTTTAAAATAATTTCACAACCACTTCCTTCTTGACACTGTTCCATGATCTTATGGTCGCATAACCATGCTCAATCACAAACGTGGGCAGTGGATGCTTGATTTCACCTGTATGTGTTAAGTCATTGCCAGCAACTGCATTTGTGACTTCCACTCTCTTCAATAGGGCCTTTAAGGACTTTACTGACACATCAAGAGGTTGCAGTTGGCTGGTGAGACCAACAGTTGTCACAGCAAGTTGAATTTTCAAGTCTGCTGTGGTTGCTTTTACATTTTGTGCAACATGGGCTTTGAAGTGACCCCAAACAAACAAAGCTAGTTTTTTTTAAAGTAACCCTCCAGGCCTTCGTGACCAGACTCTGTTAAACTAGGTTTCTATATCTTCTTCATTCATCCATCTTTTTGCATACACATGAACAATAATTCCACTTGGAATCTTTTTTTTTTCTTTCTTCTTTTTTTTATTTTTTGATTCAATCATAGCAGTGTACATTAATACTATCATGGGGTACAGTGTACTGTTTCTGTATACAATTTGAAATACTTTCATCCAACTGGTTAACGTAGCCTTCATGTCTTTTTCTTAGTTATTGTGTTAAGACATTTATATTCTACAGTTAGAGAGATTCACATGTACCCTTATAGGATGAACCGTAGGCGTGAACCCACCAATCACCCTCCCTCCATCCATCCTCCCCCTGCCCCTCCCCTCCCTCTCTCCATATTCCTGGGCTAAAATTGGGTTATAGATGTCCTATGAAAGCTATAAATTAGTTTCATAGTAGGGCTGAGTACATTGGATACTTTTTCTTCCATTCTTGGGATACTTTGCTAAGAAGAATATTTTCCAGCTCCATCCGTGTAAACATGAAGGAGATAAAGTCTCCATCTTTCTTAATGGCTGTATAGTATTCCATGGTGTTTCTTTTTATGAAGATGATCATAGGTGGCAGCTTTGTCCCACCTACTCAGGGGCTAGAACAACAGTGAAGTGTGTTTTCTCACATCCACTAGTTCTAATAGGCACAGTCTTTGCTCCTTTGAAATCCATAGTTCTATTGGCACATCAAATATGAGTGGGATCTCATCCATATTGGTGATTTAGGACAGCTTGAAGTTGTAAGTCTTTTTCGAAGATGATTATATAAGAATGAAATTCCAACATTTGATTCTCATAGGCTGCTTGGAGTTTGGGGGCAAGTTTTGTTCATGTCCTCAAGCCCAAATCTTCTCTCTTCATAAAATTAGAGCACCATTTAGGTGTCCCTGGGAAATCATCGATTTTTTTTTCTTGTGCAATCCTTTTATCCTGTTCTGATATCATTTTAGTTGAAACAGAGATTACAGTTGAACAATGCTCCAGAATCCAGGTTTTCACCTGCTGCTTACCTCCAGCCACTTTGGAGGTTTCCCTCTCATGGCCTTCTTCTCTCATGACATCTCTCATGACATCCTTCCTGTTGGCTTCACCATCTGGTGACACTCCCTGTGGGAGGATGTCCAAAGTGTCTCTCGGCAGCTCTGAGGGTGTGATCTTTAGCATGTTTCATAACTGTTAGCTTAAAGATTGCAGTGTATGAAAAACCATTTCAATATTTTCCAAAGGATTTTCGAATAATTTTTGTAAAAATACCAGCCAGATCTCTAGCTCCTACCTAGAGTGTACAAATACAAATACATCACTTTCATTGCTTGAAAATGCTGTCAGTATAAGTTTGCTGTAAGTTCAACAAAAAAATGAGTACTATGTTCCAGGATATTATTTTACATATGGATATTGTTATTGCTTTCTAGGGTTACACTCATAACACATAACCATAAATAAAAGAATAAACACATTTGTATAGATTCAGAATTAGTACTACCCATGTGTAATGTGCATTCTTATTTTTCCCTCAAAAGTTTTGGGGGGAAAGTGTATATTATATATGGTAATGTTATATATTAAGCATGGTATAAATATATATTATTAGGTAGCTGAAAGGCCCCTTAAAATTCAATAAGTCTAGCAGATTTAAAATAAGTAGGATGACAACATAACAGTAAAATATCTTTCAGGGTGAGACAGGCCTACCTTTTCTTCTCAACTGATTTCAAATTAAAATATTGGCATAATTTTTAATTACTTTGATATTAATTCTTATAGTATTATGAGGATTTATTAAGATAAGTAAAGCATGTAGTACAAATGGCTATGATCTTATTTGTCATCAGTTCTTTGACAGTCAACCATCCACACAACACACATCTTTCACTCATCTGTTCCTTATCTGAGGTCACTTCACAGGTGACAGTCAAGATGGTGGCTATATATGGATATACTCTGTTGGGAAAAGGGGCATAGCGTTACGGAAAGCTTTAGAATATGAAGATGAAGGCAGATTGTCCAAGGAAGATCTGGTGACTTGATCATCTAATAATCACATCAAGTTAGTATATAGTCCAGGTATGGAGGGAGAGGACAATGGAGCTTAGAAGACTTGTTAAAATGCCTAACTCTGTATTTTTGGAGTTTCTTTCATCTGATCAATATATTTATTGAATATGTTCTCCATGATCATTGGTCCTCTAGGCATTAGAATTGGAAGATGCAAAATAATTTCAAAAAAAATATGGTTGTGTAATTTGACTATTTTATTCATGACTAACAATAAGTTTTATATTCTTTTTGAACAGATTATCATACATACAATTGAGAAAATAGTAAATTTCCTTTATACTTACACAACAAAGTAAGCATTACATAAAAGTGCCACTACAACAGTAATTTTATATACAAACATTTTTATATATGGCTCCATTGTAGATGTGACTATTCATGGATGTCTATATGCACAAATATACTTATTTATTTTTATCTTTTTTATTGAAATAAATACTATGCAGTAAAGTGCACCATTCTTGAACATGTATTTTGGTAATTTTTCACGTGCCTATACCCTGGGTAATTATCACTCAGATCAAGATACATAATATTTCCAGTTTATTCTGGAATATAAATAGAATTTTATCCCTTCTTAGTTGTCTTTCTTCTTTTTCAGTTTTAGGATGGGTGACTTGACTTAGTCCTCTGGATTCTTCTATAATAACAAAAATGGAAAACTCCTAAAATATTACAAAAAAACCTTCTCTTACTTAACAATACAAATTAGGAAGCTACAGAAAACTCTAAATTCTTTTGAAGCTACAGAAAACTCTAAATTCTTTTCAAGATTTATGCTCTAGGAGTTCCTATAGTGTCGTTTATAAAAACAGTGGAATAGAACTCCTGGGTTTGCATAAAAATCTTTCAGTTACTGCTTGTGGTGCTGGATAATTATCCTTTTTCTGTCTTAGTTTCCTAACCTACAAAACAATGAGATAATCATTTTTAGCCTATATACCTTATGGGCAAAACTGATGGAAGGAGCCTCAGAATTGGTTCAGGATCCAGGTTTCTCTTCATCATCAAGTACCTTGACTCTTCTCATCTCTCCACTCCCCACCCTCATTGTATCATCAGTGTCAAGCATTATGGTCACAGATGGATGCAGTAACATATGTATCACAGTCTCATAGAAAAGTCAGGAATGATGGGCTTGCACTTTCTTATTGGGCATTTTTGTGATTTATTTTTAATCAGGGAGAAATAGTTCTAAAATTTCAAAGGAGTGAATGGGATCACATGACTATCCCTAGCCACCAGAAGACTGGAGGGGAGTCTGCCATTGTCAGCCAGATAGTCCAAACTAACCTCTGCCTGCAGGGGAAAAATGGGGACAATATGGCTGTAAAACACAGCGACGGTGTCTGTCTACCAAAATACCTTGCTACATAGTGTAGCAGAGGCTCAAATGATCACATGCTAAGTCTTTAAGTCTAGTGACTAGAAGAAACAATATATCAAAATATGTCCCCTCATCCATTTGGAACTATGAAACTAAAATTAAAAACTCATAGCCCAAAGAGCATGTGGCCCATAGATAGTGGTGTAAAAAACCAAACTAAAATCTGCATGTATTTTTCAGGGATCCAAAACCCAGTTTCAACCATTGCACCAGTAGTTTTTCTCATAATTGAGTCAATCTATGTGCTGCGTGTCACCTGTCTGAATTCTGAAGTCATTTGTACTTGTGACCCCCTGTAACAATTTATCAATTATTTTGAGATAATTGATTATTGTGAAAGAACAGAGGAAGAAGTAACTTTCTTTTTGAACTTTACTGTTCTCATCTATAAAACGTCGATAGTAACACCATCTTTGTAAGGTTTACCTGAAGAATATCTTGGATTGAGTTTTCTAAAGCCAGAGCCTGAGAAGCAGCTTCTTGTGCCAGCACTTGGCAGAAAGAGTGTTTTCAGAAGGGAAGTGGAAAGCAGGGATAAGAAAGGAAAATACAGAGGAAGCAAGGATGTGTTCTCAAATTGAGACAAGCTTCAGCCTCGGTCTTATCCCATAGGAAGCGGAGGAGCATGAAATAAGCATGTACTTAGGCCCACTCTGAGGCAAGGGGGCTGGCTCTTGTATCCGTAGTCAATCAGTCAGTCAAGCATTGGCTTTTGGTGAGATGAGAGGCGAGAGTTGAAAGCAAGGAGCATGTAACCTCCTGGATAAGGTGGCTACCTTTTGATAAAAGAAATGTCTTTTGTAGCAGCCGACCCAGCACTAGGGTGGTACCTGGACCAATAAAGGGAACGTGATTGGGGCATCACATGTGTCCACTAGAAGAAATAAATAGGAAAGTGCATATGAAACCTTAGTGTACTCTTTATTTCCATAAAATAGTAAAGGAGTTAGTCTGGCCATAGGAATAATTAGTAGAGATAATTGTTGTGTCTAAAAGTTTGTTCTTTATTGCAAATACAGTGGATAGGGAAGCAAGGGAGAGACAGTCAAATTTTAAACAGGGGAGTGATATTATATTTGAATGTTAAGAAGGAAAACTCCAGTAACAATATAGAGTAGTGTTTGAGGAAGGGTTTATTTTTATGGAAATCCGGAAAAGGCATGATGCAAATGTAAATTGAAGTAGTGATAAAATGGCAAAAAAGGGGAAAACATCAAAGCTTGTGAGGACTGTTTCCTAAAATAGTCTATTCAATCTGTTAGGGTGAGAGGGGGCAAAAAACTCATTTAATTAATAACTGTAATAATATGGCGTTTGTTTGCAGTAGTCACATTGGATGAAAGAATAATTTTCTAACATTTATAACTTATTTTAATAAATTTCATGTGTGGCACCTGTAGCTCAAAGGAGTAGGATGCCGGGCCTATATGCCAGAGGTGACGGGTTCAAACTCAGCCCCGGCCAAAAACTGCAAAAAAAAAAAAAAATAATAAATAAAATAAAGTAAAATAAATTTCATTTGCCTAAATTTTATCAGTCTGTTTCATAAACAAAGGGACAGAATCAATTCAATGTTGAAGAATGATAAAGAAATATTGAGTCTATTCCTCACACTAAAAGAACCCCAACACCAGATGACTGATTTTAACATTTTACCATTTGCTGAGCTCACCCAGGGGTGGGGGACCTGTGGCCTCCAAGCCACACGCAGCCCATCAGCTCCCGAAGTGTAGCCCCTCAACCAAATCCAAACTTTTTTTATTAACAAAGGGATTTGTTCTGTAAAATCTGAATTCAGCAGCAAGGCCTCACTCAAGGATCCTTGAGTTTTCATTTGGTATTCTACTTCATTATTATGGACTGCTGAGGCCTCCATTTAAAAGTACCCCCCTCCAGCTTTATCATAATATCACTTTCAAACATTCCACTCTTGCTCACTTTATTTGATCACAATATTTCTCTAACATGAATCTTAAGGGAATACCTTTGAGAACCATGGGATTCCCTGAGCATCTAAGGTTTGAGATAAATCTTTGAACTCTTTTAAATCTTAGACATTATTTTTTTTCCTCAATCATTTTCTGAATCAAGCATTTGGCACTGGCTTTATGCTCTGTCTAAAAGTCCAAGAGAAGGGCTTGTTTTTATTTACCTGTGCAGTTGGCAACCTGATGGCTAAAGAGAAAAAAAATTTTTTTTCTTCCTTCTAGTACATGCAGTTTAACAAGCAAAGTGAGAAATAAATATCAGGAACTTTGGAAAAAGAATTACTTCACCTGACTTGAAATTTCTTTCATAAATCCCTAAAGCATGAAACTGTTTTGTGGGAATTTAAGTTGTTTCATATTTTAATAGGTTATGATCTAAGATGAAATCAACAGAAGTGTTCAGTTTTCCTATTAATATTTTATTGGTTTAAATTTTTTATTTTTTTCCTCCCATTGACATCAAAAGGCAAAATTCAGCTGTTTTATTCATAAAGGGAGCTGTATTTACAGGCACTGAATTTGTCAACCATTACTGGCTCTCTCCAGCTGGTTCTCAAGATTGACCTTTTTTGTGCAGCTCTTGGAATTTAAGTCATAGAGACATTTGATTCATGAAAGATTTACTGAACAACACTCTGTCCCAGAATCTATGCTGGGTGCTACTGGATTAAAAACACTACCTGCTCTTAGGCATCTTAAATTTTATGATTTGTGACAAATATACAAAACAGAGTGAGACCGAGTAAGAAGACTGGAAAGGCATCTGGGGCCGTGAGGATTGAGCAAAACAATCATCATCCCTTGGAGGAATTAAGGAAATACTTTCCACATAGAAATCTTAAAAGTTTCAAATAAGTTTTAGAACATAGCGATAGAATTATAGAGCAAATAAAAGAAGGGGGGGGGCAAAGATACGATCGTACAAAATAAAGATATTAAAAAGTGACAAAACTATTTTTAAAAAATAGCTTAAATCTTTGGATTTATTTTTTCTTTTCTTTATATTTTTTTGAAAGCTGCTGAGTCATTTCTAAGGATGGGAAAATGAGAGAATTTTAACAACATGTTCGATATCTGCTATCTGTTCCATATTGTTAAATGAAAATGCAAATATTTAAATAAAATTTTATTTATTACTTGGTTATTTGCTAATTTACAGATCCAACTTTAACCATAAACTTCTCTAAAGTATAAGGTAGAATTTTTTTTTTTTTTTTAATTTGAGACAGAATCACTCTGTTCTGTTGCCCCATTGAAAGTGCAGTGGTGTCATCATAGCTCACTATGATCTCCAACTCCTGGGCTCATGAGATCCTCCTGCCTCAGCCTTATGAATAGCTGAGGTATACGCCACCACAGTAGGGTAATTTTTCTGATTTTTTAGAGATAAGGTCTTGTTCTTGCTCATGCTGATCTCAAACTCCTGAGCTTAATGGATCCTCTTGCCTTGGCCTCCCAAAATGTTAGGATTACACAATATTTTTATTATTACCATTTCCCAATCCTTTTATTTTCATCTCAAAAATAAAATATTAAGACGTACATCTGAAAAATGTTCAGAATCCAACAATATAAATACTTCCTAATTGTTAACCAACTCTAAACATTGTAGGGCCCCGTCTAATGTATGTAACTCTAACTTCAAGATGATAAAGTAAAAACACTTTCCCCCTAAACTTGCAATTTTTGAAATGTGGTTATTACTTTGTTATCAAAAAATTAGCAACCAAGAGTAAAGGATATTTCCATGCTAGAAATAATGAAACGTTGTACATCTATCATAATTTTCTTTGAAAGATTCAAACCTAAATGTTGTCTTTTTCTGCAATATATATGGGCTGTATATGTTTCTTGTACTTTGGAATATGGGTCACTTATTCGGGAATCATAATGGCAGAGCTCTGGCTGTACCTATGAAATCGTGTGTCCATATGGCATCATTGCACAGAGTTGTAGATAAACAAGCAAATAAAAAATCAGGCAGCAAAAAACCCTCCATATATCTTAGTTTGAATATGTTTGAAAACTGTTCCTTGTTCATTAGAAATCATAAATCCTGTGAAGACTCCCAGCTTGTAACTCTGTGTTTACAATTATGTCCCCAGTATCTAGGACATGCAAACGTACTTATGAAAAAAATCTACTTTGTGACAGGAACTGTTACAGGTATTAAGGATCCAATCTGTAAAAAATACATAAATTCTTCTCCCTGCCAACGTAGAGAAAGACAGAAAACATGCAATTCAATCACAGAAAAACATTTAATTAAAGCCCTGATAGAAATTAGATAAGGTGCGTCAAAGAAGGCCACGTGGAGTGACGTTTAAATTCAATTGCCAAGAATGAAAAAGAATCTATCTTTGAAGGAGTAGAGGTTAGAGGTGGGGCTAGGGAGGTGAAGAGTGTTGCCAAGAGATGTGTAATAGTAAGTGAAAACTCTGGGCACAGGAGATTTACTGCAACAGGAATAAGATCTCCTTGTGAGTCAGACAGAAACGTGTTCAACTTAGGTCTTCATTTATGCTAAAGGTAATCAGAAATTATGAGAAGGATAATCTTCAGGGTGATAATATGATCTGGCATTCTGGTAGGTACCAATATTATTTTGCTGGAAAAAATGAATTATAATAATTAAATCTTTTTATATCATGTTTATGTTTTATGCCACATTGGTGATTTCATTTATATTTTATGCACCTATTTAAGTAAAATTTGCCTGTTCTTTTAATACCCAGGCTTTGTTTCATATTAACGTTTAGTCAGTATTCTTAAAACTAATGTGAAATAGAACACATTATAAATTAATCATAAGGGTGATAAGGGTGTTTTTACTTAAGTTCACTTGAGTTCATGCTAATGTCCTAGATTACTTAATCAAATTTTCATATTTATAAAAAAAAAGATGACTTGTCCTACATAAAGACATCATACTTTCTGAAGTTTGGTAAAAGAATTCTACAAAGTCTAGAGATGGCAAAAGCTTAAACAACTGGAAGAAATAAGAAATATTTATTGCATTTGACTGATAAGATGTTGCGAATGATTTTATTTTTGTCCCCTTTAAATTTTTCTGTTGTATTTTTTTCTGGTTTCTAATGCTGATGGAAACCAAAAAAGGAGTTTCATGAAATTTCATTCTGTAGAGTGATGGCAGGTTCAGAATTTCATCGAAACAATAAAATGGTCCAGCATATTCAAGGCCTGGTGTTAATAGAGTTCATATGAATTATTCTGCTGTATTGACTAAAGTTACATTTGACTCAAGGTAGTTTGTGCCTTGCGACTCCAATATACCAAAATGAACTCTTAGATTCTGCAGGCCTAATTCCAGCATGGCTATTAGAATGACTCCATTCATAGCTCTTTCCAGGGCAGTGAGAGATTGTGATAGCTACAGCATATGTGGATCATCTTTATTTTACACTCTAGTCCTCCCGTTCCCCGATGTGACCACTTCCTTACACCAGGTCAAAAGCAATGATAGGTTCGGGGATTAATCCTCTCCTAAACCAGGGGAGTACAAACTCTCATAAATAAAACCTGAGCAGAATGGAGCATGTTTCAACTAGAGACCACGATCTATTAACAAGATTTTGTTTATCTTATTCCTATGACTGGACTTTGACCTCCTGCTAATTCTATTAGCGCACATTTCTGTTCCAACAAAGCAGTTTATCTTCTTGAAAAATTGCTAGATCCTCGGTTACTGTGACTCCTCTCTCTGAATATTAAACAACCCAACTACCCTTGTCATGATTTTTTTTAATAAATTCCACTAATAAAATGAAACATCTGAAAATCTAAATATAAGAAACCTCAGTAAATATTGCTGCCTAGGAAACTATGTTCACTTTGGCAAAGTTAGCAAACTTTCTAGAAGTTCTTGGGGTTACTCTAAGATGGATACTCGGGTTGAAAATGATTTTCTATGCAAAAGGAGAATATTATACTTGGCGAGGGCTAACCAATACACATAGGATATGGAATGAAAATATTAGTTCAACTGGAGAGAAGTGCCTTTTGCACTAAGGATGGTCATAGCTGCTATTTGAGAGATTCCAAGAGCTTTATGAAACAGAGAAGAGAACGATGGAATGATCTCATGTAGCCACATCTACATGGAAGAGGGCATCATATGTGATTTTTTTCCAAACCACCGAACCAACAGGCTCTAGTTAAGCTTACCTATTTGCACCAAAATATAGAGAAGAAAATTCACCATTAAGACTGCTAAAAAGGGGAGGAATTTCTGAGAGGAGTTTAATAGTGATAATGTAACAGAACAGAGTTAGAGGTGGGCTGGAAAGGAACGATGGACCCTGAGATGAAGGGGTATTACAAGTGTGTGTCTCATAAAGGGACACTTCTCTTCCTCTTTGCTCTTCCCTTCACACCTGCCACATTTTCCCTAACCTGGTGCCCTTCTTTCCTTTTTCCCCGATGCTCTGAAGATAACTAATAACTCACCAGACAGGAGACATACAGGAGCTTTATCCTCGATTTGTTTTCTGTACTTGCATTAATGGAGTCTCCTTAAAAACCTGAATGAGGGCACAGAAGTTTTGTTCAACCATTTCCCTCACTGACCCACATTTTGCTTTTACTCTAATTTCTATTCCCAGTATCTTCTAGTACTTTCCACGTCAAGTATCTGCAATTAGCCAGGCTGTGAATGCTCGTGTTTATCAAGGGACAGACAGCAGAATTCATAGAGGATCGTGGACATTTGTAAACATCGTAAGAAAACAGTGAATCTTTAAAGATTTCAAAATCAGATTACAGGTCAATCTTCATTATAGGTTAACTTTTTTTTCTGAAAATTTGTATTCAAAAAATACTAAATCAGATTCATTTACTATTCCTTTCTAATCTCCACTGTGAACTTCTTCAGCTCTATACCTCTGATATTTGCAAGAATAACCGGCCAATAGAAAAATACTTAATAACTATTGCCTAGAAGTAAATTGAAATACAAGATATTTAAAATATGCTTTGCAAAGTTCCATTTCTCAATTCATCTTCAGTAATAGAAATATCTTCAGTAGCATCTCATAATAGGCAAAATGAATTAGAGATTCAAGTTAGTTTTCTAGGCAATTTGAATACCTCTCTCCCTCCTTCCCTTATGAAGGGCACTAAAAGGAAAGAAGCCTCCCTAAATCTCACTCCAGTTTTTATAGAGACTTAATAAAGGAGAATTTGGTGTCTATACTGCTTGAGGAAAAAAAATATATACTTCAAATTTAAAAAATTGAAAATGTAAGATGAAGAAAACGTTTGAGCAAAAACTTAAAGTAAAAATTACACCGTGCATAGATATTCACAGACAATTCTTTGTCAGCTGATGATGTGAGGGTGCACGCTAGTCCCTAGGGGGACAATTAGAAAAGAAGCACTTGGTTTGAGCCCAGAAGAAAGACGTTTGATGCTGCCTTGAGGATGCGTTCGCACGGAGACTTCCTCCCGCCCTCCACACAAAAGGTGGTGAAGGATGGAGTGGGGAGTAGAAAAGAGGAAGGATACACAGGCAGAGAAACAACATTCACAAGGTCCCGGAGCCTTGCCTATTCAGGTGAAGGCTGTGCAGCCAGATGTTGAGGTCTTTGAAAGGGACAGATGTAGAGAAAGAGACGGAGTAGTAAGTCAGGGTCACATCCAGATATACTTGTTTGATCATTTGTCCAGAAAAGCGACTTAAGAGGATTTGGCCTCAGCATTGCAGCCTCGCTGCCCTCAGCATCACCACCACCCTTACACGTGTAGGCAGAGTAGCAAGTGGACCACACTGCCTGATGCCACACCTGCAGAGATGATTGTGGACTAAACCTTGTTTCCCTTTTCTCTTTTGTCATTCTGCTTTTGTGTTTTAGAGCACAACACTAGAGACTAGTCAGAATCTTTTTTAGAACAAACATCAGTAATGACGAAAAACTTTCCAGAGGGTAAAATATTAAATTTCTTCTGCCTTTAATCCCAGCTAGTGGTGAAATTGAAGATAGGAACAATTCTAGAGATGGAGCACGGTCTGCAAATGTCGGTCTTGGGGAGGAGGCAGAGAAGTGAAGAACTGCAGAGTCCAGGGCTGTATTCCTGCAGGCAGAAAGGCCCATGAACCCAGGACAAATGGGCACAGGTAGATGGGGTAGACACACCAAAAGATGAAGTTACAGAGGGCTCAGAGTGCAAACTGATGCAATAAACATCTCTTAATGCTTACTCGGAATCTTGTCAAAAGTCATGCTAATTATGTCAAATTTCGTGGAGCAGAGCCCGTGCCTTCAAATCACAGGTTTCTACACTCACAAAACTATCTGGACAACTAGTCATGAAGATTGTAAATGACCGAGTGTTTAATTCGGGTTTGCGGTTTGATTCCTGATTTGACTGTACTTCTCTGTTGCATAAACACAAACAAAACTCCTTTGGGGCGAGAACCATAATACATGAGTCAGCACGAAGAAGGAAAGATGAGTCCTGACTCTATTACTTCTCAGCAGTCTGACCTTCTCAAAGAGCTTAACTGTCTTTGGCCTCTGTTTCCTCATTTGCGAAGTGAGAAGTACAACAGTGCCTTCTTCACAGGGCGGTTGGAAAGGTTAAATCTTTTAATGCTTGCAAAATTCTTGGAAGAGTTTCTTACATGTTCTAAGCCTGTGGAAGTGTTAGCTATTATTATTTCACCCAGCAATTGCGAAAATGAAAGCAGCCACATAACTGAAGCTGGCAACAGTCTTACGTGACTCTGATAGACAAGGTTCAAGAGAGAAAATGAGTTCATTAAAAAAAATTACCCACTTTTAGACACCATACATGCTGAAAATCTAATAGCTTGCATAATAACTTTTTAAAAGATGACATTTGGCCACTCAGATCTGGACTTATGCTAGGGTGATCTAAACCCTAAGCAAACAAAAAACAAAAACATAAGAAAAAGCCCTAATTTGAAACTAATTTGTAGCTTTCATAGGAAAGATATAACCTAATTATAGCCTTAGATTATGGGGAGGAGAGAGGGAGAGGGGAGGGGGGAGGATGGGTGGAGGGAGGGTGATTGGTGGGGTCACCTCTATGGTTTATCTTACAAGAGTACGAGTGAATCTTTCTAAAAGCAGAGTATGAATGTCTTAATAACTAAGAAAATGACATGAAGGCTACGTTAACCAATTTGATGAGAGTATTTCAAATTGTATCTGAAAACACCACACTGTACCCCATGATTGCATTAATGTACACAGCTTTGATTTAATAAAAAAAAAAATACGAAAAGATTATGGTCCCATTATAAACTTCTAGTTGGTAAGAATAAGCACAGTTTATTCAATTTCATTAATGTGACAATGTATGTCTTATTCATAATTTTTATTTTATATTGAATTTTGTCCCATAATATTCATTCTATTTTAACTTTCCAGTAAGAGAAAATTTCTTCCCATGTGTGGCTCTGGAGGCTACAGTGAGTCTAGGACATCTGTCCATAATTGTTAATGTACTTGGCTAATTTTGTGTTGTGGGGGAATTCTGATGGAGATGGCTTGGATGCGAGGCTTCTCTGTGTGTGCAAGCTGGATCAATCAACCCTCACCATCCAAAATTACAACTAAGAGTTGCCACAGACTTGAAGAAGATTCTGGAAGAAAGCATCCTTCTCTATTCTCTCCCCACCCTCTTCTCTCTCTGTGTAGATTCAGCTCAAGGGGGGATAGTGGGGCAAAGGTGCTGAAATATTGCTTGTGTAGGGATTTATGTAAATGCAAAGAGCTCAAGGTCATTTTGAGTTGGTTGCTGATTTGCTGTCCTTTCTTCAGAGTTCTGTTGAAAGGAGCAGCCAGTGTTGATGATGATTCATGATACTCTGTGGTAGCAACACCACATTAAGAATCAAAATGAGCTGTGTGGTGGTTAACAAGCGCCTTGTGGACACTGGACCCACTTTCCAAGCTAAGCGTTTAATTGAAACTTGAATCTGACACTGTGTTTTCAGTCCCTATGAAGACTCCTGAAGGCACAGTGAATGTGGACACAAATCAAAAGTGACTAAAAACAACAGGAATTTTGGAAGCCAAGCCAGAAACAGGCAAGTAGTGGTTTAGAGGCACTTAAATACTGTTACAGAGAAAACAAGGACCAAATTAAAGGAAGTGGAATTATTTTGACAAACAAAAAAGATTTTGTCAACAATCATGGTGATATGCAAAAAGAGAAAAAGAAAGTTTTGAAGTCCTTTAAGGAATTTCTGTGATTCAGCTCCTGTGCTCTGAGCACATAAACACTCTTCATGGATGCTGGCCAGTGAAACCACCTGGACCATTTTGATCTTACAGAGTCTCATTTAGGACCCTGTGAGGACAAAACCTTACACTGAGGCCCTCACTACTCAAAACTCATTTGGCTGTAATTTTTCAGTCAGTTCGTTCCTAATTTTTAAAGGTAAGTGAGTTAATTATTTCTGCCAAGATGATTAGAATGCCTCCCTATACAGGTGGACAGGCACATGCCTCATCATGCTCTTACTTTTCTGTTTTCCTTGGCTTCTTTCAGACTATGACTCATAGTCACAATTGTTAGCAGAAGTTTGTAAGTAACGACACAGGTTACTTGGTAGGGTCCTTACTTAGCAGATGGGTCACTTTCTCTGTGAACGACAAATAGGCCCTTCCCCCATCATTTAGCAGGAAGACCAACAGTGGAACAGTCAGAAAAAGTGCCTCGTTGTCTGAATTCTGTCATTGATTTTGTGTGAATCAGGGCAAGTCACCTCTCCTACTCTCCTGGCCTATAAAATGAGGCATTACATTAGGTGATCCCAAATTTCCTTGGAGCACCGGAACCCTGCAATTCCAAGCTGTTACTTGCAAATGAACAGTTTAGGGCCATTTGCTTACCATGGAAGCTAAGAAGACTAAACAGACTTTTGCAAAAGGACTGATTTAGTTGTAATTTTTGATATTTGAAACTGCACAGTCAGTTGTTTTAAGCCTTTATTTGTCACAATAATTTTCAAAAATGTGTTACTTCTCTCTTTGTTCTCATTAAGTCAACTTTACTTATTCTAGTTTTTTTTTGAAAAATACTATTATTGTTATAGAAATAATGCATAAACTTTGTAAAAAGGAATGAAATTAAAGTTAATAGGAAAATAGATTTTTTTCTCTAAATAGAGAACAAGTGTTTCTTAGATATCCTTTTAGAAATTTCAACTTATTTTATACACATATATACAAAATACACACAGTCACACCAGTTTTTAGATACTCTTAAAAGTCCTTATTACTTATTTGGGTTAACTATATCTAACAATATTTCTACATCAATAAGTAGAATTTATTATATTCTTTTAAATTACTGGTCTATGTTTTAATTATTTATAAGTCAGTGTTTTTGATATATATTTTATTCTTTTTATCTTTTTCCTTTTTTTCGTAAGATTGCATTGGTCCCCTTATTTCTACAGGTGAGTCAGAAAATTCATCTAGGAATTATTCATAATGTAATTACTGAGTTAAAAATACATGAAATTTAAGTTTGTGTGATGATGGCCATAACTTTCTCCAAAATTAAATAAACTTATATAGCCATAATCATGCAATTAATAAGCCTTATGATATCAACTTTTACAGTTTTTCCAATCTGATAGTGTAAAAGTAATTTCATTGCTATTTAATTCGAGTTTCTTTAATATTTGATAACACGGAAAATCCTTTCATATCTTTATACGCCATTGGTATTCCTTTTTTTCTCTGAACAGCTTTCTCAATTTCTTTTCCCATTACTTTTTCTTTAAGTATTTCTATAGCTTTTTGTTTAAAAAAAATACTATGTTTCCCACTTGATCCATCTTACCTATGACTATGTGTGATAGCAGGACATGGTGGCTTACAACTACAATCCTGGCACATTGGGAGGCCACGGCAAGAGGTCTGCTTGAGGCCAGGAGTTTAAGACTAGGCTGAGCAAGAGTGAGACCCTGTCTCTACCAAAAATGCAGAAGAACTAGCTAATTGTGATGGTGAATGCCTATACTCCCAGGAGGATCACTAGTGCCAGAATTTTAAGGTTGCAGGAGGTATGATGATACCGTTGTACCACAGCTCAAGCAACAAGAACGAGATCCTGTATGCAAAAAGCAAACAAAAATATGTATTAAAGTGTACTATCATTAGTGTTTGTATCCGTGTCTTCTTGTATCTATTATAATTTTTGCTTCATGAACATGCTTCTCGTATTATTTGGTTCAGATACCTTTGCTATGAATCATGTTTAAGCATAAAAAATGCTCATCTTTATCATGTTTGAGGCTTTCTTATTGAACTTTATTCTGTCTGATATTACAACTACTAGTCCAGCATTAAAAAGCATTATTTCCAGGGCAGCACTGGTGGCTCAAAGGAGTAGGGCACCGGTGCCATATACCAGAGGTGGTGGGTTCAAACCTGGCCCTGTTCAAAAAAAAAAAAAAGCATTGTTTCCATATTCTTAACTACTTTTACCATCCCTTTATTTCTTACCTTTGGGGGGGGGCATTACTTTCTCTATTCTATTTTTATTTTATTTTATTTTATTTTTTGGAGACAGAGCCTCAAGCTGTCCCCTTGGGTAGAGTGCCGTGGCATCATAGCTCACAGCAACCTCAAATTCCTGGGCTCAAGCGAGTCTCCTGCCTCAGCCTCCCAAGTGCTGGGACCACAGGGGTCCACCACAACACCTGGCTATTTTTTGGTTGCAGCCATCATTGTTGTTTTGGTGGGCCCGGGCTGGATTCAAACCCACCACTTTAGGTATATGTGGCTGGCGCCTTAGCCACTTGAGCCACAGACACTGAGTCACTATTTTTATTTTATAAAAAATATAGCTAGGCCTTGATTTTGGAGCCATGATCCTTTTTTTTTCTTTTAATAGATGTCCCAAACCAATTCACATTTGTTGTTATAACCAACATTTTTGATATCAACTCTCCCATATTATTTTCGTATTATGTGTTTATTGACTATGCTTCTTTCTATATTAAATGCACATTATTGCTTCTTTTAACATTATTATTGTTAATATCATTGTATTTCAGCAGTTTGTACTTTGTCACAATACTTACCTTCGTATTCATACCAGTTTTAAAAAATGCTCTTGTGGCAATGTTTTCTCACCTACATTTTTGCTGTCTAGTTTTTCAGTGTCTGAGAGTATTCTTCAGCTCCTGCCTGTTGTATAAGAGCAATTACTGAGCTTATTCTACTTTCTTTTGTCTTTCACTTTTCCTTCCCCTGTCAATTTTTAGGTACATTCTTTTAACTTTGTTATATTACATTTACACATTGATTTTCAATCCTCTTCGCCTATATTGTAACCTTAATGGCTCACCGTTAGTCCTTTCAGTAAAGTATTCTTAGCTCTGTATTGATGGGATGAAGTGGATTCGTTAAGAAAGGCTCATGGTAGAAGTGTGGAAGAAAAAGTATCCAATGTACACAGCCCTATTATGAAACTAATTTATAGGTTTCATATGAAAGCTATAACCTAATTATATATAGCCTAAGAATATGGGGAAGGGGGAGGAGGAGGGATCACCTCTATGGTTTATCTTACAAGGGTACAAGCGAATCTTTCTAAGAGTAGAATATAAACGTCTTAACACAATAACTAAGAAAATGTCACGAAGGCTATGTTAACCAGTTTGATGAAAATATTTCAAATTGTATATGAAAAGACCACACTACCCCATGATTGCATTAATGTACACAGCTATCATTTAATAAAAAAAAAAGAAATGGATATAGAATGGATATTGAATTCTATATTCATGGATGTAGAATTTCCAAAAGTAATGTATAATTGAAGCTGGTTTTTTATGGCCTTAATCCTAAAACAGCAATTTGGCTCTATAATATTTTTTGGATTATATGGGTCTGATAGAGATTTTTCTTTTCCAATAAAACCCTGCTCCACCTTTACCTTACTTTTCACATTGTATTTGAAACGTCTGACAACAATCTAATTCTTTGCACTTTTAAAGTATTTCTTCCTTACCCCTCCTGCCCCACCTCCTGAGACATTAACAATTATTTTATTTTCCTTTATTTTTAGACTCAATAGATCAAATTAAATTTCTCAATCGATTTTTCTGGATGAAAATGAATTATTTTTTTTCCAGAGGAAAGTTTTCCAGATATACACGGGAATTTTATACTACATAAATTCGTATCTTTTTTGTTTCTAAAGAAATTGTTTGGATGATAGTTTTATGTACTAATTCTCTCATATTTTTCTGTTTGTCTTTTGAAGTTTAGTTCTTTGTTTTCAGGTTATGCTGAGGGAATAGTTGTTTTATGTCTATTTTCATTTGTTTATCTTTTTTTTTTTCCTAGTACAAAGAAAAAGCCTCTTGAACTCAATTTGTTGTATGCAAAGAAGAAACCCAATGAACAAAGTGTTACTGGCTTCCAAAAGATATTTCAACCTTAGAAACTTCAGAGAAGTATTTATAACTTGTGATAAATCCTTAAGGAGATCCTTGCTAGCCCTGACACAGTTAAAATGTTACTTTCTATACCTGAAATGAATTGGGACACGTTTATTTAGGAGAATGCTGCAGATGAAAGAATTTAAACAACTTCCTTTTATTCAGTGTTTCCCAGTTGGAATGATCGGAAAAAAGATTCAGTCTCCTGGCTAAGATTCTCTGTGGCCTTGAAAATGGGTTTTGTGAATACACCAACAGCAAAAATAAGAAACCCTGGACTCCAAAAAAATTACTGGCCCACATGAAGATTATCAAGCAACAGCAAAAGATGAGGAAAAAAAAATTTTTAAAGAGGCCATTCCAATACATTTGTGCCATTAGTCTAACTTAGTTACTAACTTCAGTTCAAAGATCCTATTAGTCCTAAACTATTCTTTTTATTTGCAGTTTTTTTGGGGAGGGGCTGGGTTTGAACCTGCCACCTCTGGCATATGGGGCCAGCGCCCTACTCCTTTGAACCACAAGTGCCGCCCGTCCTAAACTATTCTTAATAATTTTGTTGAAATAATCTTCTTAATGCTGGGCCTCTGATTTTTGATTCTTCAGTCTCTCTATATCATTTCTGGGTTCACAGACACAGCCAAGGATTTAAGAAAATCACACCAAACAAGAACGAAAGTATATTGCCCTACTTAAAAAAAA
>NW_003852415.1:9182431-9197471 GCF_000181295.1 Otolemur garnettii | reverse complement strand
AAAAAAAAAAAAAAAAAAATTAGATTTTTATGTTTTATCCCAAAGCTTCAATTCTTTCTCTTTTCTCTCTGTTGCATCAGAAATGTCCTCTCTTCCACTACAGTTCTCAGGGATGGGAAACAAAATGCAGAGAGGACCACAACAGAGATTGAAAGGAAGCCTTTCTAACCTCAGTCAACGTTGCTCATGGTCATTTTCCTCACAGAAAATATAGGGTGAGAAAATACCATCTATAGCCAATGATTTCAGGACAACACTGATGCAGCCCTGACCTACGTCTTCCTACCCAACAGCCACCGACACTTCTTTCCCACAGAGTTCTGAAGAGTCTCATTGAGTTGATCCTCCTAAGCAAGCATCTCTGACTGAAGTCCCTTATTATACTCTTGTTAACTTCTCTAAACCTTGCAGTATAAAGGCCTCCAGGACTAGATGTAAAATAAAACCAAAGTAAATAGCACCTTTCATTACCAATGGAACATTTTCCTGGGAAGGAGTTGAAAGTTTTAAGAACAAAGGGTGAACAATCTGGGAGCTGAAGAATGTTCTCTTTTTGTTCATAGGTACTGTCAGAGTCAGGTTGTTATGGAGACCACGCTTTCCTGCAAACTTGCACTGGAAATGCTCCCTGCTGAGAGAAGTGCACAGGCCGAAGTGTGAAATGCTTCTGTACTTTCATTGGAAGTCCCCAAAGAGGTCTGTTCTTACTTGGACACAGTTTATACTTTGCTATCATTAAAATTTAGTTAATCTCTACTTTTACTAATCCATACTTCTACTTAACTAACTGTACTGTATTATATGGCCAAGGATTTTGGACTATCTGCCATAAGTGGAAGGGAAGAAAGTGGGGAAAAGAATAGGAAAAAAGTACTTTGTAAAAGGTAAAAGCCAAGAAAATATTATATCACAAAACTTCAAGGTTTCCATTCCTTATCACTTTACTGATAGAAATGGACAGGGTACAAGAGGATGATTATTTTGTATCAAAATTTGGTTGACCCTTCTTGGACTCTGTCTCTGAGAGACGCTGCTAGAGAGGCAAGCTCTCTCACATTTGAGTTTAGCTCAGAGCTGAGTACAATCTCGGATTTCTTATATTAGTGCCACTAAAACTTTATAGATGGTTCTTGATACTATAATTGCATGAATGTGCTCCTTGTGGATGAAGTAACATATACATAGCAGTCATTGTTTGTGAACTTAGTATTCTTGAATTTCAAAGGGATTTGTCTAGTAGGTAAAGGTTTTCCATGAGTGTTCGATCTAAAATATTGATCAATTTTCTTTTTTCATTGTACTCCCTTTAATGTTTTTATGTAAAGATATATGTATTGCACACCCTCCACAAGGAAATTGTTCAAATTCTGAATCACCTGGAATGAAATAAAATGTAAGATCCCACTGCTATGCCTGAAAATTTTCAAAATGAACTATTTGTTATGATTGTGTTTGCATTTTATTTTATAATAAAGTTGAACTGAAATGTCTTCTAAAGACCCTTCAGACATCTAGGAAGTATTCTGTCAAAGAAACAATTATCCATCTTTATTACTTGTTAGCAGTCTTTGAAGAAAACCAATATGTTTTACATTTGTTTTAAAACATAGGAAATAAAATTTCATCCCATGTTAAAATAGAATCCTTTTTCATGCATTGAACAACATATTATGTCATGAGGTGACGATGACATCATCACTATGTAACTGTTTCCCAATTCTGATTCCTTCTTACCATCTATCAGAAAATAAACCATGCCTTCTAGAAGGAAACATTGAAGTTTTTTTCAGACTTCTAACTTGAAAAGGAAACTATGCAATTTTTCAGTATCACTAGCAGTCGTGGTGCCCAACTTATTCCTTCATATAAACAGAGCTTCGTTTTGATTGCAATTAGAAAATTATATTGTTCAGGGTCAGAAGATATTTTCTGACACTAGCAAATATTTTTGGGGAAAGCTCAACTGATTTTCAACTTGAAAAAAAATCTAATTGCAAAATAGCAACAATCTAGATAGATGGGATGGGATGGCTACAGTTGAATGACTTACGCTTTCCTATCTAAACATCAGTGATGCCTCCGTGAACAGACTTGCCTTGACAACTGATCATAAAAAGATGCTCCCTCTTGGCAAGAGAGAGGTAAAACATCAAGCTTAATAAATTTTGATTCACAAGCAAGGATGTCAATCATCTTCTGATTGGATTGTTTGGGTTTGATGCTGAGTGGAAATTTGCAGATCTGATTATTAAAATGGCAAAGCAATCATTTATAATGGCCACAGGGATAAACATCATTTGGAAAACAGGACAAAAGCCAAAGTTTTAGCAATTTTTCCAGAAACGCAATCCACTTCCTATAAAGTTAGAGGGTATGTACATAGTCAGTCTCTCTCTCTCTTTCTCCCCACCCACCCCCAAAATGATTCTCAACCCAAGAAATCAAGAAATAGGGCTTTTTAAATACTAGGTCCACTGGTAGCCTCCTGTCTAGAGCTGGGGTCTGAAGGGACTTTTTATGTGGAGATCATCTTGCAAGACCCTGAAAGGCAAATAACCACTTTGATATAGTGTTGTAAATTAGCATTTCAAAGCATTCAGACAAAAGAAATCAGAAGAGATGAGAAGTAAGCAATGATTTGTATATTATGTTAGTGGAAAGCAGAGGTATGGCAGAGCGAAAATGTAAAGAGAGTATCTTCAGTTTGCTATTTAGCTGCGTTTCATTTGTTTCCATATACATAAACGTACCAGAAAGAAAGTATCAAAATAAGTACATGCAGTCATATTAGAAAGACTTGTTTAAGAATTCCTGCATTGTTACTTAAAGAAATTCCACCGGGAGAGTTTGTTTAGGTAAATTAACAAATTTTTCTCTTTAATTTAGATTCATGAGTTGCTTTTGATCTAATATGACATTATCCTAGGTTATATTTTTTAAAATGGCTTCAACTTTAAGAATTCCATGTGCACATGTTTATTTGAGGGAATTTTATCCCCATGTGGTAAGTAGATTTGATTTATAGCATTTCCTCATAGTCAACAGATACGTGAATAAACACATATATTTCCCCACAGGAAAGCAATTTAAAAATGTTAGGCTTCTCTTCATTTTCAAAGTGTAAAGATGGACTAAAGACCAGCTTTATGGTGGTGATTCTTTAAGTTTTCTTTCTTATCTTTTGACAAACATGTCCATTTTGAGGTTCTCATTCTACTCTGGTATAAGAAGATATTTAAACAGATTCCGTTCACATAATTTGAAAAGACATAAAGGAATTTATGCTCCCCAACTAGTTAAAAGGTGAAAGTTGAAGAACTTTTAATACTTCATCCTCCATTAGGTAATATACTGGACACAATTGTAGTATTTTACCATATGCCTTGATAATACTTGTTTCAGATGTATAAAAATGATACCAGTACTCTTAATTAACTATTACCTGTATTAAGAACGAGGCATGAAATACATGTTAGAACAGGGGTTGGCAAGGTATTTAGGGAAGCAAATCATACATGTTTTAAGTTTAGCAAGCCATCTGACCTTTGTGACAACTACTCAACTCTGCTATTGTTCTCTGGAAACAGGCTTAGGCAGTGGGCAAATGAAAGAACATGACTCCAGCCAAACGTTATTTATAAAAATAAGCGAAGGCACTGGGGTTCATGGTCTGTCGTTTGACGACCCATCTTTATTATAGAAAGTAAAACAAAACTAGTTTGCAAAGAACTGAAAAATTTGATAGTAAATAGTAGTTCTGTTAGGTGAGTTGAGAAATCCCGTTTCAGTCTTGTCATGAAGGCTCACTCTGACAAGGCTGAAGAAAGATTCGTATTAAGTTGACATCATCTCCCATGATTACTCCCAGGAGCATCTTTGATGCAGCCTCATTTTGTTTTATGCTATAATCTTCATCTTTTTATTGATACATAATAATCATACATATTTAGAGGGATAGGTGATAATGTGATGCATGTATGTAATGTGTAATGATCAAACAAAGGTAAGTGAGATATCCATCACCTCGAACCTTATGATTTCTTTGTGTTGGGAACCTTCCACATCTTCCCTTCTAACTATTTTGAAGTATACAAGAAATTACTATGACCACCCTATTGTTTTATGAACACTAGAACTTAGTTTTTCTTTCTAACTATATTTTAGATACCACTAACCAACCAACTGCTCTTTCTAACCCGTCCCCTCTCACCCTTCCCAGCCTCTGGTATTTATCAAGCATCTTTCTACTACCATGAGATCAGGTTTTTAACTTCCACACATGAATGAGAACATTCATTATTTTCTTTCTGTTCCAGGCTTATTTCTCATAGCATAATGTCTTCCAGTTCATCCATGCTGTTGCTGATGATGAGATTTCAATCTTATTTTTATAGCTGAATAATATTCCAACATGCATCTATTTGCACACTTAGATTGATTTCATATTTTGGTTGTTGTGAATAGTGCTGCATAAACATGGGTATGCAGATATGTCTTTGATACAGTTTCCTTCCAGATATATACTCTGCAGCAGGATTTCCAGATTGGATGATAGTTCTTTTTTTAGTGTTTTGAGGAGACTTCATACTGTTTTCCATAATAACCATACTAATTTAAATCCCCATCAACCAACATTGTGTGAGCATTCCCTTTTCTTCACATCCTCACCAGCATTGGTTGTTTTTCTTTTTTTTTTTTTTTTTTTTTGTGGTTTTTTGCTGGGGATAGGTTTGAACCCACCACCTCCAGCATATGGGACTGGCACCCTACTCCTTTGAGCCACAGGCGCAGCCCAGTTGTTTTTCTTTTTATGATGCTACTTTAACTGGGGTGAGATCACATCTCAGTAGTTTTGACTCTCATTTCTCTGATGGTTAGGAACGTTGAGCGTTTTTCATATACTTGTTTGCCATTTCTATTTCTTCTTTTGTGAAACATCTTTGCAGACCATTTGTCAATGTTTGAAATCTGATCATTTGTTCATTTTTTCTATTGAGTTGTTTTAGGTTCCCTACATACTTTAGTTATTAATCCCTAAGCAGATGGAGAGTTTACAAATATTTTCTCTGCTTCTATGGGTTGTCTCTTTACTTTACTGATTGTTTCCTTTGCTGTGTGGGAGACTTTTAGGTTTTTGTAATCTCATTTGTACTTTTATTGCCTGTATTTTTGAAGTCTTAACCAAAAAAAAACTTTGGGATTTTGTGATGTGGGCTAATCTTACTGGAGTTAGATGATATCTCAAAGTGGTTTTGATTTGCATTTCTCTGATGATTAAATGATGAGCATTTTTTCATATGTCTATAGGCCGTGTGCCTGTCTTCTTCAGAGAAGTTTCTCAAGTCCCTTCCCCACCCTGAGATAGGATCACTTATTCTTTTCTTACTAATATGTTTGAGTTCTCTGTGGATTCTGGTTATTAAACCTTTGTTGGAGACATGACCTACAAATATCTTCTTCCATTCTGAGGGCTCTCTGCTTCCAATGTACTCAGCCGTACTATGAAACCAATTTGTAGCTTTCCTATGAAAGCTATAACCCAATCACAGCCCAAGAAGAAGGAGAAAGGGGAGGAGAGAGGGGAGGATGGGTGGAGGGAGGGTAACCGGTGGGACCACACCTATGGTACATCTTATAAGGGTACATGTGAAATTTACTAAGTGTAGAATATAAATGTCTTAACACAATAACTAAGGAAATGCTGCAAAGGCTGTGTTAACCAGTTTGATGAAATATATTAAATTGTATATAAAACCAGCACATTGTACCCCATGATTGCGTTAATGTACACAGCTATGATTTAATAAAAAAAGAAAAATCTTTGCCCAGACCAGTGTCCATTTACTTCTAGTACTTTCACAGTTTTCAGTCTTACATTTAAAACTTTTACCAATATTGATTTGATTTTTGTGGATGGTGATAAGGGTCTAGTTTACTTCTGTGTGTCCAATTCTCTGGCACCATTTATCAAAAAGACTGTTCTTTCCCCATTGTATATTCTTGGTGCTTTTATCAAAAAAGAGTTGGTTGTGAATGTGTGAATTTATTTATAGGTCTTCTATTGTGTTGCATTGGTCTAAAGTGCCTGTTTTTACCCCAGAACCATGCTATTTGGGCTAATTAACCTTTGCATTTTATCTTAAAGTCAGGTAATGTGATGCCTCTAGCTTTGCTCTTTATGCCCAAGATTCCTTTAGCAATTCAGTTTTTTCTTGGTTCCAGACAAATTGTAGGATTGTCTTTTAATATTTTTATGAGGAATGTCATTGCTGTTTTTCTAGGGATGGCATTGAATCTGCAAACCACTTTGCATAGTACATACACTTTGGCAATATTTATTCCTCTGATCCATGAACATGGGATATTTTTTCATTTTTTTGTTTCCTTTTCAATTTCTTTTATAAGTATATTATAGTTTTCATTGTAGAGTTCTTTTATTTCTTTGGTTAAATTTCTAAGTATTTTACTGTTCTGTAGGTGTTGTAAATGAGATTTCTTAAGTGGTTCTCTGTTAGTGCACGGAAATGCCATGGATTTGCATATGTTGATTTTGTATTACTCTACTAAATTCATTTTTACTGAATTCAACATTATTGAATTCATTTATCACTTTTAAGGTTTTGTGATGGAGTCTTAGGCTTTTCTAGATAGAGGATCATATCATCTGCAAACAAGGGTTATTTGACCTCCCCCTTCCCCAAATTGGATGTCCATTATTTCTTTCTCTCTTAATGGCTCTAGCCAGTACTTCCAGTACCATGTTGAGTAAAAGTGATAAAAGTTTGAAAGTGGGTGCCCATGTCTTGTTACAGATCTTAGAGAAAATGCTTTCAATTTTTTATTTTTCAGGATAATGTTAGCTGTGGGTTTGTCTTCTGGGGCCTTCATCTACTAAGGCATGTTCCTTCAATACCCAGTTTGCTCAAAAGTTTTATTATGAAGGGATATTGAATTTTATTGCATGCTTCAACATCTATTAAAACAATCATATAGTTTTTGTTCCTGATTCTGTGTACAATTGTATTACTTTTATTATGTGATATTCATCATCTTTTATTGCATTTTAGATAAAATTCAGATATCACTAATGTTTCAGAAACAATTTCAGCTATGTTTTGCATCTTAAGTGTTTTAACCACTTTTTTAAAAATATGAATCAAACACATCAAGGTTTTCACTACAATTTCATTGTTTAGTAACCTCTCCTTCGCATTCACTCTGCCCTTTGGATGTGAGCATCTATAGTAAACTAGAAACTCTTAAGTTTGGAATGCCCTGCCATGGTCATAAACACCGTTAGTACAAAGCTTTCCCATGGCTTTATGCTTTGTTTCTTCTAGTGCAGAAAATCCACTATATTTTGTTTCACAAAACCTTTTTAAAAACATAGTATCTATGCTACCATTTACACTCTCTGCATTAAAAGGCATCTGCATATATGAATAAAAGTGTTCATACTGAAGCTCTGATCCATGTCTAAACTTTGAGAGTTTTCTCGAGTAGAAGATACATCCTTCTTTATCAAGGGGGGTGGGGGGAGAATACCTATAGATAACTGTTTATTTTCTTCTTTCCTACAGCATAATGCTTATCTTCTGCCCTTATATTTTCTTTTCCTTAAAGTTCAATTGCCACACTTCAACCCTGGTTCTGCTTAAGAGTCAGTGCTTCACTTTTTTGCATCTCTCACTGATAACTCTACCCTTAAGAGTGAAAACTACAACTGCATACTTGATACCTTTTATATTATTCTAGCAGACACCAGTACTTCTCTCATCGCAATGTAAGGAGATAAAATAGAGGAGGAAAGGTTGAGGAGCTTCCATGAGAGGGATTATGAAAATAGGGGTTTTAAGAGGAAAGAATAATGCATACAACCAAAAAGGAAGATTTTAGAACTCACAGTTTAAAAAAAAAATGGGGAACAGAATTAATGCTGCCCACATACTCTTTCTTTTAATTAATGCCTGGTTCAAGAAACTAATTTTTATCCTGATGCTTCTAATATACTAGGACTAGTCCCAGGAAGACAAAAGTAGATCTGAACATCTACATTTACAGTGCTATAGTGTTGCGGACCTGGGTCTTAATTCTTGCTTTGTCATCTATGAGGTAGTTGTGTGGCTATGAGAAAAACACATCATTTGTCTCAGTATAGGTTTTATTTTGTATAAAAGAGAAATGCTATCTATTTCTATCATGGTATTTTTATGGGCAAAAAATGTGATACTGCAATTTAAAGGATGCAATCAAACATATGAAGGTAAATGATTAGATAAATGTATGACATACAATGGGGTTTTCAATTTGTGCTATTCTGAAATCTAGTGCTTTGCTGAGGTTCAGGAAAGACTTGGAGGTGTTACTGGAGAAAATCAGGAGCAAGATCCCTAGCTCCAACTCAACCAAGGTATCTCAGTATCCGTCACATATTTTGAGGTTCTTAATAAGAGTTGCTTCCAACAGGCGTATGTGAACTTAAAAAATAATGAGTCAGAAAATCAATATTTGAGGCACAAACATCAGTTAATCAAGTCTGTCTAAAAAGAATATTTCTCATGTTAATTTGGTAACATCTGCTTGACAAATTCAAAGTAAAAAGTTTCCTAATTCTAAAAGGTTATTCCCTATAGTTTTAGGTTAAAATTTTTACTGGCCATTTGGTCTAAAATCTATGTCAGTTTCCTCTTTGTCTGAGGTGAGTGTGCCTCTCCACACAGTCTCACATGTATGCACTCATATAATAGGCGACTTTGATCTTGTTCGTGAATTGGTGATATTTGTAATATATTTTATCACCTCCTAAAGAAAGTTTTTCAGAAACACTATTAGATTATTTGTAGAGTATATTGATTAAATAGTAAGCAATTTATTGTAAGGAAAACATTATGAAATCAATTCATGTCAAAATTAGTACTTTTATTCATTGTAGGTTATACTTGCTTATACAGACTTTAGGCTTTAGTCTTGAGAGGGAGGTCAGCAGGCATTTTGTCATAGCAACTTATCTAATCATTTCGAATTCCATAAAAATAAAACTAAAATGTCTACATGTTAATATCACCAATTTTGTATTCTTTCTGAATGCAAATGCTTGGCCTCATCTATAAATAGCAGATTACTATACTCTAGCTGGGCAGTGTTGAATTCTGTTATAAATTTAAAACAAATTCTAAACAATAGTGGAGCTGATTACGAGAATGAAAGTTTTAAGATTCGGTTTCCCTCATATTTGTACTTCGGGCAAATAAAATAATTGTTGACATTGAGCACTTAAATATACTTATCACTACAGTCAGCAATTTATGTGGTTTATCTCATGATTAATCCTTGCAAATTCTCTGTCAGGTGGATGTCATTACGTTCATTTTACAGTTTAGGAAACAGGTTGGGGCAGTTAAATAGCCTAACCCACATCTCCTATCTTGAAAATGGTAGAAATAGAAATCGAGCTTAATCACTGTGCTTTTAGACATTATACAAGGAACTCCTTTGACATTTAATTGTTTTATATCAAGTAGTTGGACATAATACGATATATCACATCAGAAGTTCATTTTATCCAACATCAAGGAGTTACATTTTTCAAAATTAGATGTCTTGTGGCTAAAGCACTGCAGTTTTTCTGGTGCCCTTGTGAACACTGGTAATAACTAAAGGTTTGGCAGCCAAAGCTAGTTCTGTATCCAGGATCTAGGCAGAGCATCACAGAACTGTGAAACGTGTCTTGGATGTGAGTGCATTATCCCCTCAGAGAGGTGATTTCACTGCAACGGGGTGTTGTCTTATATTTGCAGCTAACAAAGGTATTTCATGTACTGTGCCGATAATCACAGGGATGGAAGCTACTTTATCTCCCTGTATCTCTTCTGTTAAGGGAAAAAAATGTTGAAACCTCCATAGGAACAAAAACTGTGTCTATATTTAGAAGCAACTGTTAGTATGTACACGTGTGTGTGTACGTGTGAATGAAAATGTAAGGGGGTAAGTGAAAGTGAGAACGGGTCAGCGTGTGAAACGGAGTAGGTGTGTCTGATTGTTAGTGGATGTATTCTGAATAGCATGGAGATTCTTAAAACTAATCATGTTCTTTCTGGCATTGCACTACTAAAGTACTCAGAACCAGATTTTGGTTTCATCTATAGTAACAGAACATGAACATGATTCTGTGAACTAATTTTACCTTCACCTTATCTCAGAAAATAGCCATTGTTTACCTCATTTATCATGCTTTTTCCTATTTCAAATTCAATGTGTTGTACTGATTTCTTTAATGAATCTGGATTTTTTTTTTAATTTAAGGGGAAAAGTCTACCTTCAAATGAATAAATAAATTCTTTGAGATAGGATGTTATTCTCTTTAAAATGAAAATCATAAAATCACTTGGGAAGACAAATGAGGAAGGGGAAAATAACTTTGTAAATGATGAAACTTTCTTCTACGATGAGGCATCATTGCTTCACAGTTGTTAGATATACTGAGATACTCTATTGACAACTTTAAGACCTATTTGTGTGCTAGGGCCTTTATTTGCCATAATAAAAATAAACACATTAATGCCCATCACATTTCAGATACTGTTCCAAGTGTCCTAAACGTATTAACAATCCTAATAGTGTTACTGAACTGAGCTTGAGCCCACTCACCCAGCAAAGTAAAGCCGAATACTGACCCCAATATTTGCGCTGGTAGAGAAAGGCATTATAGAGAATGAGCGTCTAGTGCTTTAGACCAAACTCTCTGATGGCTTTAAAAGTCTGGGTACATTTCAGAAAAGCAGAAGTTCCAGGCAAATTGTGAATCAGTGCACAGAGGTTTCACATCAGTTTGGCCCCAAAAGGCAGGATCTATTGAGGCTTACAGGTCACTTTGGGGCCGCTTGTCTCAGAACAACAGCCCCTGTGCAGGTGTGAATAAATCACCATTTAATGGCATCTGAGTGGGTCCGAGTTTATTTTTCCAGGTCACGTAGGTTATTTCAGTCTCCAATCACTGGATGTGACTGGGAAGCCCCAAAACCAGGGAAGAAGCAAAGCTGCTTTTGTCTCCTTGCCCTTCAAAGGAGAAAGTAAAATTCAAGAGACCTGCTCATCTCACATCAGAATTGCTCCCCCAGCCTGTCAGGAGAGGAAGTTACTTTGACACCTGATAGTAAGGCTCTGAGGGTAATATATCCTTCCTGTCATTTATGGGCAAAAGGCCACAGAACAGTGTAGTGTGGTACCTGCCATCACTTTTGTCAATGCCAAATACGCTAGCTCAATTGTTGTACAAGAGAGAATACAACCATTTCATTGCATGTTGACCTCTGACAGAATACTGAGATATAAACAATGGCTTATTATGATTGACAGTACAAATGGGGTCCACCTTTTCAAGTTCTGAGACAACTAACAACAGAGGAAACTTGCTTATCTGCCAGATCTTTGAGAAAGGCTTACCAAAAAAAATGCCACGTTTTCTTAATGTACAAAGAGATATTAGATGTCATTAAGAAAGAGACAGCAACCCGAAACATAACAGACCAAGAAAACATTACCACAATAAATATATTTTTTTAAATCACTGGTTAGACAAGATTTAAAGAAATTTGAACTAAGAAGCAATACAATATCTATTGATTGATAAGGACTATACATTTGGTAAAAAAAAAAAAAAGTTGTCAACATGTGCTGATAGGAAAATATATTTCTTGTACAAGATGATGGGTGTAGAGGAGTGAAGGCATTGTGTGTATTTTGATCCCATCTGTGTTAGAAAATAGACTGATTATGGATAATTCTTTTTCTCTTTTTGACATTTGTCCTGAGGGGATTATCTTTCCCAGATACTTTTTTGAGTACTCTACAAACTTGTACCTACTCCTCACATTTGAAGATATAATGCATATGTTTCTACAACCACTGTAAAGTATCGATTACAACTCCTAACTTCGCCCTGTGTTAAATTCCCCCCTGCCACCACTGCCAAACTACTAGGAACCACTGGCAGTGGAGATTGAAGGAGGTCCGACTGTCCCTCAGCCTTCCCCAGCTCACCTTCCTGGTCCTCCCAGCTGCAATGGTATGTGCAGAGATACAGAGCACTGTGGGCCAGGAAAATATTCAGGCTGACCCTTCCTCAGGCCCTAAGCATCATGAGATACTCCTGCAGTGTTTATCTGCCTGGTTGTCTTGCATCTCAAGATATCCCAATTTTATAGAACCTTCAGTAACCCCAAGCTGATCTCTCACCTATGTGCTCATCATCACAAAAGAAATCTCTTCTCCAATATCCTGGCAATATTCTATCCACTTTTTTAATTTTCAAAGTTTTGAACTGTTCTCCTTATCTGTCATTATAAAATACATACATTACATATATATGTGTATATGTATATAATTTATACAGTGGTGGATGGGTTAATATCATAGTAACTTTAACATTCTGATGTCTGACGTCTATTGTATGAGCAATTAATCAGAAACAGGGGTACGCATGCTGGCTATCCCACTGCAAAAGTTGGTGGTTACACTCATGATGCTGGTTACAGGAGTCACACTGGACAGAACTGGTGGCACCAAGAATAACTCCTACTTTTTCTTTTTATGTAAGTTTAGACATTTTAAATTATTTTTGCACTCTGAATGTCTGTTATTTCAAGCATTATCTTCATCATCATCGTCTTCATTACCAATTACATTTCTAAATAAAAACAAATGAATATGAATATAATATCACAGTATTTTCAACAATTCTTAAACTTTTGACCTCAGAATTATGCTAATGCTAAGAGTATAACATTGTAACATGCTGTGTTTGCTTGATGGAAGACTGCAGAGCTGTGTAGTATGGTTCTGTATTCCTCTAATCTTCCTTCAGACCAATAGTTCTCCCCTCATTCTTCACAGAAGGTGATGGATTTTAATAGCATTTCCATTTTCCCTTTTGAATGAACATACCTCTTTCCAGATGCTGAACATTTTACCTTCTTCACCTGACATTCATTCAGCCAAACCAACAACTGCCTTTCACATTTTGCTCCCTCTCGGGTACATCAGGCATTCTACACTCACTTCACAGAAGACAAAGACATTCGTTGAGCCTCCGTACTTAATTCAATGTTAGTGAGGTCTTTCAACTCTGGAAAACTTAACAAAGGCCAGGAGCCCAGCAAGATAATAATAGGAATAATAAATTTGTATGTGCCAAGCACTATTCTAAGCACCTTTCTTATGCAATTAGTTTAATCCTCCCATCATACCTAAGAGGAAATAAATTTTTATTTTTTTTCATTTCTTAAAGAAGACCAAGGCACAGAATAATGAAGTACTTTGCCCAAGACCAGGTAGCTGGTGGAAGATGGAGATTCCCAGCAGATACATGGGCAGTCTTGCTACAGAGCGCCTGCTTTCCACATTGACTGTACACTGCCAATTAACAGAGGGACTTTTGTGAATCTGCTCGCCCTAACAATAGGGAAACATGTAATAAGTACTGTTCGCTGCCACTAAAGCTTAACGTAACTCGGCGATCAATATTTTTCCTTAAATTGTATATGTGAACACGTCAAGTTCTTTTTATTTATTTATTTTGGGGGGGTTATAAGCTTTTTTTATTAAATCCTTACAGGTATTATTTTTAAGATCACTCCAAACTATTTCACTTTCAACAGCCTCAGCATTTTTAAGTCAGATTATCATCCCCAATAGAAAATCTTACAGTAATAGTGTATCAATAGAATGAGTAGTTTCCTGTAATCTTTTTTTGTTTTATTTTTGTTTTTCTTTTTATCTTTATTTTATTTATTAAATTGTAGCAGTTATGTTAATACTATATCAATCAACAATAAGTATTAGCTTTTTTGACTATAATTTTATACCTCTTCTAGTAAAGGATAAGTAATTCCAAAGCCCATGAATAGCACATCTAGATACAAATTATGGATATCTATAGTGTCCACGATAATCTAACATGAAAAATGTCCCCCAAACGTTTTACAGCATTATAGGTAATCATTTAAACAATTGATGTTTAAGAAATATCTTTTTAAGAACCTTTTTTGTAGTCATGTTTCAAGTTGTTTGCATTTAGACAGAATTACTCTGGGGTAGCTTCTTTGCATTTGTATGTCACTGATTTATTCCTCACTTCATTGCTGAGTTCAACTACGTTCAAAGAAACATCACTGAATGAACTGGTAGCTTCATCTTAATCCCATTTTATTTCTCTTGACTCATTTAGTCGTCTATCACATGTTCTGTCTGAATGATCTGGGGGATAAAGTTGGACTTAGGAGCCAGCTGTTTTTTTCCTGTCACTTATCATGGAAACTTCATTTACTGTAGGTATTGCTTTCCTCATTCATAATTCAAGGGAAAAATTCTACTTCACAAGGCTGTTTTAATAAATAGGAATCATTGACTAGTAGGAATCAATAGCAGCAATTATCACCAACAACACCAATACCACCACAATCATCATCACTATGGTTCAAACTAATTTTTTTATTATACTATACAAAAAGTCCTGATTTCATGAAAAATAATAATGTTTACATCTTTTAAGAGATCTGTTCCCATGCAGATTTCTAAACATGGATTCCATATCATTTTGAAAGTTTGAGAGCAGTGGTCCATGCCTTCCTGTAACCTCCTTATTGCAAGAGCAAAACAATGGCTGATAAAATAAAAGAAATTTCCATGTTGATACAGGAGCTGAAAACAAGAACCCAATTTGGAAACACGAAACTACTTGACTAACTCTTTTAATTTTATCTACTTAGAGATAAAATGAATCAAAATCAATCAATTTATATATTATAGACATATATATTATATATAATATATAGGCATATATATTATAGATATATTATTATATATATCCTATATATATTATAGATATATTATTATCCCATATATATATATCCTATATATATATTATAGATATATTATATATCCCATATATAATTATAGATATATTAGATATATATAGATATAATATATATATATATTATCCCATATATATGTATATTATAGATATATTAGAAATTTCCATGTT
>NW_003852415.1:9168651-9182151 GCF_000181295.1 Otolemur garnettii | reverse complement strand
ATTTTATATATATATATTATAGAATATATTATATTATATTATAGATTATAGTAGATAATTATCTACTATAGATTGATAATATATAAATAAAATATCAGCCATATAAAAAGCTGTGTTTACTTTCAATTAGGACGTTTTAATGTGACTCAACAACAATCTTTAACCTATAGATAAAGGTGAGAAGTGATCATCCTTTTATTTGCAGAGTGAACATGAAAATATTGCACAAGTTAATTTTATACAGATGCAATCGACTATAAGAGTTATGAAATGCAACCATGTTAGAATGTCGAACTTCCCATTTTGAAACCCCTGAGGTACATGTATGTTTTTCATGTTTACATCCATTTAGTTAACGATTTTCTAAAGCCTAAGGCACTCCATTTCCAATTTGGTGCCTTTCCTGAAGTGCATTTTTGTATAAACTACCACTAGCAAGAAAATGCTCATATATGTCAAAATATATTAAATCGAGAAATAGAGGTTTTGTGATGGGTTAAATATTGATATTTTAATAAAATTGACATAAAATATCATTCATTTATTTATGCAATTTGATAGTCTTAAAGTCTAAAGTAACTATCACAGTGATACTCAATATCTTCTGAAGACTTTTAAGAAATTGTGAATGAAAACAAACAAACAAACAGCAGTAGCAAAAACTCTTATTACTCCAGAACCCAGATGCTCTCTACCTCCTGGCTTTATTCTACTGTTCACAGCCTGTGATACCATTAAAAAATGGTTACTTTTACCTTTTTAAAAGTATCTTTGCCTTTATGACATCGAACTGTTTACAAATTAGTGTGTATTTACTGATTAAAAAAGAAACTCTGCCTACTGATTGAATTAAAAGGTCCTGTGTTTCTAAAATATTAAATTTTATGCCAAACCCTTACATTTAAATGATATCATCAATATGATGCAGACCATTATAATAGGCTTGACTGGGGATTTATGGCTCAGTTTTGGAAACACTGGAAATATATTTTATTTGAAAGGGAAGTTACACATCTATGGGAGAGGATTATATTAGAGCACATACAATTAGGTTATTGTTTGCATTTGTAAGGTAAAGTTTGAGTTGCAGATAAGTCAGGAAGTGTGTCATGTACCCCTACATTGTACCCATTAGGTGGGAACTTAATAAACTCTCTGCTCCCCTCCCCTCCTTCTGAATTTAATTGTGTTTTTTTTTTCATGTGCACCTGCACTGTTTGATCTTCTAGATTTTATGAAGGATTGAGTATATGAGATGCTTGTTTTACTTTTCTTGAAATGCTTAACTTAGAATAATGTTCTCCAAATCCATCCAGGTAAATACAAAAGATGCAGTAGTATGCCATGGTATACGTGCCATATTTTATTAATCCATACATGTGTTGATGGGCACTTGGATTATTTCCACATCTTTGCAATTGTGAATTGAACTGGTATAAACATTAGAGTGCAAATGTCCTTATTCTTTTTCTTCCTACTAGGTAGATACCTAGTAGTAGGATTACAAGATCAAATGAGAGGTCTACTTTTAGTTCTTTGAAGATTCTCTATATTTTTTCCGAAAAGAATTGCATTAGTTTGCAGTCCCACCCACAGTGCATAAGTGTTCCCTTCTCTCTGCACTCAAGTCAGTAGCTGGTGCATTAGAACCTTGTGATGTGGGCTATTCTCACTGGGGTTAGGTGATATCTCAAACTGATTTTTATTTGTATTTCTCTGATGATTGAGGATAATGAGGATTTTGTCATGTGCTCACTGTCCTCTTGGGAAAATATTCTGTTTATGTCTCTTGCCCAGTGATTGATGGGATGTTTTGTTCTTTTCTTGTTGATTTGTTTGAGTTCTTTCTAGATTCTGGTTATTAGGACTTTGTTAGATTTGTAATAGGTAGATATCTTCTTTCAATCCGAAAGTTACCTGTTTGCTTTGTTGATCGTGTGCTTTGCTATGCAGAAGCTTTTTAACTTGATCAGGTCCCATTCATTTTTGTTCTTGCTGCAATTGCCAATTGGATCATCTTTGTAAAGTCTTTCCCAAGGCCTACTAGAATCAGAGTTTTTCCCATACTTTCTTCTAGAGTTTTTATACTTCTGTGCATTAAATTTAATTTTTTTAACCATCACAAGTTAATTTTTGTAAATGGTGAGAGAGGAATGTCTAGTTTTAGTCTTTCACATGGGGCTAATAAGTTCCTAGCACCATTTATTAAATAAGGATTTTTTTTTTTCCCAGTGTAAGTTTTCACTTAGTTTATTGATGATCAGATGGCAATATGAAACTAATTTCACCTCTAGGTTCTCTATTCTGGTCCATAGATCTAGTCTCTATTTTTATGCCAATATCATGCTGTTTTGATCACTATCAACGTGTAATATAATCTGAAGTCTGGTAACAAGATACCTCTAGGTTTATTTTTATATCATAAGATTGTGTTGACTATTCAGAGTTTTTTCTGGTTCCACATGACATGTAGAACTATTTTTTCAAGTTCTTCAAAGTAGGATGTTGGTATTTTACTAGAGATATATTGAATCTATAGTTGTCTTTGGATAGTATAGACATTTTAACAATGTTGATTCCTCCCAGCCATGAGAATGGTATGTTCTTCCATTTATTAAGGTGTTCTACTATTTCTTTTCTCAGGATTTCATACTTCTCTCTGTAGAGATCCTTCACATAATTTTAAAGTTTATTCCAATGAATTTCATTTTCTTTGAAGTTACTGTTAAGGATACTGTGTCTTTGGAAAGTTATACTTCTAATTACATACATACTATCCGTTATTTAAAGAAAAAAATATATATACATATAAAACTCCTTTTTTTTGCAGTTTTTGGCTGGGACTGGGTTTGAACCCACCATCTCTGGCATATGGGGCCAGCGCCCTACCCTTTTGAGCCACAAGCGCTGCCCAAAACTCCATTTTTTAAATAATTTCTCTAATTTAAAGCTATTAATTTTATGATGCAATCTAAGTATAGTACATACTTTAAGATACAATAAAATAAAATTGAGATAATATTTATTGTATCCATTTTAGAAAAAAATAGATTGCTATAATTTATTTTCAACAGTACCTATTTAAAAATTAGGTATATCAGGAAAATTTCCATTTAAAGAAAATTGTGTGTATAGAATCTCCACTGGTATTATATTATTTTTATTGTTAGGAACACTATAATAGTTTTAATTATTTCACAATATTATAGCATTTTATTTTCTTAAGCTTATATTCCTAAGGTCTGTGTAATTGTAATTACATTTCTGTACCAGATCCCTTTATCAGAGAGAATAATGGCACTATCTCTTACAAATACAAATGGCCGCACAGGCACACATAGGTTATAAAGCCAATTAAAGGAATAACCAGAATTGAAGAAAAGAACACTTTCTTCTCATTCTTAATGTTAGTAAAGGGTTGTAAATGTTTTAATCAATTTTTCATTCAGAACTTAGAAATTTAGAAGAAAAATTATAACTAAAAGATAATGTAATGATATAGTAGAGATGTTTCTTGTCTTCTTTTAGACAAAAATAACCTAATAATTAATCATTTTTTATATAACTAAAGATTTTCATGTTGGATATCTTTCTTCCCCTTTATGAAAACCATTGAAGTGTCTCTCATGGCATTTTCATGTTTTAAAAATTAGTTTTGTGGCATTTTCTTTTTGGATTCTCAGAATCCTGTTATTTTAATTGCATGTTCTATTGTTAAGTTCTTACTTTTATTTATAACAACTTTTTAAATAACACAAGGAAGGCTCTGAAAATAAAGAGACAAATTTGTTCAGGACTGCTGGTTGATGCCCAAATTTCTCAGAGAACAGCAGTTGATTTTCTATAGAAGCCTCAACTTTTTACATTCTATACTCCCTTTTCAGAGTAATGGGGTAGCTAAATATGTCCAACTCCCCCAAACAAACAGCAGAAGTAAGTTTTTGGAGGAAGTATTCATTATTTTCCACTGTTCCTGTTCCTTGTCTCAGTGAAAAGAATAGAAAACAGTTCTATTCTCTGAGAAAGAATTTAACCTTGTACATAGAACACAGAATTTGGAGACAGAGGAATTGATGATTTTTCTTAGTTGTTGTCTTACACTATCAAAAGTGAGTACTTAACAGGATTAATTACCTCAAAAGAACCATATTGAGATTAAGAATTTGGCCTCTGTATTAGTTACTTAGCTGTTCTTAGTTGTTTCGGAACCACACAGCAAACTTCTCATCTTTACCAAAAAACATAACTGTGACTTCATTAGGAAGCTAAAAAACAAGCCTTAGAGATACAGCTCAGATTCTTTTATTCATATATAAAGTCTAGACAGGTTAGGTTACTTGCAGCGATTCTAAACAAGGGGTGAGGTTTAGAACAATAGTCTATTACTACTCCATAAAACTGTGCTTGTTTTGTGCAGAGGTCCAGGTAGAACCTGGCAGCGTGGCAGGAAGGGAGAAAGAGAGAGGAAGAGAGGGAGAGCAGGAAATCATCATAAACACTTTTAATGTAAAAATCCAGAAAGCGTGCCTGCAACATTAGCAGAACAATAAATACTCATTCTTTTATCCAATCACTCATTGGGGTTTTTTTCTTTAGTTTATCAGGCCCTGGCTGGATTGGAGCCTGCCAGGGCCAGTGCATGGGGCTGGTGCTCCAACCCTTGAGCTATAGGTGCCCAGCCAACTAGTCAATCTTTGGGAAATATCTGTGAAACTCCTACAGCCATTTAGTCACTCTGACAAGTGAGAGGGACAAAGGAAGAAGTCAGATCCCAAACCTTGAATCTCTTCCTGGATGGAGTTGCTATTACAGATGGAAGTGTTGCTTATAATGGGTTTATTTATTTAGGAGAAGAGGTGGTACACTGAGGTTCCTTTGTACAGTTAATCACTCAGGCTCCTGAGTCGAAAACTCTCACTGGCTTGTTTACATCGGGCCTGCAAGCATCAACCCATTTGGACAATACTTTCCTGTAGGATGGAAGCAAACATTTGAATATCCTGTCTTCTGTATTTTTTAGACCTATTTTTCAGGAAATTGAACATTATTATTGCAGTTTTATATTTACAAAGAGTATAGATAATTTGCCTAAGACCACCAGATAATGAGTCCTGGCTCAGTGCAATTCTGCTGATACTCTTCTCCTATTAAATGATACCCTCCTCTTTTATAACAACATCAGAATAAGTTTTAAGTAAATGAAAGAAATATGATTCAACAATATTACTTCTCTAAAGAATGTTTTATTAAGTTCCTGTGCTCAACATTTCAGAATGATTATCTCGTTTAATTGTCAGAATATCCTTAACATACATACAATTCCTTCCATATGACAGTTAAAGGAATTAAAGTTTATAAAAAGTATGTAACTTGCTAGTTGCCTAGCTTGACTAGGTGGTAGAGTTGAGGTTTAAGTTTGGTCAGTTCAAAGCCAAACCCCATGCAAAGAAAGAAGAGAGAGAAAGAGAGAAGAGGAGGGAGGGCAGAGAGGAGAGAAAAGGAGAGGAGAGGAGAGGAAGGGAGGGGAGGGGAGGGGAGAGGAGAGGGTAGGAGAGGAGAGAAAGAATCAAAAAGAACTATGCAATTGCTTCAGTCCTTCAGATATAAACCACTAGCATTGTCTGTAAATGTCATACCAGAGTAAAACATTACAAAACACCGCTCTACACATTATCTTTCACACAAAAGAGTAACCAAGTATAGCAAGTAAGTTATTAAATGAACCAAACAAAGAACAGAGCAGATGAAAAATGAAGTTCACAACTTCAGTAGTGGAGAGGGCTGTGTCAGAGAAGACAGACGACAGGCATGAAGAAGAGAAAAAAGCTGTAACACAAGGCTGGGGATGCTTTTGCTCATGTCGTGGCAAGACAGTTCAGCTACAAACAATGTTCATTGCAGAGTTGAACATGTCTAGGGAGACATTTAATTTATTTTCACATGTTTGACTTATTTCTCTCTGTTAGTGCTCAATAATAAAAAAAAAAAAAATTTGCAATAGACCTTGAAAATTGAGGATGAGACAATGGGGTAGTGGGATTGTCAGGAAGCTTTCACTTTCTGTATGATGCATCAGGGAAATCCAGGTGCAGTTTTGCTGGCATGTTCTGGGGATTTGTTGAGTTTGACAAAGAAGTTTATTTCGATGTCATATGCTGTCACAAGAAGACAACTTACAGAGTAGCAGAGCTTCCAAATCACTTCCTTCTTCAAGTGTCTAGTCTAATGTCACTCAGACATGTCATTGCATTTTGTATTCTGCTTAAAAAGTAATACTGGCTTTCAGAGAAATGTAACTTTTATGTTTGCAGTCCTATCCTTTCCCTAGTAACCATCCATTTGCATTTTGTTTTTTGATGGTACAACAGTGAGGAACACCATACAGAGAGAAAGGAAGACTTTCCAAATTTACTGCCTGCTGAAAGCCCAAGAGAGAAAAGATGGAAACAATTAGATTCACAATTTACTGCTCATAGTAAAGGCATTAATGATCCTCATCAATGTCCCTCAATTTACACCGTTTGTCAGGGTGTTTGGCAATGTAGAAGCAGGACGACAAGGATTATTTCAATGAATTATCTGCTTATGGTGGGACTAAGCTATGGATGAGGCTATGCTTAGTCTCAGTCTCTGTGTTAACTTTTATTTGTTGTACAGGTAGAGGCCATGATCTCACCATGACATTTCACAACCCAGTTGCTACACACACACAAACAATTCTAAAACAAGGACAGTTTGAGAGTATAACCAATCATTAAAGATCTCGTTTTAGTAACTAGAACAGGGACCTAAAATACAATAACAATAACAGCAATGACAAACAGAGACAAGATCAAAAACAAAGATCTCAGCAGTTGCCATTTAGGCCAGGAGCGGTGGCTCCAGCCTGTGATCCTAGCATACTGGGAGGCGTGGCAGGTGGATTCCTGAGCTCACAGATTCAGGGCCAGTCTGAGTCAGAGCAAGACCTCATTTCTAAAAAATAGCCGGGCATTGTGGCGGGCTCCTGTAATCCCAGCTACTCAGGAGGCTGAGACAAGAGAACCGCTTGAGCTAGGAGTTTGAGATTGCTGTGAGTGGGATGTCATAGCACACTACTAGGGACAGCAATGTGAAACTCTGTTTTAAAAGAAAAAAAATTATAATGTATCTATCTAAGCACTCTTCTAAACATTTTATTGACGTATCTCATGTTTTTTACAACCTTTCATAAAGGCAGTATTCATATCCTCACGTTATGAAATAAGGAAAGAGAGACCTGGAGAAGAAAAACAATTTACTGATCGTCAAATTGTTGATAGTGACATAGCCAGATTAAAACTCAAGTTTTATTACCTCCAGTGCCGGGCTTTTTCCACCCCACACTACGTGGCTTTTCCAAAAGCACAGTTGGCCAATGGGGGTATAATGTCATCATCTTAAAAAATGAAGAATGTCACTGAGAAGCCATAGCCAGTAAGGGAACTCACAGTCCTATTACCACGTAACAAGGTGTTGGATTTTAAAGATTTGCAAAGCATTGAGCAATTTTGTTGTATAAAAGACACTAGGAAGTCACAGAAGAAAATGGGGAAATTCTCTTTAAAATATCTTCTTCCTGGTGGCACCGTAGCTCAGTGGGTAGAGTGACAGCCACATATACTGAGGTTAGAGGGTTTGAACCCAGCCCAGGCCAGCTAAACAACAATGACAACTGCAACAACAAAAAAAATAGCCGGTGTTGTGGTAGGCTCCCGTAGTCACTGTTACTTGGGAGGCTGAAACAAGACAATCTCTTAAGCACAAGAGTTTGAGGTTGCTATGAGCTGTGACATCATAGAACTCTACAGAGGGCAGCATAGTGAGACTCTGTTTCAAATAAAAAAAAAGCAAAAAACTTCCTCCTTTTTTTTTTTGAAAACATTTTTGATATTTAGAGCACTAAGTAGAATAGATCATCAAAAGTTGAAAAACACAACCCCGTTAATAAGGTGGAATGCAGAACATCCAGTGAAACAACAAGCTGATCACATTTAGGAAAAAGAAAGATATATTCAAGGATGTGATGATATTGGTGTCTTCTTACATAAACATGTGTCTCACATATAGCATGGTGGGGTTCAAAAACCTAAGTCAAATGTCTCAGTTGGACATATAGATTGGGGATTTGAATGTATTACAGTTAACATTCTACGCCTTGTGAAAAGATTAGAACCCCAGAGCAGAAGGAAAGTACTGGGCTAATAACAGAACAGAGTGGAATGCCTATCTAAAGAAGGAAAAGAAAAGCTCAGAAATAAGCAGGAATGAGGGAGTCATTACAAAATCTAAGAGAAGTTACAGCAGAAGCAGGATGGTAAACATTGGTTGATGCACAATACATGTCAGGAAAATACTAACTTGAGCCCAAGGACCTAGAGAATTCAGAGGTTGTGCTGACTTAAATGAGAAAAGACTCAGAACAAAGACAGAGGCCAGATTGCAAGATACGGACTGTAGATAAATAAGGAAAGAGAAACTGTGTGTTCTGGCAACTATCCTGAAGTTTAAATAAAAATAAATAAGATAAATAGCAGTAGCAGTAGGTTATATGGTATCCCAAGGATGGAGGTAGAGAGGAGAGGGAGAGAAAAAGAATTTAATGGATCAAATATATACTGCTAAATTGTTCTTTCTGAAAATATATATTGCAACCCTTCTAATGAGAAACTTAAATTACTACTATGTTAGCAAGAACCTGAATCCTTCTCATAAACATAGTAGATCTTTTTACCTCTCAAAGTATTTTATATGGTACTCCAACTGTGAAATTTGGTTCCTAGGATTTGACATGCCTTGCTGAATGATCAGATCTGCATCTTTGAACAAGATAGTGGAAATCTATACAAGTGTACCAGAAATCCACATATCGGGTTTACATGAAGGAGAGGAATAAATATCTGGATATGGCAACCATTCTTTTCATCTAAGAAAATCTTTTTTTTTTCTTCCTTAACTGAAACTGGCTAAATGCTTCAGCGTCCTCTTAAATGAGACCAAGAAATGAACTTAAACACTTTAAAACTAATCTTTCCTTAATAAGGACCAAATGGTGACCAGTCACAGGAAAAGGCCTGAGAACTGAGAAACACCAGATTAAGATTCTACGAAAATGAAATAAATTGTAGAAGATTGGGAATATGAATCTGTAGATGGTGCCCAGACCTAATTTATTCCATTTTTAGTAGTTAAATTCTGATCTTCCTAATAGATATCTCCTTAGGCAGATACACAGATACATAGCCTTTTATGGCTGGCAGGCTTTAAGTTGCCTTATTGGCCTCAGTTTAGACCATTAGTTGGCAAAGCATTCAGCAACCTCAAATTCTTGGGTTCAAGAGATCCTCTTGCCTCAACCACCCAAGTAGCTGGGACTATAACCATGCACCATCCCACCCCACCCCCAGTTAATTTTTCTATTTTTAGTAGAGAGTGTCTGGCTTTTTCTTAGTCTGGTCTTGAGCTTGTGAGCTCAGGCAATCCTCCCACCTTGGCCTCCTAGAATGTTGGGATTGTAGGCATGAGCCATGATACCAGGCCGCCTGCATTTGAAAGAGCCAAAGGGGATTAAGTGAAAAAATCTATGATGTTGTTGGTAAAAACTTTTAGATCCTTTCAAGTCCCTACTGATTACAAGGGCACTGTCATCACCTCATTTATTTATTCTTCTCAACAACTTTTTAAGATCTATAATTTGAACTTAATTTTTGAATTTGAGGAAACAAAAATATCCATGATTCTGTTCTATGTCTCTGGTTGTTCTTTACTTTTTATTATGGATTCACCTTCTTTCTCTGCTCCTTAAATGTTGGCTTCCCTCTACAAGTTCTCTCTAGTTTTCTTCTTACTCTTTCCTCCCTAGTAGAGCTTGTAGTTCCACAGGTTCAAATTCCATAAGTAAGTTAATGACTCCCAAGTCAATACCAGCTGAGCTTTAGGCATTTCCAGTGGATAGCTCAAAGATTTAACATCTGTAGAATTTGATGAGTCATATTTATCTTCATACTACACGTCTTTCCTCTTCCTATGTTCCTATCACTGCTGTCATTGACCTATTTTTCTATTTTGACTTTTATTTCTCCATCAGGGAAAATTCTTCTTAGAATTTTAATCCCTAAGACATGTTAATTCCAATGTCTATATTTCATAAGTTTACCTCCACTGACTTGTCCTAAACTACTGTCATCTTTTTCCTGGCACCTGCCACAGGGTGCTTTTCTTTTACTCTTCCCTACCTTTGATCCATTTCTCTGAGAAATCAGCCAAAAATGTATATTTTATCAGGCCATTGTTTTGTTTTGTTTTGTTTTGCAGTTTTTGGCCAGGGGCTGGGTTTGAACCCACCACCTCCAGCATATGGGGCCAGCGCCAGACTCCTTTGAGCCACTGGCACTGCCCCAGGCCATTTTTTTTTTTTCAAAGTTTTCAGATATTTTTTTTTATTGGCCTCACAATGAATTCAAAACTGGTCAATGTAGCATACAATATCTTTCATGATCCAATTCTTTGTTTATCTCCACTTGCAACTATAACTGTGTTACCCACTTCCACATACTCTAAATTCCATTCATACCTAAGGACTTGCAGTGCTGTAAACAATTCATGCTCTTGGTCATTTATAATTGGGAATATCAATTAATCTCTTTCTCAAGGTCATTTTTTTCTCCATTTCTTCCCAGAGTTAATAGATGCTCTTCACCATTTTAGACTCAGATGTGCCATTTCTTCCACCTCAAAGCTTTCCTTATATGTGGATTCTTTACAAAGGTCTTCTGTAGTATGTAAGTCTGTCTATCATAGGCAGTACTTATAACCCAGCCTTGCCTCCTTATTTTTTTCTTCATGGGCTCCTTTGAGTTAGATGGCTTGCCTAAATCAGCAAACCAATAAGTACCAGAGTCAAAATTCAAATCTGGTTTTGCCCTCTCCTCATTGGGCTACACTATATGAATTTAATCCCATGCCATTCAGAAATTCACTGTGCTAAACTTTCCCATAAATTTTATTATAAAATAAGGATGGAGAAATCTCCAGGCACATTCATGTCTCTTCTGTCAAATGCCTGCCACATCTTTTTATCCCTATAATGACCAAAATGAGTTGAGTAATTACTCTGTGGTGTTTGTTGGCTTTTTACCATCTGAATTAATACATACATACTTAAATTCTTCAGATTTAAAGAGATGTTAGAACAATAGTTTTCAAACTTGGCTGTATATTGCAGTTATCTGGAAGTCTGAAAATACTCTGGCAACTGGAAGCCACCCCCTAGAAATTTTGATTTATTAGCTATACCGGGATTTTTTTTTTAAACCAATAAGATCATTTTAACATGAAACAATGTGTAAGAACTGCTGCCTCAGAAAAGATCTAGCTCACTGCTTCTTTACAAAGATGAGGCAAGTGAAGTGTGGTGAGATTAAGTGATTTGCCTAAGGTTAAATGATATAGTTCATGTGAGCAATTAGTCTCATGTAATGAATTCCTGAACTGAAGATTGGCTGCCCATGTAGGTAAAAATAGGTAGGGCTCCAAGATTCTGTTCTTACTGCAATACTGCTATGTCCTAGGAAAGAGAAAGGCCATTTTTTTTTCCTAAAATAATCCAGTTCTCTCCTGCTACTCAAGAAAATAGCAATATTCTCCATTTGTGTCATTCTTATGATAAATACCTTTAGATATACTCAATAAGTATGTTTATCAAATATTTTTATCAGATAATTTCAGATTTAATGCATAATTTTCTTCAATTTTGAGATAACTTATTTATCAATCTAATTTCATTGTAACCTGTAACAAATAGGGAGTTAGAATATTAGGCTCATAAATGTGGTTAAGAAAAAATATGCAGAATTTAATGTAGACATCTGGACAGGAATATAGGTCATGCAATTAAGGGGACGGACTTTGAAATCAGCTAGTGTTGAATTTAAAACTTTACCTTTCCACATATGAGCTCTGTGGCACTGGTCAAGTCATTTGAGTTTTCTGAACTTACATTCTACAAAAAGGATAAATCATGCTATTTGCAGTGATCAACATTTGCTCTTACACTTGTATGATACATATGCAAGTAACATGTTGGTGGTATAAAGGAGGGAATGGCCGTTACCATGTGGTGGAGGAGAGGAAGTAATGATTTAAAATGAGTTTTAGGAAAGGAATTGATATTTTCAAGGTGTGTGTTTCTGTACTTTTCTCCATGAAGAAGTTGAAATTCGGAAAAGTCAAGTCCTGTATATAAATCAACATTTTCATTAAACTTAGTCTTCTTTCTATAATGCCCTTCTTCAGCTTAACACTCAGAATGTGACAAAAATCTCTCCCATACACATCAAAATTATTAGCTAGACAATATTTTTTCTTAATCTGGTTTGAAAAATTTTCACAAACAAAGCATATCCAAACTGTGTCACCTCGCCTGGTCAAAACTTCAAGTCCAGAGATGGAGCTCCAGGGAATCAGAGCCACCCTTTGGAAACAGAACAGAAATAGAACTGCAATACCAATTAATAAAATAGACACTGCATGATTGCTTCTGGGAAGAGGCATAAAATACAGGTTGCTCTAAGTACTTGCTTTTGACCTCTAAGAACAAGAGGACCTTTATCTTCTGTGAGTCTGAGAAATAGAGTATTAATTAACCCCCTCTGTAATGGAGAGAGAGCTTTCCTGGGTAGGCACGCTCTGTAGTAGTACTGTAACCTTGGTCAATTCTCATAAATCTTTCAGCTATCATTTATCTGCAAAATGGATAGATATCATTGATTTTGTAGTGTCAACATGAAGAATGAATATAATAAATCATGCAAAAGTGTTTTATAAACTATAAGGTTCTGTGTTAAAGTCCATATTCTTGCCTTCACCCAAAGTACAACAGCTGATCATTACAGGGAAAATTGAAGGCCATAATGTCTCTTCAGGGCAAACATTTCTGCTCAGTGAAATCAGTGATTCTGCCTTCTGTTCCATTTTTCACCCTTCCCTGGTATTGGAAGTGGTTAATGGTAAATCTTTAGTTGCACGAGGTGATGGATGATTACTTAATTAGGAACTCGTTCTCTTTTCTTCCTAATCTATCTGAAAAAAAAAATAATGTTGTTGGTTTTATGGGCAAATTCATTGTTTCAGGTTAAATGGGAAATGAGTAAGAGAAACAGAACAGATGGAAAGTGGTGAGGGGGCCAATCAAAAGTGTTTGGGAAATCTTTGAAAAGATCTAGGAAGTAGAAGAGATTTCTAATGGGATCTTGAGCTCCAATTTTCTGTTCTCAGTTAATGCATTTCATTCTTTCATCAATTACAGCCCATAAAAATCTTGCTATTACTTCCCATCAGGTCTGCTTTTCCTCTCACAGAATGGGATCCCAGAGGGGAGAATTAAAAAAAAAAATTACTTCTCAGAAACATAGGATACATGTGCTCTGAGAAAAACCACTGCCAGCAAACCTTCCCCTCATGACAAAACATATATATATATAT